>NC_059428.1:138445909-138751277 GCF_021028975.2 Sphaerodactylus townsendi
AAAGGGGCTTACAAACTCTTTCCCTTCCCCCCTCACAACAGACACCCTGTGAGGTAGGTAGGGCTGAGAGAGCTCAAAGGAATTGTGACTAGCCCAAGGTTACCCAGCTGGCGTGTGTGGGAGTGCACAGGCTAACCTGAATTCCCCAGATAAGCCTCCACAGCTCAAGCGGCAGAGCAGGGAATCAAACCCAGTTCCTCCAGATTAGAGTACACCTGCTCTTGACCACTATGCCACTGGTACTGGTGCCTAGACTACGGGTGTGCCCGACTCCAAGGTCAGCGGCCGATAGCACTGGAGCCACCTGGCTTCCTCCCCATGACAAGATTAACAGTCATAACTCTTTTCTCACAAGACAGGCATGTCAGGGGAGGCCTACTTCTCTAACAAGCATGCAAAGCCATAAAACTCAGGTTAGGGAAAGAATGCCTAGGTGGCAGAGGTTATATTTACCAGAGCTGGTTACATATATCAAAGAAAGTGTTTGCGTACACATCAAAGCCAGTTACATGGCAGACACTTGGTCTTGGGTTACATTCATCTTGACCAGATAAGCACCACCCTGACACTCTTGTGGGATTCCACTGCTGACTTTCCTCCGTTGTGAGAACTGTCATTTATTTTTACTATGCTTCCTGAAAGTTAACAGGGTTTTTAAAATCAATTCTCTTAGTCGATGATTGGTAAGCTTACTTAGGAGTCTTTGATAAGGTCTTTTGCAAAAAAAAACCCCAACAAAAACCAGTGTCCTCTTTTGTGTCCCTCTTGCAGCCAGCCGGTGCTTGGATCCTTCACTCCTGATGAGGTTGATATTGTAATTGAAAGCCAAGTCACAACCAAGAGAAAGAAGGTTTGTTGAGCAGCACCGTGTGCCAAACAGTGCACCAGAGAAGTCTTGGCACTTCTCTCTTCTATCACCCATGACATAAATTGCAGGGACTTTCAAACTGCTGTCCTGACTTGCCCGTGCGCTCCTTCCTAGCATCAGGCTGAAATGGTAGCCCTGGTTGCAAAGCCTGCCAAAGGTGTTCCTTCTGCTTCACAGTTACAGATTGTGGAGGGCAGCTATGGAAGCATTAAATGGGAGATGGATCTCCTCTGGAGAGTTGGGACTCCTGCCCCAAGCACGCTGCCCACAGCTGATCACAGGTCTGTCTTCCTCTTCTGGGGCGACTACCAGCAAGGTGATAATGGAACGGTGAGTATCAGAATCCGCTAGTCCTCGGGGCGGGGGGGGGGGGCGGTGTCAGCCTTCTTTCTGGTCCTGCCACTGGCTCTCACCCAGGTGAGACCACGGTCGGCTACGCCCTCTGGCCTGCTTCTTGGCCTTCCAGCTGGTTTTGGAAATGGACGCAATTTAGGATGGGATGCACCAAATGGCCATTATTTGGGGGTGATGGGATTTGGGTCTTCCCCATTTCTTTCTTTTGGGAGACTTTATGCCCCAGCTACATGGGGGTTTGCAGATTTGAAAAAAAAGGGATGCAAAATATATTAACAATATTTCAATAGCAGTTAAAAGTGGCAGACTCTAATTCGATGAACCTGGTTCGTTTCCTACCTCCTCCACATGAAGCCAGCTGGGTGACCTTGGCCCATCACACTTCTCTCCAAACTCTCAGCCTCACCTACCTCACAAAGGAGCCCGTTGTGGGGAGAAGAAGGGAAGGCAATTATAAGCTGCTTTCAGACTCCTTACGGGAGAGAAAGGCGGGGTATAAAAACCAGTTCTTCTTCTTCTGCATTACCAATATTATGATGTAGTAGAAAAAAATTGCAATCTCACAATGACCATGTATGGTTAGGAGAATACCATCATCTATAAATTTTGAGACAGATTTATAAATTATAAGAACAGTGTGGACTTCTGCGTAGGTCAATATTCTTCATAAAATGAAACTGAAAAGTATGTTTGGAAAGATGCGTAAAGAGGTTTGAGAAAAGTGTCAATTCTGCTCTGGCCTTTGGCTCCTGGGACCCCGGCCTGCAATGCGCGTTGGGGCCAAAGACTGCCACTCTTCTCCCACTCCAGGCATCGGAAGAGGCTTCCCAGAACCTCTACCTGTTCCACCCCTCCCTCCCTAATGTGCTCCTGTGGATGAACAACAGCACAGAGTCAATTGTGGCCTTCCAGGGTAAGTGTACCTGCCTCCTCCTCCCCCCACCCCCACGCGTGTTAACACTCACTCCCTTCTCTCTTGATTCCAGCGGTGCTCTTTGAACGGAGCCGCCATGCCTGCTATGTGCTCCTGACGGGGCCCCAGACTGCCAGCAATCCTGGATTGGTGGTGCTGTCCAAACAGAAGCTGAAGGAGGACATTGCCAATAGCCACGTGATCTGGCTGAACCAGCTCACCCAGGACACGGAGCAGAACGTCCGGGACCGCTTCCTCCGAATGAGATACCACAGCCCCTGAGGAGCCCCAAAGGAGATACCACAGCTGCTCGGAGGCCCTGAGGCCTCAAATCCTGACAAAGCCTTTGTGGAGTGGCCAGAAGAGGAGCTTGGTGGAGACCTCTGAAGCCATGAGAAAGTCTGGCCAGGATCCATGGGGCTTTTGGGCAGAGGCAAGTGTCTTCTCTTCAGGCTGCCTCTGCTGTGGTGCCCTCCCCCGGTCATGGGGGGAGGATTCCTGCAGAATGCTTTGCATTAAGCAGCAGGTGAATGGGTAGTCCTTTGGTTGACACTGGAACCATCAAAGGAGGACATCTCCAAGGTCAGATTTCCCCATGACCTGAAGCAGGGTCCAAGCACACCTTGCTGCCCATTTCTACCTTCCCTCTGATGGAGGCTCTACTTGCTTGTCTCTGGGGGAGCTCTTTGTCTCCTCTTCCAAAAATGACATCCCCAGGAATGATACGGTAGAGGAGCCCCTTAGATCTACCCAGTTCTGGGCCAGTTCTGTGTTGCTTCCGTCTCCTCTTTCTCCCCCTCTTGCAGCGAGGGGGCACTTGGCTGTTTCTGGTGGTTAAGGAAATTGTTCATTTGTTTTGACCTTGTTTGATGCCCCTTTGATTACAGATGTTTAACATACCAATTTCTCTCTCTCTCTCTCCGGTGCATTTTTGTCCCCCTTCCCTGATCCCTTGGATGGCGGATGCTTGTTTCCCTTATTTATTGCTTCCAGGACATTCATGGATCGATGGTTCCTGTGGTTTCAGTAAACCTTCCCTGCCACCCAGACTGCAGGGGGTGTCTTTCTGTGGTTTCTCAGTACAGGAGTAGGCATCACTTTTTGAAATAGTTTTTCCAAATTATTTTCTCATTTAACAAGACATACAGAAAATAATCAAAAATAAAAAAGTTACATAAAAGTAAAAGATGAAAAAGAATTAAAATAGCCGGGATCTTAGCTTTTATAAAAGATTTTCAATATAAGAGAACCTGGAAAATCTTATGGCTCTCTCTTGCTTAGAAATCCCGCTTAAAAACACGGGAAAAAATGAAAGGAAAAGTAATTCTGTGGGATGCTGACCCTTGGAAGTTTTACTTGCAAACGCCCACTGATCTTGATGTTGTCTGGAAAGGGCTGATCCTTTCTTAGGGTCTGCCAGTCCACCTATCAAATCTGGGTCCCCAGCCACTGGGGAGGCAGGGGGCAAATCAGAACTCGCCTTCCTGGCTGACGATACCGTCCTTCAGTTAAATGTTGGAGGGGAGCTGCAATAGTTCAAACCCAACCTGATCGCCACTGGAATTGAGGGCAGGAAAAGTCATTGCTTTGGGCAAAGGGAGATCAAGTGCTGGAATGTAAGCGTTCTTTCTTCTAGGAGGAGTTTGTGAGGCCAGCAAGGGAAGGGCTTGACTTTGCCATCCTGTGGAGGTAGCCAAATGCTATGTGCCTGGAACTGGAATTGGGCCCAGGGCTCTAGGCGAGCTGTACATGGCTCCTTTCTGCTGAGTCCTCAGTTGAGGGGACAGAGGCCTGCTACAGAGCAAGCTGGGGGGCAGGCGGGGTGGGTAGCAGCAGGTCCTCCCGGGTTGGCGTGGGACCAGCTGCCAGTCGAGCTTATGCTCAGCTGCCAGTTTCAGTGGGCCAGCCCTTCATCTGCCTCCTTGCCATGGCCTCCAGTCCTTGCCCTAAGGAGGCTTTTGGAACAACCTGAGTCTCTGCTCTGCCCCAGCTGCCTGCCAGGGGATCTTCTTCTTAGGGGCGTGTTGTGGGAGCATCAGAGAGCGGGAGTCAGCAGAGGGCTGGCAACCAGCCCCCTCCTCCGCAGAGAAAACACCTGCTCTGCACATGAAGTGGGCTCAGTCCCTGCCAGAACCATGAGAAAAGTACCATTAGAGTACCATGCGACCGAGCAGGCAGCTGAAGGAGAAAGCACCATCACTCTCCCATGGAGCTTGCTGGGTGATCTGGGAAAGTGTCACAGGGTTCCTTTAGTCCAAAAGGGCCCCGTGTATGGAAGGAAGGGAAGCCAAATCAAACACTCAGCAGAGCCTGGGACTGAATAACCTGGCAGTGTTGCCACCAGCCCTTTTATGGTACCTCCAGCCAGCAACTAAATGGCAAACCCTTTGGGGGAGGGCAATCTAAAAATCTAAATGAAATCAATAAGTAAACTTCTAGCCTTTCTAGGTCTCTGAACAAGACAGTCAGCCCTGCGAGGTAGGACTCTGCAGAGTAAGCTTCCACAAAGCAATCAAGTTGGCCCCGTGTAGCCTGGATTTAGGTCGAAAGATGATTAAAGGAAATATATTTAAAATTGGGCAGGAAATAACAAATCCTATTTGTGTAGTGTACTAACACACACGTGAGCAGTAACTGGTTCAAAGCAAAATGCAAAATCAAGGTATGACCATTCCAAGAACACACACGTTTCAGCCCACGTGTCCCACGGGGTGTCCAAACAGCCACACAGAAGGGTGAACCTGAGAGTCTGTTGGAAGATACCACAAGAGCACTCCTGGCTAGAGCTGGGTAGCCCATGGCAGTACGAAGACCCAGCAGGGTCATGGTTGATGAGCTAAGGCCATTACGTGTCACCAGTGCCAAATCTCCGGTCGTGAGGTCACAGGGAGTAGACGTAGCCTAGCAGCAAATGTGCAATGGCTCATACCTGCGTCCTTCCCACTCTGGAATGCAGATAATTAACTGGACACTTAGAATCCCTTTCATTATTTCAAGCAGACCGCAGCCTCAACCTACCTTCGGGAAAGGAACTAGAAGACACTGTGGCATTTCTTGACCGTCCCTTCAGTAAGGCCGGAGGTCTGGGAATTATCCTCCTCAAGGGGCACTGCCCAAGAAGTCTCTTCCATTCTCACCAAAGCCACAGGGACAACCCTCCTCGTTTTCAAGCCATGAGAAAAAGGAGCAGTGATGGAGGTGGTTGCCCGCTCCCTCACTCTTGGTCCTTTCAAGCCGCTGGTTCCTAGACTGAAGGGCTTTGCTTTGCTATGCTAGCACCTGCTCACTAGTGGGAGGGGATGGAGGTGCTGCCTGAGAAAGGGATATGTGATAGCATTGCCAGCCTCCAGATAACATCTGGAAATTTTCCACTATTACAATTGATCTCCAGGCTGCAGCAAACAGTTGCCCTGGAGAAAACAGCGGCCTCCATGGCACTGAGCCCTGCCAAGGTCCCTCCCCAAACCCTGCAGGCCTCAGGCTCCATCCCCAAATTTCCAGGTACTTCCCCACCCCAGGCTGGCAGTTCTAATCTGGAGGCATGGGCACTTCACGGGCCACCCCCCAACATACTCTGCTAAGGCCGGGGCCCTCCAGGCGGAAGTGGTCGTCTCCCCCAGTTCAACCTTTGCGTCCCCTGCAGCAGCAGCAGAATGGCTGGCAGGGAGCCCTCCCTCGTGGGCCAGGACTAGTCCTCCTGGCCAGATGCCCTCCTCGCCACTGGAGGAAAGACCACATTTGGGACAGCTGCAGCTCGCTGGAAATGAGTGGGCAGAAAGGACAGGAAGCCTCTGCCCCTCTGCTCTGTGTGTGCACTGCAGGAGATCAGTCCAGAACCCATCCCCTCCAGAGAACCAGGCAGAGGGGGTGACTCCATTCCCTCCTCTACAAAGAGGACTGGAAACAAACTCTGCGCCTAGTGGGAGGGTGCCCGGGTGTCCCCCCAGTAGCTGCTTGGAGGGGGGGGGGCGGACCAAAGGCTTATCCCCGCTCGGTGAGGGGCAGGGGGGAGTGGAGAGTCCCCTGTCTGCCCTCAGCATCAGGCTGCCCCCCTCCCTGCCTGTCCACAGTGGTCACTAAGCTGCTTAAGGGCCACTCTGGAGTGCCAGCTGAGCCCCACTTGGGGGGGGGGGCGGCATATTTTGGTAAGCAGATTTTCCGAAGGATTGAAAGGAAGCCGTGCATGTGACCAGACACACATCCAACTATTCACAATGGTTGGTCTCCCAGGCCTTTCGTAATCTGGATTTTAGGAAATCTGGATTTGGGGAATCTCTTCCCCCAGATTAAACTCTGCCACTTTATTTGATAAATCCCTCTTTGATGGACGGGGTGTGTGTGTGTCAAACTGCCCTCAAAAACCGGTTTGGGACTTTAAAAATCCTAAGTGAGGCAGACAGTGGGGCAGGGGAGCAAAGGGGGAGGGGCAGAAGCAAGGAAGGGGCTTGCCAGAAGGGGCTTGCCTCCAACACTGCAGGCTGCCTACGGCATCAAGTTTGTGCCGCCCAATCCTCTCATTTGCTGTCCTGAAGTGCGGGGGGGGGGGGGAGTGGCTGGCCAGCTGCAGGGCTGATTCCATTTCCCCCCAATTCCTACAAAGTGCTGTGGGGTGAGGAAAGCCGCTTGTGCTGCTGTCAAGTCACAGCCCCGCCTCAAGGTTGTTGGGAGGTGGTTTGCCGCTGCGTTCCTTGGAAATAGGAGGATAGGACAGGATATTTAATTTACATGCTGCCCTCCCCCAGAGGGCTCAGGGCAACATATTACAACATAATAGGAACAATAACATGATAATACAAAACCACAAGGCTACATATAAAGACAATATCAATTTCGGTGGATCCACAAAAACAGCAATTCAAGATCAAAATAATACTATCAGGTTAACAGCTCAGAGCAAGTTGAACAACTTATGATAACATCCCCAACATTAATATAACATTACATGACAACAATAATATGATAATTACATAATAACAGTAACATAGTATATCAAATGAAATAACAATAATGCAATAACAGCAATATAACATAACAATATCCCCACTACGATTCCACAACCACCCAGCCTACAATAAACCTCACATCATAATAATTAACATAACAATTTAACCTGACATAGCAAAAAGATTGAAAAATAGATGGCGCCTTACCAAAAATGTCATAGTCCAAAGAACCTAAGTAGAATAGCCTAAGCAACAATAACAATCCTACCTACACTACACTACCAAACTCAATTTAGCAAATACATATTAGTCTAACTCAAGTTCTTATTTCACTAACACTACTTTTTCACCATACGAAATCCAAGAACCCTAATTCGACTGCATCTATTTTGAAATAGTGAGAAATAATGTGCAGGTCCACAACGTGATATGTAATCAATTCCAGCGTTAGTAAGCTCCAGCGTTCTCCCAGCGCTGCCGCCGTGTTCTTAAAAGGCGTGCCCCGCTCTTCACTAGGGGACTCTCTGATGTTTTTTGGGCGAAAGATACTGGAAAGTTTGTTCTGGGGGCTCTGCCACCGCCCCACCCCCAAATCGCCAAATTCTAGGCTCTGTCAGTGGGAGCTGCCATGTCGCAAAGGGGTCCCTGCCACCAACCCCCTATTCCGTCCAAGCATCCTCCGGGATAGGCAGGCACCGCAGTCTCCACCCGGCTTTGGCCCAAGATCAGAGCCATGGTTAGAAGCCGCTCAGGGGTCCCTGCCACCGACCCCCCTCGACTTGTCAAACCCAGAGTCTCCCCCACGGACCTCTCCGTCATCTCACAATTCTCTCATCCAATTCGTAGCCGGGGTCAGGGGTGAGAGTGAAGGACTGGCCCAAGGCCGCCCAGCCAGCTTCTGCAGGAGTGAGGATTTGAACTTTAGTCCCTAGCCCGAGGCTTTAACCGCTCCGCCACTACAGGCCCAGGAGGTCTAAGAGGCCCAGGCATGATTCGGGAGGGAGTTTAACACTGGGGCGCTGCCCAGGCTGGTCCAGGAAGCAGTGCAGCTCTGGGGAGACCTGAAGGTCTTGCCCTCCTCCACGAGGAAGCTGCTGCTGCTGCTGCCGGATCATGCCCTCCCACTGGCTCCTGCCCCCAGCATGGGCACGTGCCCATTTCAAAACAGCCTGCCCAAGTGCAGGTCTCCAGAATTCCAGGGGCACAGCTGACACAGGAGGGTCCCACAGGCAGGGGAACAATTTTTCCCTTCCCCCCCCACACACGCACTCCATCCCCCTGCTCACATCAGGCAAAGAGAGGCTTTCTGGCCCTGGCTTCCATCCACAGTGGGTCAGGATTTGCTCTTTCCATCAGAGAGTCAGCTCAGGATCAGAGGACCAGCACCATTCATTTCCAAAAGTAGCTTTATTGCCTGTTCAAACCGTCCAGCTAGAGATGGGCTGGGGTGGGGGGGATGACAGGTGTGTGTGTTTGGCCAAGTAGGATCAGGGGGACAGGGAGCCAAATGAAGGGGCACTGGGTGGCCAGCAGGGAAGGGAGAGGTTGCTTCTTCCATGGGCCAGCAGAGGGCTTCCCAAGGTGAGGCCGAGATGGGTGGGGGGCAAATCCTAGGACCAGAACGCTTGTGGCTTCTTTCCAGTGGTGGTATCCTGGTGGGGAGGGGGGAGATTGAGCTGTTCCATGGTGACTGGATCATCGCCAGGCTTGTTTGCACTCGGGGTAGGAAGTTGGCTTTACTCTGGCTGAGGCTCGAGGGCAGCTTTGCTCCGTTCTTCAGCCTTCGCTTCGGGGTCCCCAGGAGGCAAGAGGGCCGGGCTGGGGCTGGAGTGGCGAGGCTTCCGCATGAAAGGGAACACCCTGTTGGGGAGAGAAGATGGGGAGAGAAGGGCTTAGGCTGGGAGGGGCCTGCACTGCCCCCCTTTCTCTCTGTTGGAGGCTACACCTGCGCGTGGGCCTGCTGTGACCGCCCACTCAGCCTCTTGCCTGGCATCCGGCTCACTCACCGCTTCCTGGTCTCTGGGGGGATCATGGCCTCGGCCAGCAGGTTTTTGTATACCTCAGACTTCAAGAACCGTGGATAGGAGTCCTGGGGGAGAGGGCAGGGGCAGTCAGTTAAGGCAGGGGCACATCTACAGAAAATGGCACCCAGGGCAAGCTCTCAAACTGCCCCAGCCCCACTTCTTGCAATCTGGATGTTCTGCCTTTACTGATACATCCCAAAACAGTATTAGCCTTTTTTATTGCTACATCATGCTGACTGCTTATATTTAATGTACTGTCCATCCACACCCAAAGATCTTGTTCTCACAGAACTACGTAGCAGTGTAGCATCCACCCAGAGAAGGGGGGTGGGGAGTGAAGAAAGGGAGAAGAAAGTGGGGGGGAGGAGAGAGAGAGCTTCAGCCAATCTAAATTTTAAAGCAACCTGAGGCTTCCCCCCCCCCACTGGCAGCGGGGGGTGGGGGAGAGACTTTCTCTCCAGCCACCACCTCAGAAAGGCCTCTGGTTGTTTTAAAATTAAGATTCGCTGACTTCTAGGCGAGCATCACTGCAGCCGGGAGGAGACTGTGAGGGGGCAGGGTCAAGGGCGGGGAAAGAGCACCTTCCCCAGTCTGTCCCTGCCCCCCCCCCCAAAGTCTCCTCCCAGCCGCAGCACTGCTCATCTAGAAGTCAGCTAATCTTAACTTTAAAGCAACCAGAGGCTAATGGGGGGCGTGGCTAGGGCACTCCCACCACACTGGCATCAAACATGGGCTTTCCTCTGCACCTAGCTGCCATTTGCTCCCAGAGCCCCTGAGAGAGGAGCGGGACGTGTTCTCCCCTCTCCAACTCCAGCACCTTTTTCATGAGCATGTAGATGTGCATTTGGGCGTCATCCATCACGTAGCGGTGGGGAGTCTTGATGCCCTCCAAAGTGCGCTCCATGGTCTTGCTGTCAATGTTGACCCAGCGGGTGGCGCTTGGTGCCAAGAACTGCCTAGAGGGCACGACAGGCCTGTCAGCCAGGAGGAAGGAGAGGGCCCAAGGGGCAAAGCCTGGAGCCAAAGCAAAGGAACCTTTCCTAGCCCGCCTGCGGGGCAGATGGGGAGAAGCCAGCTAGCGGGGGAGTGCCCTGCAGCGACACACAACAGCCAAGGTGGTCCCCCAAGCCCCACGAATCAGAGACTGAAGCTCTAGTGGGCTCCCCTCCAGGGGGGCTACATATCCACCCTCCCGCTTTCCCTGCACCCCACTGGCTCACGTACTGGTAAATGGAGTCTACTATCTCTGCAATGTGCGTTTGTTCCCCGTGACGCAGCTCCTCACAAGCCTCCCAGAAGCTCAGGTTCTCAGCTGCAGGATGGGAGGCAGAAGAGAAGGAGGCATCAGCCGCCCTGCGGGGGGTGGCAGAAGAACAGGCAGGGAGCGCCCTGGCCCCAGTCTCGATGACCTCCAAAGTGCACTCCACGGTCCATTCCCACGCCCCAAATCTCTTGTTTGTGCAACTGGGAGGGGCAGGGTTGCTACCATCCAACTGCTCCTCTCTGCCCTGGGCAAAAAAAAAGACCCCCACACCACCACCCCCCAGGCAGGCCCACTCACCGCTGAACTCTTTCTTGAGGAACGCCAGGAGCTGTGCCCGGCCCAAAATGTCACTCAGCAGTTCCCAGAAGCCAAAACTCCACCGCTCCACCCGCAGTTTGGTGGGCACAGGGACCCTGCAAGCCAGGGAGGGAGGGTCAGAACCACATGGTGGAAGACCCCCCTCCCCCTAAAAAGCTGTGCCTTCAAACTAGCTGCTTCCAACCCACCCACCCCCAGTAAGCCAGGAGACTTGGCTTTATGACCCTCAGCACTACTCGGAGGTGCCTCCGAGGGCCCAACACTCACGAGGGGGCATTCATAGCCCAGTATGTGATGTCGTCTGTGATCCAGGGGTTGCTGGGCAGGCAGCCGGACATGATGGGGTCATGGGGCATGTATTGCTCACTGAACTTGATGAATCTGCAAAGACAGGCAGAAGCTGGGAAAGACGTGGGCACCCCCACACGCACCCCAGCACAGTGGGAGCAGCAGGCAGGCAGCCGAGAGGCCAATAATCTAGACTGCCAGGGGGTCACTCCCATGAGGCCCTGCAATGCAGCAGAGAAAGTTCACCCATTAAGATATGGAGGTCTAGAGAGAAAGGGATTGGTGGGCCTCCACGCAAAGCACAACTTTGTAACCAGGCAACACTAAATACAATCACAATATTAAAATATTGTATTGTCGAAGGCTTTCACGGCCAGAATCTGTGTTCCAGTAGCATTTTCTCCTGACGTTTCGCCTGCATACAGCCATACAACACCGGAAAACCCACAACACCCTATTAAAATATTGCTCACTTTAATCCATATGTAATCAAAGTTGGTAGTTTTCATGTTAGGCATGAAAGCTCAGCCCAATTATTTTATCAGTATATGTGAAATGCATTGTACATTGCAAATAATACATAAATCAGGCTCAAGTTTACAGTCAGTTCCACCTTCAAATGACGTGTATCCCTTGAGCTTACATTGCTTTTCTAACCAACTCATTTGCCTCTAAACACGTGATCTGATCCTAACTCCTCACCTGCCTTGCAAATGTGTGATCTACTGCTCCACGCCTTGGACAAGAGCAGAATTCTACCTGAGTGGACAATGAGTGCTCAGTGGCTATTTCATGCTCCATGAAAGATGGAGGAGCCCCCAGAACTTGGAACACAGTTCTTGCTAGAAAAATGGTCACCTGTTGAACAAGTCCTGTTTGAAAAACTGTAAACTCGGGGCTGATTTATGTCTTATTTGCATTGGATAAAGGATGGATTGCTTGGATACAAATCCATAAAAATAATAGTTGGGCTGAGCTTTCATGCATATGTGAAAAACAGCACGTTTGAATTTTTTAATATTTATATTCCTCTTCGGGGGAGGGCGGCAAATAAATTGAAAGTATAAATAAATACATTAATATAATATAATAAACCAAGCAATGTTTTAATATTGTGACCCTCTTCAGCATAGCCCGGTTACAAAGCTGGTGTTTGGCATTCGGGATTATATTGTAATCCATCACTGATTGATGTCCTCTGTGCAAAACAGCCAACGGCACCCATGACCTGTGCCGTTAAAATCTTGCTGCCTTGAATGCTTCTGAGGAAAGGGAGCGGCAGAGGGACCGGGCGTGTTGCTTCTGCAGACCTAGGATGGTACCTGCCTCCTTGCCTATTTGCCTGGTTTCCTGGCAGAGACTTCCAGCTGACCCCCCAGCTGTTGGGATAAATGCTCCTGGTAGTTGGAGATTATCCCTTATCGTAGTTAGCAGAGCGGCACGGGTGGCTAGAACACAGCAGAAGCCTTACCTCGTGTGCGTGCGTGTGCGTGATGGATCTCAATGTACCTAGGTCCCTATCTAGCCACTAGCTCTCTAGTAAAACTCCCTCTGTAGGTTGAGGCAGGAAACAGCGTAAAGTCCTTCACTTCCAACATCAGCAAGGATTGCCTCCTTTTCTTCCTGGCCCAGAGAGGAGAGGGGCTTCTCGTGATCCAGACCACTTTCACTCTGGTGGTCTGGCAGAGGGCAGAAGAGGACCTCCCCCTCCACGCGGGGTGGGGGGACACTAACTCACCCTTCTAAGCAGATGGAAGATTTCACCCGAGTCCTGCTCACAGCTGCACGACAGAAGCGAATCTGTGCCCAAAGGAAAGGGATTGGGGTGCAACTTGAGGGCACCTCTGGGAAGCCATTTCTTGACCCCAGCTGCCTCCTGGCCCTGGCTCACTGAGGGAGGGCAGATCAGGGCCCAGCCCTTCCCACTGGCCATTGTCGGGGGTGGGGGCTCTGCCCAGCTCCACCTTCCTTGCACTCACCTCCTGTTTGTAATAGTCAGCATTCTTCACCTGGAACAGAGAGGCAAAGACGAGAGCTCAGTAGCCAGATCCTAGCTCCCCACCACCACCACTGAGCCCCCTCCCCAATATCCCTGGCTATTGCAGACTCCCACCCCAGCCCCCAGGAGAGCACAAAGCAAACAATAGGCAGACAGGAGTCCAGTGACCCCCCTCCCCCAGTTCAGAGGCAAGATCCATAGAGGGGAAAATGCATCAGGCACAGCAACTAGGGCACGGGGAGGCGCGGGGAGTCCCAGTGTGGGATTCTGATTCCCAGCAGAGGGTGGCAGTGCCTTTTCCCCCTGTCCCCCCGCCAAGGACGACAGAGACCAAGCAGAAGAAGGGCTACCCTGGAGTGGGCAGGGGGAGGGAGGAGCATGGACTGCCAGGACATGATGGGCCAGGAAACCAGAAGCCACAGAAATAGCCAGGGTGGGGGGAGGAGGTGGCCAGTGTCCCCCCTGAGCAGCCTCCCCTGCTGGCCCTGACCCAGGGATGCAGGGGAGGGAGAGGGGCACAGCAACTAGGAGCTGAGGAGCCAGGGCTGCATCCACCCAATATCCATCCCCCTGCAGGTGGTCTTTACCAGCTGTGTCCTGGTGCCCGGGCACATCCTTTCCTCCGGCCCGTTTGAGGATCCTCCAAGCTGAAGCAGAGCAGAGCCGATGGTCAGAGGCCTGAGCCTCCCCCAGAGGCATCCTGCCAGGTGGCTTCCAGATTGGCAAGTGTTGCCCGGTGGGACCCCAGGAACCCAGGAGAGGGCACCCTGCCAGGGGCGGAGACTGGCCACTACGGAGGGTCCTACCCTACACCGCAAGCTGGCTGTCCTGTGCCCTCCCCTTCCCTGTACCCACTAGGAGGGTGCCTGTTGAGGCCCTACTGGAGAGGCTGCCAGGGCCCCCTTCTCTACCTGGCCCGGGGGGCATGGGGAGCAAGACCACAGGTGGGGGGGCAGCGCATCTTCACCTACCAGCGGTCTGTTGACGAGCCAGTATGCCTGCTCCTGGCACTCGATCACGATGCGATCCCCTCTTCGCCGTTGCTTGGCGGCTCTGGTCAAGGGGGAGGAAGCATCAGGTCTCAGCCTCCCCCCCCCAGCCCGCAGCACCTCGCCCCCCCCCCCTCTTCTCTGGACTGACTCACCTGAGCTGCTCTCTGGCCTGCATGACCACAAAGTCCCAGGCGTGGTTGATCTTCTTATGCAGCCGGCTGTAGTCATCCTGCAGGAGGGGGCAGGCGGGTTGAGCTGGGGGGCCCAGATGGGGGTCAGGCACCCCCCCCCAGCACAGACCTCCCCCACTTACCTTCTCGTGCTCGATGAGGTCCCCCTGCTTGCGGATATTCTTCTTGGCCAGGTAGATGGCTGCACAGGAAGAGAGAGGCCCCTCCCGCCAGAGGCATGGTTGGCACAGGCCAAAGGAGAGCCCCCACCCTCCAACCCCCCTCCTCCGCGCCGCCGGGCGCCGCTTACCGTAGTCCAGCTGGGTGGCCGGCCACTTGGTGCTCCGCCAGAAGTAGGGAGTCTGAGGGGAAGGGGGAGGGCGGGTCAGGGCCAGCCGGGAAAGTGTCCCGCTCCTTCCCTCCCACCCCGCTCGCCCGGCACCCGAGCAGCAGCCCAGGCGGGAGGGGAGCAGCGCCGCCGCCGCCGCGGGCATACCTGGAAGCGGTAGGGCGCCTCGTCGTCGGCACGCAGCACCAGCCGTCGGGGTTCCTTCAGGGGGTAGATGTAGCCATGCCTCACCAGCAAGTTGCCCAGGTGCAGCGCCTCTGCAGCGGGGAAAGGCCCACACACACAGACCTCTGCAGCCACCCACCCCCACCCCCGCCCCATAGCCAGCCCCCGCCTCCCGTCCCAGGCCTCGCCGCCGCCGCCTCGCCGCCCCCCTCCCGCCGCCTCCAGTCTCCCTCGGCCTCCGCTCCCCCACCCCCGCCGGGCCCCGCCGACTGACCCTCCTCGCCGATGCCGTACTTCTGGCCCAGCCACTCCACCACGTCGCCCCCTGCGGGAACAGGTGCCGTTAGCGGGGGAGGCGGGCGGGAGGGGCGCTCCGCCGGGACCCCCCGACCCCGCCCCGGCCCGACCCCGCTCACCGGTCATGGCGTGCGGGATGGCGGTGATGAGCAGGCGCTGGTTGCGGAGCTTGACGCCCATGTCCGGGTCCTGCATGGCCACCACCACGCGCTCCAGCTGCGCCACCACACACGGGGCAGGTACCACGACGGTCAGAGCCACGGCCACCGAGGGACCCACAAGCGCCCCCCGCCCGCCCACCCACCCACCCTCGCTACGCACCTTGGCCAGGCAGGGCAGCTGCAGGCGGGGGCCGCCGGCCGAGCGGAGCGTGCTGATGGTCATGGCTGCGATGCTGCGGGCTGCTCGGAAGGCGACCAGGTGGCGGCCGCTCAGCCTCCGGTGCGAGGGGGGAGGGCACGTGGCGGGCAGCCCCTCCTCCTTCCCGGCCACGGCAGTCGAGGACAGGCCCGCCGGACGAACCACAGCGGCCCAAACAAAAGGTGGGGGGGCGGAGAGGAGATTCCGCCCCCTCCGGCACCCTCGGGGGTCTGCCCCAAAAGCCTCCGCGGCGCCCCCACGAAGAGGAAAACCGCCCGCGAAGACCCGGCTCATCTCTCGCCGCTCTCCCAGCCAAAAGACGGGGGGGTGGGGGGAGTGCACCTAGTTGACTGAGATCGAGATGCATTCCTCACTCAGTGCAATCGCCGCAAGCCTGCTGCATGTTCCCGAGTGTTGTGATTTCTTTCCCTTGCTCTTTATTTTATGGCTTCACACGCCCAGTCGATAACTAGGATTTCCCCGGACGCTTCTGCTCCCATGGGAAACGGGACGGTTCCGTTGTCCTGTGGGGCCAGGAGGCTCTATCTTATCTATTGCCGACCTTGGGGCGCCTCAGCCAACTCTTTCTTGGGGGAAATGGGAGACATCGGAATAATGGGGGTAGCAAAAGCCAGGCTCGCCAGAACTTCCTTGGGCATGCTGGGTGCTTCGATGAACGCTGCTGATCAGTAGTACAGAGTGCGTGTATTGCTTCAAAGTCCCAGACCCGACACCTCCCACGCACGCACGCGCACGCGCACACACACACACACCCCGCCGCCTGGGCCTTCGGGGAGGGGCGGCTGGGCTCGGGCAGCGCTGCCTGCAGCCCCGGAGCAACTGGGTGGGGGTGTCGGGAGCTGAAGCGGGAGTGTCGGGCGGCGCCCCCCCCCCCCCAAATAAATGCCCTCCAGCCGGCCTGCAACGGAGCAAAGGGCCTTTATTGCGGCGAGTCGGCGGGGGGTTCCAGCAAAGGCGTGCGGGGGCCCCGTCGGGAGCGAGTGACGATTCGCAGCGGATTCGCCCGGCCGGACTTGAACGCGAAGCCGCGGAGGGGCCGGTGCTGGTGCTGAGCGCGGAGGTCTCCAGCCGCGGCCGCGGGGCCCTTCCGGGGGGGCCGGTAGCGGCAGGTGGGGGCGCCGCACAGGCAGTCGCGGCCCTCCCCTTTCATGGCCCAGAACCGGTCGCCGTAGTCCAACCTGGAAGCGCGAGAGGAAACGGGCGCCTGCAGAGCTGGGACCCAGGGCCGGCCCGACGGAGCGCCCCCCCCCCCTTTCTTTTTGTCCTGGGCGGCAGAATTCTGGCCTTGGCCGTCCAGAAGGGGCTAATCTTTGGCTGCATCAGGAAAGCAGCCTTGCCCCCGCCGCCCCCCCCCCAGGCACAGGGCCCCCCACGCACCCCCCCCCTTTGACTAAGGGAGGGAGGGAGTTCTCCACAAACTGCGGCTCCCATCCCTCCTTTCCCAACCTTGGCAATATCGCAGGCCAGGAGATCCCTCGGAGCAGGACGGCCCCAGAGAGAGAGGCCAAAGGAGGCCCTCCGGAGTCTGGCCCCAACCCATCGCAGGGATTCTGCCGCCTTGCCCAGAGTCCAGGGGATCCCTGTCCTTCTCTTCCTGGGCTGCAACTGAGAAGCTAATGGCCCCCTCGCCACACAGCTAAGCCTATGTGAGCCTAGGAGGAGCCCAGTCCTGTCCCCCGCTTCCCCCCCCCCCCCCCGCCCCGGAAGAAGAGCCACTCACTCACCCGAGCTCTTCGCCTGTGCAGATGGGCCGGGTGCTGAAGAAGGCAATGCCGGGGACCTCCTGACCCACGGCCACCTGCATGCCTGTCACGTTGGGCTGGCAGGAGTGGTTCAGGAAGCGGCCTATGTTGCCATAGAAGCGCCCATCCAGGTAGCGCTCCTGGCCTACCTGGGAGGAACACAACATCAGCAGCAGTGTGGCTGAGCCCCCAGCTCCCAGCTCTATAGCCCCCGCCCCCGGCCTTCCCTGCCTGAGCACAGCCCTGCCTGAGGCCACGGTCTCACCTGGCTGTCCACCACGTAGTAGTAGGCATCTTCCTCTCTCCGGGCGGCCTCCGTGCTGGAAATCAGCTCCCCAAAGTACCTGGCAGAGAGGAGGGCATCTCAGCCCCCAGAAAAGGAGGCAGGAACCAGCCTGCTCCTCACCCCCATCCCGTCCCAGGACTCACTGGCACAGGAAGGCTCCCCGGGGGACATCCTGCACAGTGCGCACCCCCCAGCCCTTGGCCGGTGTCCGGAAGAGCTGGAGCTGGACCCTACAAGAAGAGGAAGCGATGGTGGTGGTGGTGGTGGTGGTACACGGGGAATCGGAGGCTCTAGATACCCCCGCCAAAGTGAGTGCCCCCCATGCCAGCATCTGGGCCCTGAAAAACAGGTCAGTCAGTGGGTGCTGGCAGGAGCTGGCAATTCAGGATCCCTCCCCCACCCCCCAAGAGTGTGTAGAGGGGGAGCCTTCTTTCCTGCCCACTACTCCAGAGATCCGTGGCAGATTGAACAGGCTGGGGGAAAGGGGGCAAACTCCATGAAGCCACTGAGAAAGCACCAGAGCAGCCCAGGAGTGGGGGGCGGGGCGGGGGCGAGAAACAGGCATTAAGCAGCTCTAACTCTTGGAAGAGGTGTCAAAGAGGCACTCTGCAAGCAGAAGTCTAGCTGCCAAGGGGAGGAGAACGCACTTTGCTGTGTGGACTAGACTGAGATGCACAGGGAAAGGACCCTGTTCCTTGTGGGGCGGGAGAGGGGAGAGGCCCCAGGAGCAGCTGGCCTCACCTGATGCCCCTCTGCACCACCCGGTTGGGGCAGTTACTGGAACACGAGCAGAACATGCTGCATTCAAAGATGGGGCCCGTCTCCCTGGATGAGTCGCTGGAGCCCAGCACCAGTCGACCGTCCTGCAACACACGTGGGAGGAGAGGAGGGGTTTCCCACCTGGCACTCCAGCAAAGGCCCCGCCCAACCCACTGCTCAGACCCTCTCTTACCTTTGTGTACCAGGGGCGCTTGCTCTGCAGGACGCAAGGGCAGCAGGCTGCCGCGGAGCAGCCGGCAGGCGGGCACTCGCAGGGCTGAAAGCCAAGGTGGAGACAGTCAAGCCCGGCCGGCTGGCACCATGCTGGGCCCAGCTGGACTCCTCTGATGTCCTCCTTGAAGGGAGGCGCTGCTGGCCCCTTGGAAGGATTTCTGCCGCTCCTCGGCTCAACTTGAGAGCCCCCCACCCCACCCCGCTGACTTTATTCATGCCCCTTTTGGAGCCCTTCTCGGCAATCGCGAGGGTCCTCAACAGACCCTCAGAGATGCAGCTGTTAGCTTTGCTCACCTTGAGCCAACACTGGCTCAGGACAGGGCTACCTCCTGTACTGAATCTCCACAAAAAATCTTCAAGGGGGTCACGTCAATAAAAACGTTCACAGACGCAACAAACACACTGGATCAACCACTGTCCGAGGAGCAGAAGCTACCAAACCTCTGACTCAACAGCCTGTCGAGTTCATTTGTGTGGTGTTCCACACTACATAGAGTATTTCTCACTCTTTCAGTACAGACAAGGAGGGCACAAGGCCACTGCTAGGCCACAATGGCGGGGCATCAAGACCCCTGCCCAAAGAACTTTGGGAAACCTGTGCAGGCCAAGGGCGTTGTTGGCCGGGTGCAGCAGCCAGCCTTTCCTTGCCTGCCATCTCTGCAGAGCTCCAAGGCTTTTTGCCACTGAGGGACACCATGTGGGACACTCCACAAGTTCCCTTAGTGCGGTGATGGCGAACCTTTTCAAGACCGAGTGCCCAAATTGCAACCCAAAACCCACTTATTTATCGCAAAGTGCCAACCCGGCAATTTAATCTGAATACTGAGGTTTTTGTTTAGAAACGCATTACTCAGGAGTAAGCTTGGCAAAGCAACCATGCAATGCTTCAAATGGGTGAATCACGACCCTAGGAGGATTTACTCAGAAGCAAACTCCATTGCCAGCAACCGAGCTTACTCCCAGGTAAACAATTGCGCCCAGGCCAGCCTAGATGTGTATGTGGGGGTGTGTGTGTGTGATTTTCTGCCCCTTCACAAGACTGACTGTGCACTTGTGCCCACAGAAAGGGCTCTGAGTGCCACCTCTGGCACCCGTGCCATAGGTTCGCCACCACTGCCTTAGTGGCTCTGCTGTGTATGATGCCTCCTGCTTCTGGCCACAGAGAAGGTGAGGGCAGTAACCGTGGCTGGACCTAGGCAGGTGCTGCTTCAGCTGTTGTCAAAGGGGATGTGGCTGCCTCCCCACCCACCCAACTGCCCCCTTCCTGCTTTCTCCTCAGCAAACCAGTGAGGGCTGCTCCACACCTGCAGAAGACGGGAGGGAAAGAGCCTGCCACCCACAGCTGCCCAATGGCCTTGTGGGCTGCACTTCTCAGGGCTGCCACCTTCCGCAGCAGACCAGGGCACTGCAGGGGCCGTTGGAGCCCGGAAGGTGCCCTCGACCTCGAGGCCCTCAGCAATCCCCTCAGTGGGTGCCCCTCACGGGTGGGCTGACCCCACGCTGACCTGACTCCTGCCTGCAGCTACTGCTGGGACAATCACGGAATCTGAAAGAACGTTCCGGGTGATGTAGAGGAAGTTGCTGGGACACGGTTCGTCGTCCACCCCGTTGAGGCAGGGGATGGGCACTTGCTCAAAGCCCCGGGAAATGTCTCTGGGGAGGGAGAGGGAAAGAGCGGTCGTGGCAGGGCCTGCCCAGTCAGCCTGGTCAGCCCCTTGCCAGGCCCAGCATGCCAGCCAGGAGCTCACCTGCTGAGGACTCTCTCCACCTGGCTCAGGGGAGGAAGGGCGGAGAAGGCCTGCAGGGCGCTCCAGCAGGGGGAGCTCGGCCTGGCGCAGTGCAAGGGCATCCGGCCTGCTTTGTTCTTCAGGCAGACCTTGGCACCGTGGGCAAGGAGGAGCCTGTAAGACACCGTGGGCAAGGAGGAGTCAGGCCAAGGCAGCCTGGTGCTCTGGGCACCTTCAAGAACACTCCTGGGTGAGGGTGGGACATTGCTTGTGCCCAGCTGGGCCCTGATTCAAGCCCCACAGCAGCTGCACAAAGAATGCAGCCAGGGAAACCGAGGCGGGCCTTTCTGGCCTCCTTCAAGCTCTGCGAAACCCTGGCCCGGCGGCCCTAGCTTCCAGGATGTCTTGCCCAGAGAGGTGCCCAACCAAGCCAACAGCTTTGGTGGATCAACCTCCTCCCAACCTAACCAAACACCTCAGTCGGCCGTGAGACTTTGTCCCTCCTCGTTCTGCTGCGAGGCCAACAGCCCCTGCTCCAAGAGCAGCTTTGTGCTGGAGCCGAAACACTTTTTGCAAGCCGTGCCTCGAAAGGACGCCTGCTTCATGTCCCTGAAAGCTGTGGCTTGTCGTGCCTGCACCCGCCCAGAGGCTGCCCTGGCTGGACAGAGGAAGTTATGCTCACGTGAGACATTCGTAGCGTCTCTCCTGGGCTGCCACATGCAGCGGCGAGTCTCCTTGGTAGTTCGGCATGTTGGGGTTCGAGCCGGCCGCCAGCAGCATACGGGTGATGGGGGCACAGCCCACCGAGGCCGCCCAATGTAAGCAAAGGTTCCCTTTCTGGTGACAAACAGGGGAGGGGGGAAGAGCTGGCACCAAGCCCTGTGCAGAAGGGCACCTCAGCTGCCCCGGCCAACCTAGCCTATCAATGGGTGCAGGGAAGTGTGGGGAGCAATCCATGAAGACACAGATTGGTTGTGATGACACCTCCAATAAGAAAAGGAGGGTAAAACTGAATAGCCAATAGGAAATGACTCCCTGTAGCCTTAATGATTGAAGCCTGGGTGAGAGCTCCTGCAAGAGCAAACCAGGTAGAGGCTCGAAGTATGTGTGTGCGTGTGTAGCCCATCCTGGATCATCAGTCTGTGCAGTCCCACTGGGAGACAGCCAAATGACCAGCTGATAACTGGGCTGCTGGAGGGGCAAGCCCCCAGACCTCCTCCCCAGCAAGGCCTCCTCAGCCACAGGGGCTTGGCTCAGACCCAGCCAGCAGAGGCGATGCCTCAGACACTTCATGGCAGACTCCCTCCCTCCTCACTGGGCAGCCCAAAGCAACTTGCTTGGATGGCTTGGCCAGAGAACTGGGTGCCTTCTGAGCCCCAACCTCACAGGCAAACCCTGGCGCTTGGGCGGAAAGACAGCTGGCAATGCTCTCACCTTGTCCTGAACCGCAGGGTCTGCCCCGTGGGCCAGCAACAGCTCCACGAGGCTCTCGTGCCTGTACTCAGTAGCCCAGAAAAGAGGGCTCCTGCCTCTGGCATCCTGGAAAGCAAAAAAGAAAAGCCGGCTGTCCGCCACTGAGAGTGCCAGTTTAGGGGAGTGGGGGGCTGGGAAAGGACTGGATAGAGAAATGTCATCCACACACTCTGCCGATTTCTCCACCCGGGGCCCCAAGAGAATCCCCGTACAGACCAGAGAGAGGTCTGTGGAGATCACCATCCTCAAGCACACGGGTGAGATCTGGGTCTGGAGGAATCTGGCCATTCAAATATGGCCTGTTGTGGTTCCACACCTGACTGTTGACAGCCTCTGTCCCCAGGGAGAGAATGTGGCAGGCTGTCTCGTAGTGGCCCTTCCTGGCTGCCACGTGCAGATGGTAGGTCTCATCCTGCAAGCAACAAGCCCAGCTGAGTCCATCCTTCCTGCTCCCAGTTGAATAGAACCCACTTCCTTCCTGGGGTCCTCCTTCTCAAGTCACTCAGGCCCCATGGTCAGGGTTAGTACTGAAGTGCCCGCTGCTGCCCGGAGAGGGCCTCAGGGCAGTGGAAAATGGCCAAGAACTCCTCCAAAATATTGCATTTACCCCACCTGCCCCTGGACGCCCCTGGGCCAAGAGTGCTGGGGGGGGTGGGGGGGAGGCTCACCTGGCTCTCCAAAGGAGCACTTTTGCTTTCTGCTTGGGAAGAACAGACGCAACAAATGTACCGATTGAGTGAGGAGTCTGACCACCTGAGCCCCCCCTCCCTCACAGGAAGAAACCAAGGCGGGAGCAGAGCGCCAACTCTGCGATGCAGACCACCCCCAGAGCTCCATGCCGCCATCGACCTCTGGGAAACTGGGCTCCTTTGGCCAGAGCAAGACTCCCTCGGAGGAGCCTTCCCGGAGAGTCACAGGGCAGTTATCAAGGGGAAAATGTCCCCAAATGAGGGCAGCCCCCCGCCCCTTACCACTCAGCCCCATTTTGCCACCCTCCTCAGGCACCAACCACTGCTGAGAAATCCAAACAATGCCTGGAGTGTCCAGGCAACGAAGGCTCCATGGAACCAGTCTGAGTTCCGGGCCTGCAGGCAGGGAAACCTGTTCTGCTCCAGGGGAAAGCCTGCTCCCACCCGACCAATAAGGGGCTGATACATCCTTGGTGCTTCTGGCGCCCTGAGTTCAGGAGCCAGAGTGAGACTTGGGGCTGATTTTGAGAAGAGCTCCTCCTCAGCCCTGGAGGACATCGGCCCAGAAAGCGCAGGAGCCTTCTGACCCGCCTGCAGATAACGTTGCCTGCGTCTGCCGCAGCGTAGATGTCCCAGTGGGTCGGGTTCAATCTCAAGGCGTTCTCAAGAGTGCAGTCCGAGTGCTTGCCAGTGCGTGAGCCCAGACCCACAGAGAGTAGCACTTCGCCCTTTGCAGCCGGTGGAGGTGACGCTGGTGAGGTCATGGAATAGCAAGAGCACCTCTGAAGGGCATCCCTATCACAGAACGTCGCCTCCCTCCACGCTAAGAGCCAGTGTGGTATAGTGGTTAAGGGCAGGTGGATTCTAATCTGGGGAACTGGGTTTGATTCCTCGCTCTGCCCCTTGAGCTGTGGAGGCTTATCAGATTAGCTTGCAAACTCCAACATATGCCAGCTGGGTGACCTTGGGCTAGTTCAGTGGTGGCGAACCTTTGGCACTCCAGATGTTATGGGCTACAATTCTCATCAGCCCCTGCCAGCATGGCCATTTGGCCATGCTGGCAGGGGCTGATGGGAATTGTAGTCCACAACATCTGGAGTGCCAAAAGTTCGCCACCACGGGGTTAGTTGCAGATCTTTGGAACTCTCTCAGCCCCACCCACCTCACAGGATGTTTGTTGTGGTGGGGGGGGGGGAAGGGAAAGGAGTTTGTAAGCTGCTTTGAGTCTCCTTATAGGAGAGAAAGGGGGATATAAATCCAACTCTTCATCTCAGGGCCAGGCCAAAACATCTGGTTCTGAGGGGGTTCCTTCTTTTAAATGACTTAGCAATATGACCTGCCTTACAAAGATTGTATTGCAAGCTTCTGTACGCTGTGTTCTGAGTGTGGGATTCCACTTTGTGAGCTGCCTTGACTGAGAAAAACGCCAGGTACGTGTTTCCTCAACCACCAAATGCCCACAGGCGGCACACAGTCTGGTCCATCCTGCCCTCAGTCCAGCAGTTCTCTCCCCATGTCTGGTGGGGAGGGTGACCTGGGGGCTGATTCCAGGCTTGCTGAACACAGGCAAACATAGAAACACACATGTACACACACACAGCGGCCATTTGAACAGCAGGATTTATTCCATTATTGTCCAAGTACCTTTCAAAAGATAATTGTACAAGTCAGCTTGTGAAAAATGCTTGGGAGTCACCAGCCGTCAGCCCAACTGCTAGTCGCTGATAGTTTATTTAGAAAATGTACATATTTACAATTGAACCCTTCTTGCGGGGGGGGGGGGGTAAGGAGGGAAATGAAAAACCCGTCATTGCTGAGGATCACACATTAAAAATCCATATCCAATGTGGAGCACGAGGGGCAGATCCCCGGGGCAACCCAGCTGCGGGGCTCTTCCTGCCCTCGGAGAGGAGATCTGAGTTAAAGGCACTCGGTGACATCAGAAGAGGACGGGCATGGCCCTGAGCCCCGTGCGCAACAGGGGAGTGGCGGGCGGCACACAGGAGACAGGCAGCAGAGCTAGTGGGTGCCAGATAGACGGAGGGAGGCAGTCTGGA
This sequence comes from Sphaerodactylus townsendi, assembly GCF_021028975.2. Taxonomy (NCBI): domain Eukaryota; kingdom Metazoa; phylum Chordata; class Lepidosauria; order Squamata; family Sphaerodactylidae; genus Sphaerodactylus; species Sphaerodactylus townsendi. The sequence continues at coordinate 138,470,202 of NC_059428.1, forward strand.
TGAGGCAGGGGACGACTCCTCAGGAAAAGGCACACGGGTCCATGAGACTCAATGGGGGGAAATTGGCTGAAGCCCAAAGGAAGGGTCAGGGGGAAGCACATCCCGACCACGGCCTTCAGGCTGCAAGTACCAACAGCCCCCTTTCAGCCACGGGCAGGCGAAGCTGAGCACTTCCACGCACCCAGCATGGACAGCCCAATCTTAGGGTTGCTAGACTAGCCAACCAGCTCGCAAGCCCAGGACTGGGAGAGAAAGCTCCCAGGCCCTGGAAGTCCAAGGCCCTCCCTCTGAGCCCCAGGGAGGCAACTTCCTTTCACCGCCCATTGCCAGATGCCCGCCTGCCCTTGGCCGCCGCTCCAAGAAACTGGCCAGTTCCAAAGACCTCTTGGCACCTCACAAAGTGTCTTTTCTTATGGGCTAAACAGAAAGTCGCGGCTTGAGTAAAACAATGCTGTTCTGCTCCCTAATGCAATTGGATAAAGATGCTACACGGCACACAGCACACCCAAGACCTCCGCGGGCAGCCCAGGGCCCTTGCACTGGTAAGCAGCAGGTGCCACTCCCACCCGTCTCCAGCGGGGCTAGTCGATCTTCTCCACCTTCCCAATGATCTTCTCTTCGAAGATGGGCAAGACGGCCTCGTCCTCGCGCACTTCTTCAAACACCACGCCGCAGTCAAACTCGTCGCTTACTTTCTTAAAGTAATACCTGCAAGACAGGAGTGGAAAACCACTGGCAAGTCAGAAGTTAGGGAGGGGAGAAGGGCTCCCCAAGAGGCCATGTTGTGGTGTCCTTGGCAGGGTCCAAAATCGGGGTCTTCCAGCCCCAGCTTCTGAAAACCACAGGAGCTTGGATGGGTGGCGTGGCCGCACTCTGCACTGTCAGCTGCTGCCTTGGCTCTCCACATACCAAAGTCCTGGCAGAAGCATTCCCGCACGGCTCAGAAGCACAGCCGATGGCTGCTGGGTGTGTGGGGGGGGGAGGGGGGGCTCCTGCCTGTACTGAATTTGAAAACAAGCAAAGACCGCCAGCACTTCCATGCTAGCAACCAGTGGTGGCCAGAGGCGGGTCAGTTAAGGCCCCCTTAAAAAAGAGGTTGGACCTAAAACTCCCTCATTCCCTCTAAAAAAGTTTCCAAACGTATTCCCCTAAGCCTGCCTCCAGAGGAAAGGGGGGGGGGCTCTGGCCCGTGAACGGCAGAGCTCCATGGGGGGGGAGCGGGCGACCAGTGTCCATGGAGCGGGCGACCAGTGTCCAGAGCTGGAGGCAGCCCTGCCAAGCCCTGTCTCTGACTCCACCCGGACTGCGTATTGTTGAAGGCTTTCACGGCTGGAACCACTAGGGTGTTGTGGGCGAAACATCAGGAGAAAATGCTACTGGAACACGGCCATACAACCTGGAAAATTCACAACGCTCCACCCGGACTCCTTGCGCCCTGGAAGGTCAGCTTGGGAGACCAGTTGCGGGACAAAGATGATAAGTACCTCTGGCCGCTTCACTGACCTCCCAGCCTCAAGCCTCAAATGCTGGCTGACCGTACAGGACAAAGGACTCCTTTCAGTGCTGGCCGGTTTTGCAGCAAAGGCGAGAGAGGGGCCACCCCCAGCTCCTCTTACCCGTCCCCCCCAAATGCTGCCCTGCCCCTCCAGCTCCATCCAGCCACAGATCTTACCGGTAATTCCCTTTCTTGGTGAGCAGCTCCTTGAAGTGCCCCAGGCTCACCACCCTCCCCTTGACCAGGGTGCGGTAGGGGATGGGCTCCCCACAGAAGTAATAAGCCACCACAATGTTCTCCGAGGGTTGCAAAGAGCTGCCGCCGCTGCCGCCCAGCCTCTTCTGCGGCTTCAACCTAGGAGGCAAGAAACAGAACGGGACCCTCAGGTGGCAGAATGCCAGGCAAGGAAGGGGATCGGCCCCCTGGCAGACCGAGACAGACGCGCACGCACACGCACACACTCTGCAGCCTCAGCAAACACTCCTGGAGGGAGAAAAGGCTTCCAAAGCCAATGCCGGCAGCGACAATCCCAGGACCATGGAAGTGAGTCTGGGCCCTGCAAAGCCCTGAGAGGAGCAGAGGCTCTTGGGCTGGATGCACACGTTTCAGAGGGGGGCTCTTTTGGGCAAGAGAAGACACTCCAGCGGCTCCTCCTCTGCAGGGCCAAACAACTGAAGACTTTAAGGTGGAGGGGAGTGGTGCAGGAAGTGGGCGTGAGGGGGGGCACTCTTCAGTCCTTACAATGCAGCTCTCTTCTTTGAGGGCACTTCCATGGCAACCCTGAACCCCTGGCACTGGGGAAATGCCCACAGCGCGCAACCAAGCGGGGACCGCGGCAGTCCCATCTGCAGGCTGGGTGCACCCAGAGGGTGACTCCGAATGCAGTGCCAGATCCAGTCTTGGCACGCTACAGCTGGGGGCTTTTGTTTGGTCTTTCTGTCTGGGCCCACAAAGGAGGAGGAGGCTGCCCCATCTGTGCTCTGCAGACTCACCCCGCCCTGAGGGAGGAGGTTTATCAGGAGCGCTCGCCAGCCCCCAAGAAGAGGCATGAGGAGAACAGCAGAGAGCTCGCCTCAGGACCTGCTCAAGCCTTGTCCCTTCCAGGTAGGAGGCACTCTGGGAAGGACCTGACAAGCACAAGACCTCCCCAGCACACACCGGGAGCCACGCCACTCTGCCCCAGGTCGCACCCTCACACAGAGCTGAGCCGTGCATGGGACCACCAGCCCCACACCAGCCCCAGACAGGCTCCAGGCCGGCCAAACCTCTCCGCTAAAACCCATCACTCTGCACAGGCGACCAGCGGAGCTCCCCCCAAGCCCCTCCACACATCCCACTGCGCAGCCCGTCAACTCCCCTGTACAACGTGACAAGTCACCGGTCTCAGAGGAAGGACAGGAATGCTGGTGAACTTCCAGAACCAGAAATCAACAAGGTCTGGCTGGAGAGGGCACGGGGGGGCACCCCGAAGCTTTGCTGGCAGCCGCCAGACCTCCAAGTCACACCCCTCCAGTAGCCAGGCCAGACTCTGAACAGCACCAGAAGCCCGCGGAAAGGTCTCAGCAGTGGTCTGCTCCTGGGTCGACGGGTGGAGGGTGGTCGACGGGTGGAGGGTGGCTAGCCAGCCCCTTTTCCTGCCAAGCACACTGCCTGCTCTTACACTGATGCTCAAAGGTCAAACCAGACCCCAACAGACAAGAGAGGGGTGGGAGTCTACAGGCTACGTGGAGGAGAGAAGACACAAAGAGCAGCGGAACGTACTCGGACTCGGAGAGATCCAGGTCGGAGACGGCGGGTACCACATTCCGCACTGGCATACAAGCTGGCCTGACAGAGGAGCGCCCACGCTGGATAACCTCCTGCACATACCTGAAGAACAATCTCAGACATTAGATATGCCGGGCCCTTCTCACAAGTCCTCCTACTGTATGCTGGTGAGGCCCCCCCCCCCCCCCCGGCTGCGAAAGACTCCTCCCCCCCACACACACAGAGGCCTGGCTTCCAAGTATTCTTCTCTCCCCCAGAGAAGGAGCCGTGCTCGGAAAGAGATGAGAAGCCCCCAGTGCAACTTCTCCTTCGGCTGGGTCTGGCTGGTACCTCCAGCCGCTCTCCTCTGAGGCTATTCAGACAGTCCAAAAACAACCCTGCGCACACAGCAGATTCTGGCTGCCCGTCAGCCACGTGAGAAAGCCAAAGGGGGACCTCTGCTCACACGGAACATCTGAGGAAGAGGTCTGTCGCAGCACAAGATTAGGGGAAGCTGCAGTATAAGATGCGAGATGGTTGAGACAGTTGGCCAGCCCTGTTGGAGGGCAGCAAAGTCAGTCTCCTGAAGCCTGAAGCCTTCCAAGGGACAGGAGGAGAGGAGAATTTGAAGAAGAGGAGTTTGGACTGATATCCCCCCTTTCTCTCCTTTCCCTCCCCCCTCCCCCACAACAAACACCCTGTGAGGTGGGTGGGGCTGAGAGAGCTCCAAAGAACTGGCACTAGCCCAAGGTCACCCAGCTGGCACGATTTGGTGTACTCAAGCTAATCTGGTTCACTAGATAAGCCTCCACAGCCCAAGTAGCAGAGAGGACTCAAACCCGGTTCTCCGGATTAGAGTGCACCTGCTCTTAACCACTACACCACGCTGACCCTCCCTAGGAGCTCTCCTTGGCCCAGATGATTCGTCCAAAGGTAACCAGCAATACCCAGAACAGCAGGCTCCTCAGCAATTCCACGTGAGCCTGTGAAATATGCACCCACATACAAAGCTACCTTCTACGAGTCAGGCCATGGACCCCTTCATCCAGGGTCTGCGCTTGTCTCCTCTGCCAGGCATTGTGTCTCCAGAGTCTCTGGTAGCGCTCTGGCACGCCTTTCTACCAAAGATGCTGCCAGGAATTGAAATGGGGACCTTCTGCATGCCAAGCAGCTGCCTGACCCCTGAGCTCCACCCCCTGCCCTGAACAGGTGGGCGGTCTGTGAGCGCGGCGCTTCCTGAAGGGTCCAGATCTCTGGCCAGCTGCTCTGCTGCTCTTGGCCGACCTCAGCCTAAGCCCACCATGGGTCACGTGCCACTCCAAAACCAACCAAGCACCACGGAAGAGTGGACAGCAAGCAACAAGAAGAAGAAGAGTTTGGATTTATATCCTCCCTTTCTCTCCTGTAGGAGACTCAAAGGGGCTTACAATCTCCTTGCCCTTCCCCCCTCACAACAAACACCCTGTGAGGTAGGTGGGGCTGAGAGAGCTCCGAGAAGCTGTGACTAGCCCAAGGTCACCCAGCTGGCCTGTGTGGGAGTGTACAGGTTAATCTGAATTCCCCAGATAAGCCTTCACAGCTCAGGCGGCAGAGCGGGGAATCAAACCCGGTTCCTCCAGATTAGATACACGAGCTCTTAACCTCCTATGCCACTGCTGCTCCTTATCTATCGGCCTTATCTATTGGGTCCCAAAAGATTTTCCCTGGGAATGGGGAATCGATCTGCCAGGAGTCTCCCCCAGCAGCTGCCACACAAAACTCAGAGGGCCAGCTGACTGAGGCAGGGGATGCTCCGCCCCCACCAGCCCACCCCCAATTCCTCTTGTGGGACCCCAGGCTCTGCCTACGGGGCCCGGGTCCTCTCTTCCAGTGTGGCTCACAGAGCACAAGAGTCCGACTCTCTGTCACCCCGAGGCCTCTAAGAAACTCTCCACCGGAGACCTGTGGGAGCTCCAGAGCTTTAGGGGCTTCAGGGCTCTTGGCCCCATGGGCCCTGACCAACCACCATCTCCAGTCAAGAGCCTCTGCTCCAGTCACGGGCAACCCCAGCCCTCAGTGCAGAGACACACCCCACAACTGGTTCCCCCACCAGACTACTCCGGGCTCTGTCAAACCTGGCTTGGGAGAGAATGACCAGTGTTCTGTGGCTGGGCCAAAGACAGGCGTGGGGCGGGGCCCAGGCCAGTGCCTCAGCATCCTTGACCCACAGGGACATCCAGCAGTGTGTGCTCCTGCACCCCACCCCCACACTCCCAATCAGTTCAGCCCCACCCCCTTTACCGCTGCTTGGCGGCCGCCTTGCCAGCCCGCTTCTCCTCTTCCTCCAGCCGCCGGCGAGCTTCCTCCAGCTGAGTCAACGGGTTGGGGGCCGGGTTGGGGGGCATGGTCGGGTCCTGGATGAAGGGGTGCGACGGCTGCACGACGTTGCGAAGCTGGGTGCTGACCCACGGGTGCACGGCCATGGGGCGCTCGACGGAGATGGGGCGGGGCACCTCGTGCACCAGTGGCTTCTTGGCACCTGATGACCTGAAGGGGAACACATGAGCATGTCAAAAGCCAGGTGACAATAAAGCTCACTTCCTTCTGCACAGCCTAGGAGTGCAGTGCGAGGGCTGACGGGGAAGGCCAGCGCCCAGACAGACAGACAGGAAGCAACCTTCTGCTGAGGAGCTTCCTGTTCAGCTGTCCAGCCTGTCAGAAGATCTGCCTCACAAACCCACCTCTCGGGGGCCCCACCTGCTGCCTTCAAAGGTGGGACAGGGCTTTCTCGGCAGGAGCACCCCGTCTGTGGAATGCCTCTTTTCTTGAGGCTCGCCTGGCATCTATGCCTCTCTCTTTTAGGCACCAGACCAAAACTGTTCACCCAGGCTTTAAGTCAAGGGGCCTTTTAACCCCAATCGAGTGAACTTTCAATCGGAACAGTCACTAGAAACGGCACCCCACTCTTCCTCAAATCCAGTTTTACGCTGTGATTGGGTCTGTAACACTGGCTTTTATTGCTGGATTTTAATTAACAACTGTTAATGTTTTACTTTAATTTTGTAAGCTGTCTGAGCAGGTTTCTTGGAGAGATGGCATTAAAAAGTTGCTGAAGAAACACATTAAAAAGTAAGATTGCAGAAAAAGAGGAAGAAAAGAAACATGCTGAACTCGATGGGGTGGAGCTGAAAGGGGGGAGCGCCAAGAAGGCAGACTAAAGAACCAGCAGACCTCAGAGTCTACAGACCCTGGCACACGCTGCCGGAGGACAGCCTACTCCCTGGGAGAACACCCCCCCTCCCAAGGCCCGACTATTCCTTGCTTGCCCCTTCCCCACCCTTACCCGTGGCCTGTCTTCTTGTGTCTGCTAATCTCCTTCTCTCCTTCGATGATCCACTGCATGATCTTCTGGTTCTTCTCCACGTCCTCTGGAGACCCTGGCACATCATGGCTGGCACCTTCACTCTTCCCCGCATCCAGTTTCTTGGTGTTTCTTTTTGAGAGCAGGCTTGCTTTCCCACTGAAAGGAGGAAGCAGGAGCAGGCAAAGAAATCAGCCACTCCCAAGAGCCACCCCTGAGACTGCCGGGTGAAGACCACTCCATGTGGACTTACTAGGGCCGTGGTGGCGAACCTTTGGACTATATGGACTATAGTTATGGACTATAATTCCCATCAGCCCCTCAGCCAATTGGCACTCCAGATGTTATGGACTACAATTCCCATCAGACCATCAGCCAATTGGCCATGATGGGCTGATGGGAATTGTAGTCCATAACATCTGGAGTGCCAAAGGTTTGCCACCACTGTACAAGAGTTTCACTGGATGAGGAGTGCCCGGCTCTCTTCTCCTGGGCTGCCTGTGGTGGGGCAGCTGTGTGGCCCACCCACTCCTCATTTTGCTAAGACCCAAACAGTAGCCTGGCTGGACCACCACCCTGGTTCCCACCGCAGCCAACTGGACACTCTGAGAACTGTCGAAGGTTTTCACGGCCAGAATTACTGGGGCATTGTGGGGTTTCTGGGCTGTTTGGCTGTGTTCCAGTAGCATTTCCTCCTGATGTTTCGCCAGCCAGAGATGCAGGCGAAATGTCAGGAGAAAATGCTACTGGAACACGGCCATACAGCCCAGAAACCCCACAATGCCCCACTCTGAGAATTCCCCAAGCAGGCCATGAAGACAGCACTCAGTGGGTTGAACGCCTCTGAGCATGAAGGTCCTCTGTAGCCGGCAAGGTCCACGTGGATGCCGAGTTCTCTTAGAAAGCTACCAACACACTACAAAGCTACCCACTATGTAACTCCAGCCTCACTGTGAGAAAATGAACTCCCCCTTGTCTGCAATGCCTGCCCAAGGTAGCTTGATCTCATCAGATCTCAGAAGCTATGCAGGTTTGGCACGGGTTAGTACTTGGACGGAAGGCCTCCAAGGAAGCCCAAGGTCACTACTCGGAGGCCGGCAATGGCAAACCACATCTGTTTGTCTCCTGCCGTACACTGGCTGTAACTGGACGGAAATTTGCTCATACTAGCCCAGGGGTTGCAACAAAAAGACAAATGCGTCTCAGTTCACACCCACCCCGGTGGCCCCTCTGTCTGAAGCATGTTTCTCCGGTTGGCAGAAAGCACCTGGGCTTCCAAGCTAAGGGGCCCCTGCCCACCCCCACGTGCACAAGGACCAGCGCAGAGGGGCCACCCGGCAGCCCAACAAGCCTTCCCCAGCCCTCCTGGGTCGGCTTCGCAAGAGACCTGGCCTCGCACTCACCTGTGGCCCACGGGATCCGCGGGCGCAGGAGCCAGGCCGACGCCTTCCCCGTGGGCTCGCCCTTTCGTTGCATAGCTGTGAGCATCCGCATTCCAGGCAAAGCTGCCCTGCCCCCTGGGGGGGCCGGCTTCCGCCTCCAGCGGCTCTTTGGGCTTGAGGGCGCCGTGGTGATGGATGACGTGGTGGTACACGTGCTTGTGGTGGTGAAGGTTAGCAGCGTCCAGCTTCAGCCCGGCCTTGGCCGCGTGCTTGCTGTGCCCCAGCGGGATCGTCCCTGCCATGCTGTGCAGCAGCTTCCCGGCCAGCCCACCGTCGGGGGAGCGGGGCTTGGGCGAGTGCCGGCCGGGGCCCGGCGACTGGCAGCCGGGCGTTTTCATGACGCGCTGGACGTGTTCGTCAAGGATGCTCTCCGGGTTCTCCTCGTGAGCATCCCTCAGCGGCATCTCGGCGTAGCGGGGGGCAAAGTGAGGCAAGAGCTGTGCCGGGGGCAGCTTGTGGCTCAGCAGGGAAGGGCCTGAGGGGATGTTTGCATCATCGCCTTCTTCCTCCTGTCGGACAGCATGGCCGTATCAGGAATGCGGCCGACAACCCAGACAGGGTGGCTTGCCAGCTGGCGCTTTGATCCAAGCCAGTCTCCCGTCTTATCACCCTCTGTCCTCCCCAGAGCTAAGGGAGCATCTGCCATTTCACACACTCACACACAACCCCACCCTCCAAGTCCAGGGCTTCTGTGCTTCTGACAAAATGTTGACAGCTCTTCAGAGAAGCAGCTTGAAGGTAGCCAAGCTCCCAAGAAAGAGCAGCCCCTTCCTCTGCCTTCCCACCTTCCTGACAGGAAGCGGCTCAGTTGTTTCTGTGCCCCTCCGTTGGCCACAGCATTTTACAGAGCCAAAGCCAAATGGCTGCCAGCCCCCAGGCTCAAGGAGCCCAAAAGTTCCAGTGGGGCACAGGGAGGCAGGAGGTCAGCAGGGGACAAGGAGGAAGGGACAGGTTTGTGGGGGAATCTGCAAGAGGGCAGGGGGGTGACAGGAGGTCACCCTAGAAGGGGGGTCTAGGCAAAGGGGACGGAGTCACTGGAGGGAGCAGAGGGCTCTGGGGCAGGTCCAAGCTGCGCCTGGCCTCTCCCTCTCCAAGAAACCAGTTTGGCCCCATTTCAAGGCACGGTGAAAACAGGGCTATTGTGGGAAATGGACCCGTCCCAAGCAGACTCCTCAGTCCATGCTGAGATTGGATTTCCCTCCACTGCAGCTCCCTTCTGCCAGGCTGCCTGATTTCCTTCCGCCCAGTTCACTCCAAGTCCCCACCTGGTCCAGAGGAGCTCAGAGCTCAAAGGGACTGCCGCCTCCTTTCCCAGCCCACAGGCCCAGTGATTTCTGGCCACATGACAGAAGAAGAAGAAGAGTTGTTTTCTATACCCTGCTTTCCTCTGCCTTTAAAAAGGCTCAGCGATGCTTACGATGACCTGGCCTGGCCTTCCCCTCTCCACAACAGAGTCCTTGTGAGGTAGGTGGGACTGAGAGAGTTCAGAGAGAGAACACTGATTGGCCGAGGGCCACCCTGCAGGCTTCATGTGAAGGAGAGGGGAATCAAACCCAGTTCACCTGATCAGAGCCTGCCACTCTCCAGATTAGACTATGCTGCTCTTAACTACCAGCCACACTGGCTTGAAGAGTCCCTGAATGGGACCAAAAGCCCAGCGGGGCGGAGACCAGATGATGCTTTCTGTTATGTGAGTCCATCCCACAACTCAGCCTTCACACTCATCCGGAGCGACACACATGAGTGGCCAGGAAGTGAAACACTTTTGTTCCACAGAAGACACACCCTTTCTGGTGGCCCTGAGCCACGCCCCTTGCCTAAGGTGTCTCGCCAGGTCACCACGGGAGCTGCCACTTACCGCTCTGACACGCTTCAGGCGCTCCTCCAGTTTGGCCTCTGCTTCCCGGTCCCTCAGGACCTCCTCCAGCCGATTTATCAGTTCTGCAGCAAACTTCTGTGGTTCGACGTGGATATCCTTTGGCATTCGGTACGTACGCTGAGAGAACGAACACATACAGGTCAGCAAAGCCATTTTTTTTCTTTTTCCAGGTTTACAACATCAGTGGGTCTGGCAGATTCCAGATATAACATGCCTCTTCTTCATAGTACAAAGGTGATAAAATAAACATACAGAGTTGAGAAAAAGATTTTAATCCCATTGTTCCTTTGAAAATCTATGTACACAGAATCAACCCCTTGTTAGATGCTAAGTTTCAAGAAGTTGAATGAATAGAGGATTGATTGGAAAGGAATAGATCCGCACAAGAAGCTAAGTGGAAGGACGGAAGGGCGAGCAGTAAAAATTAAAGTGAAACCGGGGTGCTGTGTGGTTTCCGGGCTGTATGGCCGTGTTCTAGCAGCATTCTCTCCTGACGTTTCGCCTGCATCTGTGGCTGGCATCTTCAGAGGATCTCCTCTGAAGATGCCAGCCACAGATGCAGGCGAAACGTCAGGAGAGAATGCTGCTAGAACACGGCCGTACAGCCCGGAAACCACACAGCACCCCAGTGATTCCGGCCGTGAAAGCCTTCGACAATATATTAAAGTGAAACCTTTTGAGTAGAATACTCCACAAGCCTTGAGACCTTTATGCGTGTTGTTTGAGGCTTATCACATTATTCTCTCCCTGGAGGAGAACATCAATAACGGTAGAGGGCTGTAAAAAAGACCCAGTTTGGGAATGAAGTTCCTCCCCCTGTGGGTAAGGCATGCATGCACGGACAGATCTTGCTCAGCAGCCAAGCAACAGTCGCACCCTGCTGGCTACTTACAGGAATGTGAGGTAGTGGCACACGTCCATTTGCTTTGGCACTTTCCTGCATCTCTCTGCGATGCTGCTTTCGGAGTCGGTATGGCGGAATCCCGTCTCTGCCAAAATGAAGGAAGAGGGGCTCTGAGCGCGGCCTCCAGAAGGGATTGAACACAGAGCACCATGGTGGTGGGCTAGCCAAGTCTTCAAGAGGTGGCCCACACAGGCAAGTGGCAGCCACAGCACAAACACAGCCCACCTTTCCACACTTGGCTTCGTTCCTCCCTACCTTGGTTTGGCCCAAAGATTCAGACATCTTGGGAAAGGGACTCAGCCATCCCTTGCAGAGGGTGCACAGCAGAGGCCTCTCCTGCCTAGAAGCCCCAAGAAGCACCATCCAGCAGGGCTGGGGCAGTCAAGGGGAATGAACCTCTGGTGGATTCAGCCAGGAAATCCTCACTGTTCAGTTTGTACCCCGACAGCTTCCCATTCAGGCCAGCTCAAGAGGCAGGGAAGTGAGTGCTGAGCCCGATTCCCACCCCGATCACAGACTAATATGACATTGTAATATTCCGTCAAGTTCCTGCTTTCTCAGTTGTTTGCAGGTTTCACAAGGACTGCCCTGGAAATCCTGCCGTCTGAATAGAGTGTTCTAAGAGCCAAGGTCACATTCACACAACTTGGCTTCTAAATCAGGAAGTCAACTGAACCCCCAGTTCCCTCTCAGAGGAGTGCTGTCTGAAAGACTTGCTGCATGTCAACACCAGGGGCCAGGGACTCCTCAGCTTTCCCCAAAGAGCTCTGCCGGCTGGGCAAACTGAGCGATTCTTGGACCCTGGGCCAAGTCCAAGATCAGGTCCCAAAATGAGTACCCAGGGCCAAGCAAGAAGAAGAAGAAGAGTTTGGATTTATACCCCCCCCCTTCCTCTCCTGTAAGGAGAATCAAAGGGGCTTACCATCTCCTTTCCCTTCCCGCCTCACAACAAAAACCCTGTGCGGTGGGTGGGGCTGAGAGAGCTCTGAAGAACTGTGACTAGCCCAAGGTCATCCAGCTGGCATATGTTGGAGTGCACAAGCTAATCTGGCTCACCAGATAAGCCTCCACAGCTCAGGTGGCAGAGCGGAGAATCAAACCCGGTTCTCCAGATTAGAGCTCTTAACCACTATACCACACTAGAAGAGGCCCCTCTGCTGGCACAAGGCAAGTGGGAGCCGCCACGGCCACTGGAAATCCAGAAAAACACCCAGGACTCACACGCTGCTGTCTGTCAACGACATGGTGTCTGCATCACTGGACATGCTGTGCTGCTCACTGTCATTGGCGCTGGTGGCCGGGGCCATTGCATAGCCCGTGTTGACGTAGTAAGGATTCACTGGCTCTCTCCAAGGGCCGTGCCTGCAAAAAAAGAAAGCAGCCATTGCCACCAGACTGGCCTGGGAAGAAAGGGATGTGGGACCGCTGGTCCTTCTGGCCGGCACAGAAACTCTTCCCCAATCAAAGCCTCTTGCTTGAGATCTTTTTCCCCTGGTTGAACCAGGGGCCTTCGGCAAGCAAAGCTAGAACACACCTCCCACGAGCACTGAGAAACCGGAGCCACGCCAGAATGGGAGACCCTGTGGAAAACCATCCTAGTTATGAAGCTGCAACGATGGGGCCCAACAGTATTTTCTAGCTCAGGGGTAGGGAACCTGCGGCTCGAGAGCCTCATGCGGCTCTTCTGCCCTTGCACTGTGGCTCCACGAGCCGAGCCGCTGGCCCCATCCTTGCCCGCCCTGCAGGCAGAAGGGCGGGCGCACCAACTGCCCGCGGCTGGCTGGGCTGCGCAGCAGGCTTCCCCTCTCGCCTGCCCCATTGGAGCGGGGTGGACGCTTTCCCAGCGGCCGGCGAGGCTGAGCCGCTGGCCCCATCCTTGCCCACCCTGCAGGCAGCAGGGCGGACGCATCCATGCGCTTCTCAGAATGAGCGGAGTGCTATCTTTATTTTAAATGTCAAAAATTATTTGCGGCTCCAAGTGATTCCTTTTCCCATGGAAAACAGGTCCAAATGGCTCTTTGACTGTTAAAGGTTCCCTACCCCTGTTCTAGCTGAAGATCCCTGGTGTCGCAGGTACTGGATCCCTGGCACAAAGACCCCCCGCCCCCCTCCTCTTCCTCCCCGCAAGCACGGAGTCACTGGCAAACCAGAGCAGAGAGCGCCGCTTGCTGCCTAAAGAAATCCCAAGCTGCAGTGGGCCAAGGATGACATTTGTCCCGGCCACAGCAGGGGAAGCTCGGGCAGACCTCCAAGATGGGTCTTCACAGTGGCCCCAGGATCCTAGCTTTACTAGTGCAAAAGTTAGTTTGGTGCAGCACAGACAATTTTGGGCTTAGGGGAGGAAAACCCTGCCAGTCACCAGCTCTGACTAAACAGCCTCGCAGGACTGTTGTGAAGATAAAACGGAGGAGTTAACCGCATACACTGCCTCGATCTCCCTGGCTTAAAATGAGGCCAAAGCGGCAAGATTTGAATTCACTGGAGTCAGAGGCACAGTCCAGTCACACTAAAAACACGTATCTGAGACATGCAGAGAGAATATGAACCTCTACATTTAGGGAATGTGAACTTTGTCTGCAGACCACACAGCCGTGGGTTCCAGAACGGACCCAACCTCATGGCCTCCTCTGGTTTTCCCACTGGGCCCAGGAAAACTGCCGGGGCGGAGGGCAGGGCGGAAGAAAGCATTTAACTATTTGACAGTCCCAGGACTTCCTCAGCAGCCGCCCACAGTCTGTGCAGCTCACTAATTTCTTCAGGATATTTCTATGCTACCTCTTCAGTGAGTGTCCAGTCAACTGGTGTGGGGGGGGGGCTTCCAGCTTCCCCACCTCCCCTAGGACAGAAGAACAGGCAGCATCAAGAGGGGGCCAGGTCAGGAAAAAAAAGAACAGGTGACAGGGAGTGGCAGGCTCGGATAGTCACTCTTGCGGATAGGCTGTGGCTGGTAATAGAGCCGTGAATGAAGTTTGCTAAAAACACACTGTCAGCTTCTGACCACTACAAGTATAACTATGAAGAAAAGTCTGAGCTCCAGGCCAAACCTCCCAACTTGGCTGGTATTCCTAGCACTGTTTCTTCTCAGCAGCTTAATTATCTCCAGCTCACAAAACTGGACCCTCCTTCTTTTCCTTTTTTGGGGGATGGGGGGGATGGGGGTGGGGTGTTCATCAAATCTCTCTCTATAAAAATCTAATAGTGTGTTGGTCCCTGATGGTCTCCCTCAGAAGCTGCTGGATGGATCACCCCCAAATTTTCACATGACGTCCCTCCCTGTTGCAGGCAGGTAATCGGACCTTCAAATTGCCGAAAGTCCATACCTGAGCCAGGTAAACGTCTTTTTCCTGGTGCACCGGGCCATGAAGCTGACTGTGTTTAACTGTCACCCTTAGAATGTTCGTGCAGCCTGTCTGTGGCCTGAGGGCTTAGAATGTTCGTGCAGATGGGCAGAGATGAGCAGTAAAACAGTAAATAGGTAATACTGTTAGGTAATACGAGTGGAAGTGAAACACATACACACTTTGCTGTGTGAGACGTCAGGTGGGGTTCCCCCCCACACACAGGTAACTTTCACTCTCTGTGCCTCACCCACTGCTACCACACAATACGCATCCAGCTCATCCTCGCACACCTCACTCTGCCCTCCCTCACATCCAACCACCACTTACCCACTTCCTCACCCATATTCACCACAGCTCTCTTTTACTAAAAGCGAGCTGGAGTTTGCCTTTTTCTTCTAAGAAAATCTGTGGGGTAGGGGCGAACCAACACTACCAGCTCTGCTTCTTTTGCACGTGGCCCTTTAAGAACCCAGGGAGCTGGTCTCGATCTGAGCGCTTCAGCACCCTGCCTCTGCTGCCTGACTGGGATAGCCTGCTTGCCCCAGTTCTGCCTTACTGAAGCCAGGACTGTGCGTGTCAACCAGCCTCATGGACAGCGGGATTCACACTCTGGACAGTTCCATTGTGGAATGGAAAGGGTTACCTTATACTAAAAAAAAAGACAGCACCATATAACGGTGTGCATTGGAAAGGGAAAGAGGGATTCCATTTGACCACCCCAAAAGGCTATGCTGGGGATCATTGGACCTGCATGGACATCTGTGTGGGTTGCGGACTGTGATGAGGACAATTGCCACAGCAACATGTGGCCGGGCCCGCTAGTAATCTATAAGATTACAGAACCAGTTTCAACATACAAAACATATCTGTCTAGCTATTCTTTTTTGCTTCGCAAGGGCCATTATTTTCCGATATTTCACAGCTCAAAAGAGCTCCCACAACATATGCAAGCCCAAGTTTCCACCACGGCCACAAAACCATGACTTCCTACTGGTTGTAGTACTTTGAAAGGTGGTTTGGTGACAAATACCACTGGTTTGCCATTTTACTTTCTCTTTGACGAAGGTTCACTGAAAAGGCCAGTCTTCTTAAATGGAGAAGGGAGCTCGAATGTTGACACAGACTATTCTGCCAGTTTTCTGAAATCCCCCTTTTCCTCCATACATAATAAATGTAACAGGAAATAATATTCATTCGAGACAAGCTTTATGTTTTCTTACAAGGGTAGTTCTTCAAATTTTGTGAACAGTTCCCCTCCTTAGTTGTAACATGAAAAAACTCGTCTATGAATACTGAAACACAGAGATATTTCTACCTCTTTTTGCTAATCCATTCTCATAAGGGACCTTCAAATTGTTCACAACCAACTTGTGATCCAGAGCACATCTATACTCTATTTCACATAAAGATGATAATTCAGTCAATTGTATGCTTCTGCTCTAGAATACAGTCCCAAACAACATGCGAATTATGATTCATTTTTGCACACTACCTTCGTCAAAACTATTATTTTATGCATTATTGAACATGGTACTTTGATACAAGAGTATTTATGCCAAAATGCATTTTTACTTTCAAATAGATAGGGCGAGCAGGGCTAAGTAGGCACTAGAACAGTGGTGGCGAACCTTTGGCACTCCAGATGTTATGGACTACAATTCCCATCAGCCCCTGCCAGCATGGCCAATTGACCATGCTGGCAGGGGCTGATGGGAATTGTAGTCCATAACATCTGGAGTGCCAAAGGTTCGCCACCATGGCTCTAGGTTGTTGTCCATGAAATTCAGCAAAAGCCCTCCCCAGAACGGTCCAGCAGGACTCTGATGTTGTTCCACAAGGCTTTGGTCTGAGGATACTCAAACCAGGGAGGTGTCAGGATGCCTATGGGATGCTGGGGCCACTTGCAGCTTTGGGCTTGGGGGGATGGGCGTTTAGCTGAATATTATGTAGTGTTTTTCTGCTACTTTTCTCCAGCAAGTGTTGGCCAAGGCCGACTCTAACTGACTTGTGTTATTTATCTTACTGTCTGCATAGTTCTGCTTTTGGTTCACATGGGGGGGGGGTGCACCCTCACTGATATTACTGACAGTTTGCGCGGGGAAAATTCAGTTCTGGCTTTTCCACGCTGTTCTCAAGATGCTGAATAAAGGACTGTTTTACCAAGACTTTGTTTCCATCATTGGGGATCTCACAGGAGATCAGCATGGACTGAAGTCTAAGGAACAACATGATTAAAAGCACACAGCAGCCAGGCAAAGACACAGGGCATTCCAAAGGACACATCCTTTCTGATCTTAAGGACTAATGATGACGTAAGGCCATCTTGTATGAATCTTGGGGTTCCCAGACAATCGCGTCACAAGCAGTCAAACTGCTCAGCTCTTACGGACACATTCAACAGTTTTTTTTTAAACCTATTTATTTTATTAAGTGAGTTGGCTCAAGGTAGCTTTGTTAACTCTGCAACAAAGCCCTGAGACCTGAGACTGTGCTTGCCAGCCTTCAATTAAACCAAGAAGATGTGGTGGCCAAGAAAGCCAATGCAATTCTGGGCTGCATCAGTAGTAGGGTCTACATCGAGGGAAGTAATTGTACCTCTCTACCCTGCACTGGTCAGACCTCACTTAGAGTGCTGTGTTCAGTTTTGGGCACTGCAATTCAAGAAGGATTCTGACAACCTGGAACATGTCCAGAGGAGGGTAGCCAAAATGGTAAAAGGTCTGGGATGGAGTCCATGCCCTACGAGGAGAGGCTTAAGGAGCTGAGGATGTTTAGTCTGGAGAAGTGAAGATTAAGCGGGGACATGATGGCTATGTTGAAATATTTGAAGGGATGTCTTGTCAAAGAGGGAGCAAGTTTGTTTTCTGCTGCCTCAGAGACTAGGACACGGAGAAATGGATTCCACCTAAACATTAGGAAGAACTTTCTGACTGTCAGGACTGTTTGACAGTGGAATTCACTGCCTCAGAGAGTGGTGGAATCTCTTTCTTTGGAGGTTTTTAAACAAAGACTGGATGAACATATGTTGGGAGTCCTTTGATTGTGTGTTCCTGCATGGCGAGGGTTGGACTTGATGGCTCTTCTAAGAAATCAAAGGACTCTGTTCTGGAGGTTTCCTGCCTCAAAATCCAGAGGAAAACAGTACTCATAACATAAATCTTCAGCAAGCTGTGAAAAGTGACTAGGACAGGAGGACTCCCACCTGCCTGCCTCAACAGACTGGGGGATACACTTCTACATAGCAGTGTATGTGAACAAGATCTAGGGCAGTGGTAGCGAACCTATGGCACACGTGCCAAGAGGTGGCACTCAGAGCCCTCTCTGTGGGCACGAGGGCACACAGCGGGTGCATGCAGGACCTGTGGAGCCTGGAGTAGGCTGACTGCTGCTGCTCAACGGGTTGAACAAACAAAATGTGTTCCTTTCCAAACACCGGGGGAAACGCTCAGACCCAAGTTTTTTGCCGATCGCCTGGGCAACTCAAGCCTATGGTGGAGGAACCGAGATGCATTTAGGATTTTTTTTAAAGCACACCAAGGTCTTTGATAGAACTGCTTTTATTTTTCTGTTCCTGTTGCATTTTTGTGGGAAGTCCTTTACCTGGGAGTAAGCCCGATTGCTTCACCAAGCTTACTCCCAAGTAACACGTGCCTTGGAACCAACAGTTTTTTCTAAACTAAACCCTCAGTATTCAGATTACATTGCTATATTGGCACTTTGCGATCAATGAGTGGGTTTTGGGTTGCAATTTGGGCACTCAAAAAGGTTCGCTAACACTGATCTAGGGGTATGGGTGGACTGTAAGCTGAGAATGTAAGCCAGTGTGTTTTATAATTTTGAAACTAATAAAGATTTAAATTTTTAAGAGAATGTAAGCCAGTGTGATGCAGCAGGAAAAAAGGCTAATGCAGTCTTGGGATGTACCAGCAATAGAATAACATCAAGATTACAAGATGTAATAGCTTATGCTGCACTGGAGTACTGCAGGCCTCACTTCAAATAGGATGTAAACAGAATGGATCAGGTGCAGAGGAGAGAAAGGACAATCATCAGGGGCCTGGAGACCTCAGGCCCTTTGAGGAAAGACTGAGGGATGTGGGAATATTCAGTCCAGAAAAGAGGAGGTGGGCAGGGGGGCATGATCGCTCTCTTTCAGTATTTGAGAGGCAGTCACTTAGAGGGCAGAGAGCCATTCCTGTTGGCAGTGGAGGATAGGACTTGCAATAATGGGTTTAAATTATGGGCGGAAAAGGACCGGCTGGACATTAAGAAACATTTTTTTTGCAGTGAGACTAGTTCACCAGTGGGATCGGCTGCCTAGGCTGTCGTCAAGCAGCAGCTGGAGGGACACAGGTCAGGAATGCTCTAGGATGATCCTACATTGAGCAAGGGGTTGGACTAGATGGCAGAAGGTCTGAAGTGCCACTAAGATTGGGCGGCCACTTCCTTCAGGGTCTTCAGGGGCTGTCAACTTTCAGGGAAATGAAAATAATACAATATTTAAAGAGCTTGAGGAGGGGGGCCAGAGGATGGGGATTCCAATCATATTTGGATTGAGCGTGTGTGCGGGGTTATTTTAAGAGTATGGTATGATATTATGTTCTTGTATTGTGCAGTACAGGTAGTGACTAACTGTGGAGAATTCCCCACCAAGGAATCCACCTGGTACTGTTGGGAGCATAGTTAGACCAGGGTGCGCATTTTAAAAATTTATTCATTTACAATTTGATTTATAGGCCTTCCTTATACAGGCTTGGGGTGGCTTACAGCATATTCAAATACCATTCAAAGTCACTTCAAAATTTCCAACCCCATCACGGCACCATAATTAATCCTAAATAAGGGGGGGGGGGAGAGAGAGAACAGAAGAAAGCAGAGGGAAAGCAGCTTGGATGGAATGTCATTGTCATCCCTGCCCTCAACTGTAGGCCTGGCAGAATTGCTCCGTCTTTCAGGCCCTGCCAAACTGTGGCTTGGGTCTCACTGGACAGAGCCACAGCCTGTAGCCCTGGCCGAGGGCCAGCCAGATCTCTTTTGGGACAGGGATCACCAGCAGGTTGTTCTCCACAGAGCAGAGTGCTCTCTTGGGGGTGTACTTGGAGAGGTGGTCCCACAGATTCTGGGGTCCCAGACCACCCAGGGCTGTAAAGATCAGCACCAAAACCTGATTCAGTAGTCCATCAGAAGTCAGTGAAGTTGGCAGAGCACCTGGACAAATGTGCTCCTGCCACAAGACCCCCTTAAAGACCCGTACAGCCACATTTTGGACCAGTTGGAGTTTCTGGGTCAATCTCAAGGGTAGCCCAGCATAGAGCAAGTTGCAATAGTCTGGAGACAATTGTGGCATGGATCACTGTAGCTAGCTCAGGGCATGACAGGTGGGGTGCCAGTAATCTGGCCTGGTGAAGATGTTCAGGGGGGAACCACAGCTTTTGTCCCTGGCATCTCAAAGCGTGACCCCTGCCTGAGGCTTGGTGGTCCCTGTCAATCAGAATAGACAGGCAGTGTTGGATGGCCCAGGGTGATGGGACCCTTCCTCTGTCTCTTTATACAGCCACAAAGTGCCACCACCATCTCCTGCCTCACTCTGCCACCACAGACAAAAACAACAACCAGAAAGCAACGTGGGCTCCTGCCCCTCGCCCGTTTGTCACTTCTGATAGACCAGCAGTTCTCTACCTGTGGGTCGTGACCCCTTTGGGGGTCGAACGACCTTTTCACAGGGGTCGCCTAACACCATCGGAAAACACATATTTCCGATGGTCTCAGGAACCGAGACACAAATCATTTTATGGTTGGAGGTCACCACAATGTGAGGAACTGTATTAAAGGGTCGCGGCATTAGGAAGGTT
Source organism: Sphaerodactylus townsendi (assembly GCF_021028975.2). Classification (NCBI taxonomy): domain Eukaryota; kingdom Metazoa; phylum Chordata; class Lepidosauria; order Squamata; family Sphaerodactylidae; genus Sphaerodactylus; species Sphaerodactylus townsendi. Next base: position 138,490,201 of record NC_059428.1, read on the forward strand.
GAGAACCACTGTGCTAGACAAAAAAAAAGGACCTACCACATGTCAGGATGACCTGTTTCTGCCCCTGCCCCCCGCCGCCATTTGGCGCTCACCTGAACTCTCTCCCCTCGCTGTATCGTCTGGAGGACGTTGCACGCTGAGGAGCTGTCTCCATCAACAGCTTTTCGGTGAGCCTGCTGGAAGGGACAGTGTCACGACTGGCATCCTCCTCAGCCTCTTGGTCACATTTCCACTCCTCGTCTTCATTGAGGGTAGGCAAGTAGCCCGAAAGGCATTTCCCTGTCCCAGACCCTGAGCTCTGATCACTGTACACTTTGGGACTCTCCCCCCCGGTCCTTGTATATTCCAAATAAATATCCGACTTAAGGAACAGCGGATACGTGTTCTCCTCGATCATGGCCTGGATGTCCGTCTGGGCCTGGTCAAACATGGCCGAGTCGATGAACTGCTTCATGACACAGTCTTTGATGAAGCTTTTGGTGGCCGGTTTGATCTGCCGCGACACAATCCCATTATTGTCCAGGATATACTTTTTGTAAATGGCTTTGGCCAGTTTCAGCCTCTTCTCCTCGTTGGAGTCCAAAGGCTCCAGTTTCCGGAAGCCGCTGCAGGCGAACCAGAAGTCCAGCAGATCTGCGCAGCCCTCCTGCTTCAGAAAGGTCCTGAACAGATTGATCCCATCCTGGTCGTCCAACAGGGAGTGCAGCGACTCTGCCCATCTCAGGTAGGGGGGCGTGGGAGAAGCGCTGCCCTCCGGCTCATAGCCCAGGTCCAGGTCCGGGCGCCTCGGAGTAGCCGTGGAGGTCTCCACTTTGAGAATCTCACATTTCCCAGAGTAGAGGCCGTGGCTAACAGAGGAGCCGCGCAGGAGGTCCGTGGAGATGAGCTCCCCTTCCTCACCGGGGACTGGGGGCCTCGGAGCATCCTCCGTGAAGCTTCCCCCCAGATCCAGGGGGAAGCCCTGGCCGGGAGCACTCATCTTGACGGCGGCAGCGGTGGCAGCAGTGGCTGGGACCGGTGCAGCACCACGGCCCCGGTCTCAGTGTCCCCACTGGAAGACGCGGGCCCAGCTGCAACAGCGGGGAAAGGGCAGTTAGACACACCACGACAAGCAGTCTGAGCGGGGGCACAAAACTCTGACCAGTCTGCTAAGGACTGAGGAAGGGGGAGCACCCAAAAGAGGCCCCCCTTCCCGTGGAAGCAGCAAGGAAGGAGGCCCCAGGTTGGCACCTGCCCATGAGCGCGCTTTGGGGAGAGACACGGCGTCCCTCTGGCACACCTCTGCATCCCCAAATGGCTGCTCCCAAAGTTTCTGACACTTTTAGCAGCTGACCTGCCCCCACCTCACCTCACCTCACCCCACCCCCACCCCCCCTTCCCAGGTTCCCGGGGCAGGCTAAAGGATTCTTGATCTGCCCATCTCACAACCCCCCAGAGAGGTGGACTGGTCTCCTCGAGAAGGCGAATGCATCCCTTTGGGGGAAGGGAAGAGGGGGCTGGCTGCCCAGTCCTGCGGGGAGCCTTCCCGGAAGCCCCCCCCCCAATTCCCCCTCCCAAGCCGGCCAAATGCTAAGCAGTACTTGAGCCAAGGAGCGCCCCCCCCCCGGTGCCCCCAGGCTGGTGGGGGTCTGGCTTGCCCGGAGCCAGCCCCAAACGTTCCCCGGCCGCGGATCCCCCTCCCAGGGGCCAGAGGGCGGGCGGTGCTCAGCGGCCACGGGCGACGGGGAGTCTGTGGGGGCCGCGCCGCCGGCAGCAGCTCTGGAAGGGACGCCACCCCGCCTGACATGCGGCCCGCTGACACGTGAACCCTCCCTCCGCGCGTCCGCACGTTCCCTCCACGCCAAGGTCCAGATTCCCCGCCGTGACCCACCGATGGAGGCCCGCCCGGCGCCCCGGCCTGTGCTGCGCTCCCGGGGCCTTTCCAACCCGCCCTCTCCTCTGCACTCACCGGCCGGTGGCCAGCAGCGGGGCCGGCAAGGAGGCCGCGCGCGACCGGGTCGAGCGGCGCCGCCGGACCCCCATAGCCGGAGCGGGAACGGCTCGGCCTGCTGCCTGCCTTCCGCCCGGCCTGCCCTTCCGCCGCCGCCGCCGCCAAGAGTGACGGTCGGTCGGTCGCAGGCGGCTCGGCAGCGCCCCCGCAGGAGCGGAAGGCCGGCCCGGGAAGCGCACTCCCCCCCCGCCGCCCCCCCCCTCCTTCTCCCTCCGGAGGACCCCTCTCTCTGCGCAGGCCCCGGAGCCTCCCCCCACGCCAGGCCCTCCGCTCTTCCTCCGTCAACCGCGGCCTGCGCGGGCCGACTCCCTTCGGGCGGGCCGGGGACGGAGGGTCCGAAAGGGGCGGTCGCCGAGATCCGGCGAGAGGAGGCTACAGGCCCGATCCCGGCTCTTCCATGATGTCCCCCCCACCCCACCCCAGCTCGGGCCACTACTGGAGGGAGGAGGTTAAACCCCTCTCCCGCCCCCTCCCATTCACCAGAGCGGGGGGGGGGGCACAATTCCCTGATCTGGAGCTCCGAGAGAGAGCCCTTGCCTTACCCCCCCCCCATTTCTGACTCCTAAGGGGCAACCCTCCCCACTGAAAAGTAAGTGACGGGAGGGGGCGCCTGTGACTTTCAGCTGCGAACCCTGAAGCTGCCCCCACCCCCCCCACCCCCAGCACCAGCCGGCGGGGGAGGGCAGCGGCAGTCCCGTGCAGCCAGCAGAGGAGGGCAGCGGTGTCCCGGCTGGCAGAGGGGGGAACGCTGAGGCGGGGGCGCCTCTCCATGGGAGGGGCGAGGGAGGCAATTTTGCGCCCCCCACATGATCTAATGAGTGGCATCCAGGGTCAGTTGCCCCCCTCCATGGCCCTCTGGCAGATAGCCACAGGCACTCTTTGGCCACTAGACATCTGAATGGCCAGGAGCACCCTGACGCTGCCAGCTTGCTCCTGGCAAAGGGCCTTTATTTCGGTAGCTGATGAATAGAGGTGTTAGCCAAACTGGGGCAGGGCGGAATTAGCATGTTATGGGCCTTACGACAGGGTGTTGATCATCTGCAGCCTTGCTCGTAGAAAGCCATGCAAAGTCAAAAGCATGTGGAGGAAAGGGCAATCAAACCACATCATTCCCCGAGCGTGAATGTGCACGGCCACAGTGCCGTACCCAGGGAAATGTGAATGAGAAGCAAACACCTGAGCAAACTGAGGGGGTTCCAAACTCTTTGGCCGTGGTGCTGGTGGCTCATGGGTTTAAGTTGACTTGGTATGCTGACCTGCGTGAAAAAAACCCAAAACAGCATGCACAGAGCCTTCAAACCGCAAAAGCGCAGGCCCAACTTTCAGAGGCCTGCCAACCCACCTAGAGAACAACCGGCCTATGCCGCAGTGGCTGAATTGCCTGCCTGATGAATAAACAGACCCTGGTCCAACCCAGCAGACAGCCACTACATGCGTCCCTAAGGAGCCCTTCAGATATGAATTAAGGCATAGGCCCCACACACAACCCCTTACTTTGTCACTTGAAAATAATACTGATAAATCCCACAAAGAAGGAGACCATCCCTTATAGGTGTCAAACTCACGGCCCTCCAGATGTTATGGACTACAGTTCCCATCCCCTGCCAGCATGATGCTGGCAGGGGATGGGAACTGTAGTCCATAACATCTGGAGGGCCGTGAGTTTGACACCTGTGCCTTATAGAAATGAGCTCGCCAATGCCGCAGGACACAGTGACTAGCTTGAGTGACCACAACACAGTATGCATGAACTCAAGAAGGGTACAACAAGAGATCACAACTGCACAAGCTCACACCTGCCAAGGGATCCAGTCCCACAATATTCATAGCCGCACCGTTTGCCAGCTGCCTATCAAAACGAAGACCAACATCGATCATCGTATACCCAAAAGCCACTGCAGGGGCAACAGGGCAAAGCACAGGTCAACTAAGGCGGGGCATCAATCAACTGTCAGGAAGGGCAGCCCAGTTGAATGAGGTTCCTCAACCGCCTCTTCATCCCCCCAAGCAAAACAGGGGCAACTCATTGCCAATAACCACAAATACACACTCTGAAGTCTACCCAGCATGCCATCTTTAGTTGGGTTTGGAGCTGTGAAGAAGGAAGAGACCACACCAATTAGGAGCGGGATCTGAATGCTGCATCTCTCGACACACTTCAAATGCAGCGTCCTTCTTGACTCCAGGCCTTCTGACCAGTGACTTACGACTTCTGTTTTAATTTACTGTATTTCTGTACATTTTTCCTGGCTGCTCAAAGTGGCTTACAACAAAGCAAGTCAGTTAAGCCTGATCAGAGTCCTGGCATATGAAACAACAGGAACACCACTAAGCACTACTAGCACCAGCTTGCGAGAGACCTGCAAAGCACCCTTTCCTTCAACTGGGCCCTCCTTGCGTGAGGATGGGGCCACCACAGGAAACAACACCCCAGTCCCGGAAGTCAAGAGATTTCACCTCCTTTAAGGAGAAACAGCTGGCTGTCGTGGGGGTGGGGATGCATTCACATGTGTGGGACACCTTGAATTGAATCCAGACGCAAGCATGCAGACAATAAAACGGTGGTAATATCACCATCATATGGGCAGCCAACACTCACACATGGACACAGGCACCTGCGTTTTGGGCCAGCTGCAGCCTCCTGGTCCTCTTTAGGGCAGCCCCACATAGAGCATGGCACAACAATAGCCAGTTTCTGAAGCAGCGCAGATCACTGCATTCAGATTGGCTGCGTCCAAAAATGGGTAATTTTTCCTGGCCTGATGTAGGTGCAAAAAACCATCTGACCAACACCTCCTCTGTCTTACCTGGATTGAATTTCTGCTACTTCACCTTTAGCACAAGCCATGCTGTTTCACCACTCCAGCCGCTCCGCCCTTGACAGGTAGATGTTTGAAAAGTGGAGAAGCCGCCTCCCAGAGGACCTGGAGAGACGTATCTGTCTTGTCATCCAAGAGCTTGAAGGGCAGGGCAGAGCCTTCCGTCACGCTGCCTGTCTTTTTTACCTGTAGGGTCAGATGGACCCTCCTGGACAGAACCCAGTGAGACTTCTACAGTGATAGAATTTGAAGGCAGGTGAGCACAGAGAATTGTGCGCATGCGGACATAGCAGCATGGAGGTCAGTTTTGGCTCGGTGCTCTTCATGAGTTTTGCTGGGGCCAAAGCCTTGGCAGGAAGGCAGCGATGCAGAGTGTCCAGTCCTAAACACTGGGCACTTTTCTGGAGAGGCCTCTTCCGCCCAAGTGCAGCTGCCCTTTGGAGAGTCACGAGGAGGATAAGCACCGGGGCTAGAGGTGTGTGCCGTGATGCCTCGTTGAAGTCATCTGGATGCACCTCTGAAGAGGCCACTTGCCCGGGCGGCTCCGTCATGGGCAAAGCTTTACGAGGATGCTGTGCTGATGAGTTGCAATGGACCTTCCAGCGCTGTCAGTGGCAAATTGGCAGGATGTTGTGGAGGGGCAGCATCAGCAGGCAGCGCCAGGATAGTCAGGCCAACAAACTCATTTACTTCATTTGTATCCCACCTTTCTCCCCAGCGGGCACAACCAGAGCAGTTTACATCATTCTCCTTGCTTCCCCTTTATCTTCACAACAACCCTGCAATGTGTGTTATACTGAGAGAGTTTGACTGGCTCAGGGTCATCCAGGGCAGAGTGGATGTTTGAACTCGGGTCTCGCAGATTCAGTCCAACACTTTAGCTACTACATCACCCTAACTCTCACCGTGAGGGGAAGCAGAAGTGGAAGAGAAGGTAGGAGGATGGGGTGGTTTGGACCTTCTTGCCAACAGACGAGGTTTGGGCACTGCAGAAGGCAGAAGCCCAGCCTGCTGCTGCTCAGTGGTTGGCTCAGTGGTTGGTCAGCACCGAGCCAAAACATAGTGTGGCATTGGCATGGCCAGCTCTTGATGGGTAGGGATGATCACATTCTGATGTGCACCAGCCCCAGGGAGTGGATATGACTCCCTGGCATGAGATGGGCAAGATGGAGAGATGGGTCTTGTCATGGAATCATGCTATCGCTACAGTAAAGGGAAGTCACATATGACTGTGAAAAGCATCTTTGCCTTTTGATCTCCTGGAGGGAGCACAGGAAGCCATACAAAGGTGCCAGGATGAAACTTCAAAAGCCTAAGTTACCTCGTGGCCTGAACAGAGTTTTCCTGAGAAGGGGAAAACAAAAGTTTTAGAATTCCATCTTGAGACGTGGTCAGAGAAGCATCTCTGGGCCATGGATTCCCGGAATGGGGACAAAGAACCAAAAGTAATGTAACCAGTTGAGCAATCTCTTACTGCATTTAAGTTTTATTTCTTTGATTTCTGTTTTTCAATAAAAATCGTTGAGACCTCAGCTAGTTGGAGTTATTGGAGAAAAGAACCCAGGTTTTAATGAAACAAGCGTGGCTCTCCCAGGCTTGTTTTCATGATAGGTCTGAACCAAGGACAGTCCTTGCCAGGATCCCAAAGATAACACCGATGCCCACAGCAGGACCTAGAGGAGAACTCGACACTGGCAAAGCATTTGTGGAGAAGCTGCATTGGTGGAGTGTGGAAGGAGGCTGGCTTTGAGGGGGCCACTGAGCTCAAAGGTTGACTCCTCCCCTCCTGATGGCGGGAGGGGGGAGGATTTTGTCCCTAAAATTAGTTCAAAAAGTTCTATGCAATTAAAGTCCATTAAAGTATATCATAGAGGTGACAAAGTAGTGGCATCCCTATATTATGCTTTCACTGGCGTTGTGGAGTCACTGCTCAGTGAGCACCAAATGCCAGCCCTGCTTGCAAAGCGCTGAGCAGCTGACAGTCCCTGGCTAGATCAAAAGGACCATCGGATTCAAACAGAAGTGTCATACATTCATCCCATTCTGGATGGCTAGCGCAGGCCCGGGAGGACAAGGGACCCATCCATCTTGGCCATGAGCGACAGGCATCTGGGAATTCTCGTTCTCAAGCTGACTGAGGCAGCTGAAATGAAGGATTCAACTCATCCTGGCAGAGGCACTTCTCAGCCATTTTCAGAAGGGGAACAGAAAGTAAACAGCACTAAATTATAAATACTGGGGCTTGAAAATATTATTTGGGACTCTGTGGATATAATACAGCCTTAGAAATCCTATCAAAAACAAGCCAAATCTGATGCAAAAGGCGAGGTCAGCAACATATCAGCCATCTTGTGTTGGTACCAAACCGGCCACAAGCCCAATCCTATCAGAGGTCAAATCTCAGGATTCTGCATCCCACAAAACTTTCTCACCAAGGACAATTTTCAGTATGAAAGGCAAGAACTACAATCAGAGCCCAGCATCTGGGATTAGAAGAGTCCTTGAAAAGGTGCTTAGAGTGGTGGAATATAATCAACGGTAAACTCAATTCATTGGGTTTCTCATTAGAGGAATTGGTATTGAAGGACCCCCAACAAATATATAGCCTAGTTAAAGTTAGACTATATGATCAGGAGTATCAACATCTAATCAATCATGCAACAACAACATGCTCCCCATTGTACTTTGGTATAAACCCTGATGCTGGCACGATGGCCAAATATTTATCACAAATCCCAGATTCTAAACAACGCTGGGTATTGACTTGAGCCAGATGTAATGTTTTTCCCCCTGCCCTTTTGCAAGGCCGGATTGAGAAGCGCCCTCTATTACATAGAGTATGCCCCTTCTGTCCCACCATGGTGGAAACACTGGAGCACATTTTATGTTATTGCCCAAAATATAACCCACAGAGGGAAGCTTTATTACTACCGATAATGGGAAATGTGCCTTCCAAAATATCAATCCCAAAATTGCTAAACAGTAGTGATCCTTTTACACTTGGAAGAATAGCCAATTATTTGCTGCAAGTCATGTCCTTAAGAGGTGTGTAAAATACGCAAGTATAAAATTATATTTAAATGTGAAATACTCTATACCTCTGGTACTCCTGGGTTATTAAAGAAGGTGTATACAAGGAACTCATTGTTATTTATTGCATTTTTATGGAAATTTAATTAATTTATAGCATTAATTAATATATACCATTTATAGATCCTGGGGAAGGTTATACCTTTTTAGTAAATAGGCTGTGAATAACGAATGGCTAGAAATATCTTAATCCTGCCTTTTAAGTGTAGTTGTACTATATCTGTTCACAATTCCGTGTACAATGGAATGGTCAAAATTTTTTAATCTATGTTATATTTTTATAAATCAAGTGTGATCTTAGAATGTAAAACTACTCATAGACGGCATGTACAACTCTTTTAAATTTAATAACGGTCTATATTCACGCTTGTATACCTTATGCCAATAAAGGTCTATTGTGATTGTGAAAAGGTGCTGTGTGGGTCTCTTCTGGTTCCCAGGTGTGGCAGCCGGTCCATTTTCATTAGCTGTAAGTGCAGGAAATCATCTCTTCTTTCCAACTATGTATGGGGAGGAGCTGCCAGGTGGTGGGGAAAGCCAGGGTGCCCCCTGCAGCCTTAGAGTGGAACTGCAGGCGAGAGCCTCCTCTTGCTTGTGGGCCAAGCCCAGCAGATGGAGGAATTCTGCCTCAAAGGAGGCGGCTTCTCCTGTCTTCCTCCTGGGCCGTTCAGTGTCAGCACATGTCAGGCAGACTCTTTGAGTGGAAAACATGACCAAATGCAAAGTCTGGCAGAGGGAGCCCCTGTCCTGGTCTGGTTGCTCATCTGCGACAGCGCCAAGTGAGCGAGGTGTAACCACTCAAAGAGGGTTGCTGGACGCCAGGCAGCACCTTTTGTTGGGGCTGAATATGTCACAGCCAACAAAAAGAGACTGGATTAGCTGCAGTGGATTAAAAGATTTTCTTCTTAGAGCTGACCCCATCATGCAACACTTGCCCTGGGAAGCCTTTGAAACGGGCCCACCTGGGATTTTGCCGGCTATTCATCTGCAGCCAAGAAGATGGGAGCGTCTTGCTGGCAGGACTAGCCTGGCCCTGCTCATTTCCAGCAGGAAGAAAGAAAGCCCTTTGACACCCCCTGGCCTTTGTAGGAACCAAGAGGCTCCCAGCCCAAGAGGGGTCGAAGAATGGCATGAGCCACACTGCTTGCACTCCATCTCCCCCCAGTGTTTTGGCCAAGGGGCTCCAGATCCTTTGGGAAGGAATATGGCAGTTCGGAATCACCTTGTGTGGCAAAGGAAATCTCCTCCAAACTCCAGCCAAGGACAGAGGACCAGCTGGCTCTTTGCGCAGCAGAAGCAGCCTCGCTCAGTAAGAAGCTGAACCGGGAGGGATTCACTGCAGAGTTCAGCAATTTTCCTTCCGCCCATCAACTAAGAGAACTTTGTGTTTTCCTTTCTGCCAGGCAGCAATCCTGCAGGAGCCACTGAAGAGCTAGGTTGTCGGATAGTGCCACAGGACCCACAAACGTGGAGGGCTGACCACGAGGGCAGCAGGGAAAGAGAGAATCCCCCTCCCTCTCTGGCTGCACACAGTCTGCCATTCTGGTGCTGTGACCCTCCCTCTTCTCCCGCCATCAGTGACATGCAAGCACCTCTAGCCCACTCCTTGGGCTTTGATCTCCAAAAGGCCTTTGGACACAATCAGACGTGGAGACGTTGGGGAACGCGGGTCCTGCATTACTTCCCTGACAAATGCATTTTCAAAGCTTAAGCGATTTTGCGGCAAATCATGGCCCTGCAGGGGGTGGGGCCTAGGGGCAGGCGGGAATGGGGCATGGACCTCTCCCTGCAGGAGACCAGCTGGGGGGCTTTCAGTGGGCTTGCATTGCCAAATGAGATCTGAAAGGCCTGCAAAGGCCAGCTGCGGAGAATGGCTGTGAATTTCCCCATCCGCATTCCTTTGTCTGTGTTTCTGTGTTGTTTTTTGGGAGCAGGGTGGGGCGGCATCTGGCGACAGGCCAGGATAGGCCCGGACTGGGAGCTGGAGGGGACCTTGGCCACAAGAGCACTACGGGACGCCTTCCATTGTCTCACCTGCCATATGCGCCGCACTGCCCTCCGGCCAGGGTTTTCGCCATCCGCCATGACAGACGCTGTCCGGAGCACTTGCCCAGACTCCGGGAACCGCTTTCGCTTTCGTGGCAGCAGCAGTAACAGCAGGGAGATGGCAATCTTTACTTTGTGCTGCGGCTTTGGCTCCTCCATCTGATTGGCTGAGGTGAGGACCAAATGATGGTTCTTCAAATCCTATCGTAACTATGGCAACCGGCCCCTGTAGGCACCACTGACTTACTTGGAATTGCTGGGGAAACAGACAAGACTCACATCCCACCCGGAACCACTTGGATCCTTCCTTTTTGGCAAGGAGGCGTGAACTGACGGAAAACTGTTTCAGGAAGTTAGCAATCAGAGACTGCCCCCCCCCCCTTCCCACCTGGACAGCACCTGCCTGGTGGTTTGTTCATGGGGTGTTTTTGGTGCACAAGCAGGGAGAGCTTCCCCCTCTGGCCAACCTGATTCCCTCTGGAAGAGCGGACAGCAGAGACCCCTTGTGCTGGTCACTCTTGTCTGTCCCACACTTAAAGCAGGGCATGCGACCCCCTCCCCACAATACCAACAAGACAAGGGTAGCCATTTGCAAGCGTCAGGTAGTCCAGCACCCTGAACAGTGCCACTGTAGGAGTCAGCCAGCTGAAGGCTAGACAAATGCATCCATTACGCTTGCGTGAGAGAGGTGCCCATGCTGGACTCTCAGTGGGCCTCCATTACAACCCACCCTGCATTGACCCCTTCCTGGGCGCCATCATTCCAGGACCCACAGTGCTAGAAGTTCTCCGGAGCCCCTGCACAGACCCTGTAATTAGCACAAGGTCCCTATCCACCAACCTAGCCTGATCTTGTCAGATCTCAGAAGCTAAGTAAGATGGGTCCTGCTAAGTATTTGGATGGGAGACCCCCAAGGGGATCCAGGGCCGTGATGTGGGGGCGGGCAGTGGCAAAACACTTCTGTCCCCCTCTTGCCTTGAAAGCCCTACTGGGTTGCCAGAGGACAGCTGTGACTTGACGGCCCTTTCCACACACTCGGATCACCTCACCATGACACCCATAAAAAAACCCCCACCTGAACCCAAGAGAAGCCAAGGCTTAGGGCTCAGGCGAAGCCGGGCACTGAACTGGGCCTCAGGAGCCAGGTGGAATGAAGCTTCCACGAGGAGGGCGAGGAGCTCTCAGTCCACAGCAGCCGTGGCCAGCCAGCCCTCACACTCATCTTCCATGCTCTTCATACTGCAGAGAAGCCAAAGCTGGCTTTCTGCACCAGACCCTGCCCAGGATCAGCTGAGGCCGCACTCTCCCCTCAGGCCCCTCTTCTGCTACTGGGCACAAGAAATCCCTCCCATCCCGCTAAGAGACTTTTAGGGTCACCGCCAAGAGACAGAACTATTTGCTCAGAAGCACTGCTGATACTTCTGCGCAAAGAGGAAAGGATTGTCGAAGGCTTTCACAGCCAGAATCACTGGATTGTTGTGGGTTTTCTGGGTTGTATAGAATTCTCTCCTGACGTTTTGCCTGCATCTGTGGCTGGCATCTTCAGAGGAACACAGCCATATAACCCGAAAAACCCACAGCAATTTAAAGAGGAAAGTGTTTTGCAATCATTACTAGCCCAGCCAAGAGTTCTCCCCACACACAGAGGCAGTCCCAAGTCTGGGCAGCAGGGCCTCCGCTGGGAATGGAAGGGAGCTTCCAGGACCCTCCAAGCACCCGCCCCTCTCATCTGCACCTGGGAATCCCATGAAGAGGCAGGTTAATGATCAAAGGGGAAACTCCAGTGATCTTTCCCATTCAAACCTCAGATTATCTTCTATGCACTGAAAAGATGGTGGCCAGAGGCAACATTCAACCAGGCAGCTGCCTTCTCAGCTTATTTCTGGCTAAGACCTGGAAGCTGTCCTCAGCAGCTCCTGAATGCCACAGAGAGGTCAGAGATTGGGACTCAAGGGCAAGAGATGATAACAGCTTTCAAACTCTGGACAAGAGAACAAGAGTCTGAGTATTCCCCATAATCCAACAAAATGTTCTTCTCTTAATTTCTGTGTTTTATACTTCTTTATGTTGTTTAAAATAAAGATAAAACCAGATTGTTTCTTTAATTTAAGACAGATTCGTTAATTTGCTTTGAAGGTTGCCACAAGATAATAAGACGACAGCTGCACCCCTTGGCTCCTCACACCTCAAGGCACCTGGCACCAGCACCCCTCTCACTTTGACTCCAGGCTGACGTAAGGATTTGCGGCATCCCGGGTGGCTGCAGACCCAGGCTCTCAATAGTTGCATTCAAGAAAAATGATTCAGCCGTGATGGGGATGCATGGGTCTCTTTATTGGCGCTCTGCTAAAGCTCCCTAATGAGGGATGAAAACTCAGGTCAAGAGAGCCAGAATTTCTTGTGGTACATGGACAGGCAGACAACATTTTTCACAGCCTGATAGGGACACAGCCGTTCCTCTCCTTCGCGCCAAGAATTCGTCCATGATTCAGCCTCCTCAAGAGACAGCCCATTGTGTAGGTTAACATGAACTCAATCAAGGTCCCCCCTGCCATGACCAGCTCCTCGTCAGGACCTTTGCTCTTTGGCCAATTCAGTCTGTTTTTGCTCCTGGAGCTGCTGCATCAGTTCCTCTACGTAGACTTTGAAGAGGGGAACCGGGTCCTACAAGACACACACACACACTGTGAAAAAGCAAACCTGCAGCTAAGGAGAACTGAGAAGACATGCCTCAAGAACAGAAGGGCAAGCTGGACCCAGAGACGCTCTTCTGCACAGCCCTCGGGCAACTAATGCAAGGAGTGCTCTTTTCATCTCCTTGGGAGAAGCTGGCACCCCAAGGGGAGAGGAAGTTGGCACCAGCACCCCAAGGGGAGGGGAACACCTGAATCTCACATACACCCCAGGGTGATGCCCGAGCCCGAACACACCTTCTTCTCTCGGAGCCGCTGCTTTTCTATTGCTTCTTCCAAACTCAGCCCAACCCACTCTGCCTCCTCCTCTGGGATGACAAACTCCTGTGTGCAAAGAAAAAAGGCATTAGCAGCATCCAGAAGAAACCTGTGGCAGAAGGCAGCCAAGATACCGCTGGCGCGGTATTATCTATTTGAAATGATGACACACAACCTTGTTTCCTAAGGCTCCAGAAAACACATACACACTCTCACACACAAAACCAGACCAGAGCCTAAACAAGCCCAAGAACACAGTCCAGAGTCTTACTTTGCAGGAAACGTGGGAAGAAAGTTGACGGCAGACAGGTAAATGCACCATATGCACGTTCAGACCCACTCTGTGGCTTCAGCCACGCAGTTTCCAGCAGAACAGATTGCAGGGCAAAGTTTCCAGAGTGGAAGACCAAGACTAGTCCCAACACCCACAGATACCCAACCCAGTAAATCTCTGCACTGGTCCAACGATACAGTATCCGTGGCAACAATGCACAGCGGTCCCCTCCCACACGGCAGAGGGTGCTCAAGGTGAGCACACTGCACCACTGGCTCACTCAAAGACTCACGCCTGCTCTGCTCAAACTTCCAGTGGGGAACAAGAGTTAGTTCTGGGGAGAGGAAGAGCTGAAACAGCCCACAGCACACCTCTGGCGCACCCCACAGTCCACATCTCCCACCTTGTACTTCTCATAAATCGCCTCTCTCTTTGCAGGGTCATCTGGATGGAGCGCAGGGTCCCGGCGGGCGAGTCTTAACAGCAAGGTGCGCTTCAGATCCATGCCCAGTTTGGAACACAGCTCGACCTTGGGAGTCTGCGGGGTCAGAGGAAGAAGCAGATGTAGAACCAGGCCCCCAGGAAGCCACGCTGACTGCCAGGAACAGGGAGCCAGGCACGCCCCCCCCCCCTTCCTCGCTGGACCTCCCGCCACCAGGCTGCCACTGGCCTTCAGGATGTAGAAGTCGAAACCAAAGGCGGCGTCGATGAGGTCCAGAGTGCGCATGGTGACCGTGACGGTGAGTCGCTGGTCCAGGATCTCGCTGTAAAGCTCCCGGTAGAAGAGCTGCGGCCTCCACATTTTCTTCACCCGGGCCGAGAGCTTCGGGGGAGAAGGCGAGAGTCAGGCCGGGGCTGCCCGTTCCAGGCGGGGATTCCCCCGCGCCTACGGAGCAGCCCCCACCCCGCCCCGCCCCGCCTGGATGTCGGCCACCCCCGCCTAGCAGCCCGCCCACCTTGTTGTCATTGGCGTAGCGGAAGCCCACCACCCAGCCCTCGCCGCCCCACAGGCCCTCCTGGCTCTGCGGCGGGTAGTAGACGGGCACGGGGACGTCCTGCACGCGCCGCCGGCGCCCGGTGGCCGGGTCAAGCTCGCGCGGGCGCTCCTGCGGCCTCCAGTGCACGGCGGGCGGCCGGGCGGCATCCGCCTCCTCCTGGCGCAGCGCCCGCAGGTAGTGCTCGGGCAGCCGGGCCGCGATGCCCCGCTTCAGCCGCAGCGCCTCCCACAGCCGCGGTGGAACCCGGTGCAGCCGCATCCCCACCGCCCGCCGGAAGAAGCCGCCGCCACTTCCGCCCGGAGCCCCGCCCCGTCCCCAGGTCCGCCGGAAAGGGCGAGTCGCAGCCGCCTTCCACCTGTCGCCGTTGTCCGGTTGCCAAGGTCTAGGGGGCGGCAGGATGCCACCCGGGGCAGCCGCTGCTGAATCCCAGGCCGGCCTTCTCCTGGCGGAGGGCTGCGCGGAGTCACTACCTGCCCTGCCCAGCAGTCCCCTCCTGGCGGTTCTCGTCCGCAAGAGACCCATAGTGGGGGGCCGCGGCGACTCCCTAACTGCTGCCTGCCTCCCTGCCCGTTCCTTTGGGCCCAGCCAGGCAGCCGGCGGAGCATCCCGTGCAGAGAGGGACCGCGGTGCCCCCCCCCCCCTCACACACACACACAAAGAAGCAGCCGCGGAGCCTTTTTCCCCGTTGGGATTCCTTCATTTTTTATTAGGAGGGCCCACAGGACGCCCCTTGCACTTGAAAAAGCCATTTCAGTGGAAAGAATCACCAGTGCCGAAATTGCCTGAGGTGAATCAACAACGCATTTTGTCATCCCTGCATTCATGGAGGAGATTAAAAACAAAATAAAAGCAGCAGCAAAACTCCGAATGGCTGGCCCAGAAGCAGGTTCTAATCTGCTGCGAGGGTTAGTGTTCTGGAAAAACCTCTGGGCTGCACCTGTGCAAAGGGGGGGGGGGGCGCCAGCCAACCCCATCCTCATGATATCTCAAGCAGTAACAGGCCAGAAATCAAGATGTGTGAGGCAGCAGGACTGCCTTGTGCCCAGCAGGGTAAAAAGGCCATAAAAGGGGTGTGGGCAGAAGAAGCCGTTGGCAGCCACACAAGGTGCAAATATTGACACAAAGGGCTGCTCAGCACATGAACAACGCTCAGTCCTCTTAGCTCCCAATAGGGAACAGCCCAGCTTGGTTTGTTTGGGACACTGCTGTTGTGAAGGGTGAGCCTCACCTAAGTGGCCCAGCTCCGTGCAATGGGACCCCACTGCCGACAAGAACTGTGTGCAAAAAGTAATGGAATGGAGACATAAAGTGGCTGAGAGTGATGTCACCCATCCACATACAACCAGCCCTGAGTCACCACAGTGAGCATGACAGGGCTGTGCTAAATAACCAAAGAACTTTCCTGAGGAATGCACACTGTGTGCCAGCATGGCTGGTCTGTCCTCCTCTCCACCAGACAGACACACACCATGTTTGCCTCAAACCCCACCCCCACCAACCCTCCCTCCTTGTCCACTTAACTGGTGGGATGAGGCTGCAGAATGCTACCGGTTGTCCCCTGCAGCTCTGTCCTACAGTCAAATCCCCAGCTGCCCCCGCCTTCATTTTCTCAGGGCGGAGCTTGTTTTGCACTTTTTAACATATTTCTCATCCACAGGGTTTGAGCAAGACGAGGCGGTACTAGAGGTTCCAGACCCCCCAGTGGCTCTGCTCCAAGACGGGGGTGGGGGTGGGGGTGTAGCAGACCCTTCAATAAATAGAAAGTCAATACAAAATGGATAGATCTTCATGGGGCCTTGCAAAGCCTGTTCACGTCGACAAGCTTTGCGTGCACGGATAGGCCAGCCACCTCCCTCACACACAGTCCTGTGACATCTGGAAAGGCAGCTGTTGATCTGAGCAGAGAAGCCTAGCAGGCATTGTAGCAGGAGGACCATCAGTCATGTCACCGCATAGAGCTCTTCCTGATCATTGTTGCAGATCTGGTAACCACAGAGGAGCTTGCGTGACCACACCCACAGCCTCTTGACTTTGTCCCCTGGTGGGAGGAGGAAGGCCACGCAGCCAGCCATGAGGACATGCCAAAGACTGTGGGTGTAATAGTAGTTCTCGTTTGTTTCCATGAATGCATAGATTGCTATGGCAATGAGGGCCAGGCTGATGCCAGGACAGAGGAAGAAGGCCCAGCGCTTCCAGGAAGGTGGGTAACAGTGACGGCGCTTCACACCACGGTAGACCTGTGGAAAAACCAGAGCAGATAGAAGGCTTATCCCACCTCTTACTGTCTCCTATTGGCTGCACCGACTTAAACATGGTGGAATCTGCCTCAAGGAGAAAGGCAGACCACAAGTAATGTGCATCAGTAAGCAGGTGACCCAGGCACGCATTGGCTGAGCAAGAGGAGACAGACTGAGGGAAGGGGCGGCTGTTAAACCTCCTCAGAATGCATCCTGTCTGTTTCTTCTGAACCACCTGTTTCCCACTGGCCCATCGTGAATTACAATAATTTTAAAGAAACTAAGACAATTTATAGGAGAATACCCAAAGACCTGAACACGCCAGCCTTAGGAGCTGCAGCCTAATCTAGAAAAAAACCTGCAGTTTTGCTTTCATCAGCCTGGATCCAGCAACATTCCAGCAGAAACACCCGTGGACTTAGAACAGTTCCACTCACAACACCCAGATGCTGCGGTTTTTGCCTTCCATTTCATGTTGTGCCCATGCCAGCTTCTGGGCACTCTGACAGTTATAGGGGGGAAAGGGCTGCAGGGGTTTTGTGCAAGATCTCACACAAAACAGAACTGTGCTCTTTATGTTTCCACACATGCAGGGCTGGATCCACGCCAGTCTCATTCCCCAACAGACAAGCATCCCCAGGTGAATAAGAAAACGGAGATCAGGTCTCAGCCACCTACCCAAACAGAGATCATGATGACAAGGGCCAAGAGACAGGGTCCCATTATGTTCCAAACCCCTCTCCGGTCCAGCTGCAGAGACATAGCAATGAAGAGGGTCCCCAGCACACCAAGGATCTGCAGTGGGCAAGACAAGAGCAGGACAAGAGGCATTTCCCACAATCAGAGGCACTGAGGAAGCCCACAGTTAGGACCAGCAGGTAACAGCAACTAGTGCTCAGTCTGACCACAGTGGTGTCACAGAAGCAATAGGAGACCAGTTGCTTGTGAGTGTGCAACCCCTGTTGAAAGCCATCTAAACGAGTGATCCCCATCCCAAGGAAATCCACTTGATCATATGTGGACACTCCAACACTTTAATCAGGAGAAAGTGCTCTGGTCTGGTTCAACATGTGTACTCAAAAGCTCTCTCTTCCTCTTCACCCAGCAATTTTGGCTAGAAAGGGACTCTGCAAACCCCCCCCCCCTTTCCTTCAGTTGTCCTCGCAATCACAGGAAAAATGGACCTGAGCGCACCATTTCCTTTAGAGCGTTCTGACACCCCACACCCCCATGTGGTTTCCTCAAACGTACATATTTCAGCATTTTCTTCAATTGGGCCATGCACAGAATTGTGACCCAAATGGAGACCACGGAGCCCAAGAAGTCACAGAACTGCAGCGTGTCATAATCCATGATGCACAGTATGGCCACCCCAGGTTGGTCACAGGCGTGGTAGAACTACAACCGAGGGAGAGCAAAGAAAGAGGCGTCAGCTTGCAGATCCTCTTGTCCACACCAGGGAGCCAGTGCAAGCAGCTCTCCAAGATGTACAGGGGCTCAACCCAACCCAGTTGCTTCCCTTTGTCCAGAGGCTGTGGGGGGTGTCCAGGAGCGTGGAACTGCATGGATTTAGCCCCAACCAACACAGAACTAGACAAGAGAAGGGGACAGCCTGCCCCCCTGCGCAGTCCTGCTCTGTGGCTGAAAATGGCAAAGGGGGAGCCGATCCTCAAGGCAGGACATGAGACAGGAAGTCTGCCTGCCTGCAATCCCGCCCCCCCATTACAACCCAGGCCCTGCCTCAGGGATACCTGCACAGCAGATGGCAAGCTGAGCTGGCAGGTGGACTTACCGTAGAGAAGAACATGGTGAAGAGATAGACAGAAGCCTCGACCAAATGGTAGCTGTACACGGCCACAACGATGGCCGGCAGGAACAGCAGGTTGCTCAGTGTCAGCAAGAGAGTGGCCAACAACTGGCCACCCACAGACAGGGCTTTCGTCCCATCTGTGCAGCTCCATCCACTCCAGCCTGCCAAGGTGAACCGGGAGAGGAGACAGAAATGCTGGCCAGGCCGTCAAACAATCACTATTCCTGCCCGAAAGCCCATTATTGTGCCTGGGTGGCCAATGCCTTGCGGGGCGGAGGGTGGGGGGAGAGCCCAACAGAAGGAAAAAAATCAATAATCCCTCAAGAGTCTTAGCATCTCTGGAAACAAAGGCTCTCCTTCCAAAATGTCCCTTGAGGACTGTTTCAAGGGTGTTGACCAACAAAACAACCAGAACTCTTCTTAAAATATATTGCCCGGCCATGCCCTGTGAGCCTCGCTGGCATGGAATTCCTGGCCTGAGCGGGAAAAAGGGCAGTCCAGCCGGCAGCAGCGGCAGAAGGAACAAGAAGGCTGGAGGAGAGGATGTTCTCACCACCACCACCACCACCACCACCACCACCACCACCACCACCATCCTGCGCAGCCCCAACAAGCTCTTACCGGCCTTGCAGCTGCAGGCAGCATACAGGTAGCCAAGCCGTCGCAGTAAGCTGCACTGGCCATATGCCCCGCAGTCATCAAAGCAGGGCCGGAGGGAGGCAGTGACGGTCACCAGGGCTTTGACCTTGTTGCATTCCCTGTGGCGGGCGAGAGGACAGAACGTCTACAGGAGAGGCTTCTGGGTGGGGTCTGTGGGCAAACACAGGGCAACCATTCGAGCAACCATTCTGGCATCCAAGCCAGGACAAGTCTGCTGAGGGAACAGCCTGCACCGTAGAAGAGAGGGTGAGGACGTGCGCACCCCTGAGGCTGCTCTCCCTGGGCACCGCCCTGAGCCCCTTGGGGGAGGGCGGTATATAAGTGGAACGAACAAACAACAACAACAACAACAACAACAACAACAACAACAACAACAACAACAACAACAACAACAACAATAATAATAATAATAATAATAATAATAATAATAATAATAATAATAATAATAATAATAATAAAATACGCTGCTAAGACACTGCTGCCACCCAACTCACCCTGCATCCTTCGGGCAGACCAGGTGCAAGGACAGGAACCAGCGGTCGGACTCTGGGTAGGGGATGCTAAGTGCAGCTGCTGGGGAGGATGCTGACATGTTCAGCGGATAGCCCTGGGAGAACGCTGAGGGCACAAAAGAGGTTAATTCCCTAATGCAGCTACGCCCCCCCACAGCCCAGACCAGCTGGGCAATATTTCCTTCTCCCAAGCAGTCAGTCTCTCCCACAAGCACGAAGCCCACGCAAGATGCTCCAGCTCAGGGGCTGCCACTGACAGAAGCCCCAACATTGTATACCTGTCCTGCAGTCCCACATAGCATTTGGATCCAGTACAGGGGAGGCGGCACTCAAGCAGGCCAGCACCGTGGCATTCTCGGGGATCTGGGACGTCTGCCGGGACAGAATAGATGCAGCTCCAGAGACATGGCATGAGCCCTGTGCTCCAGGCAAGGGACGCTCCGCACCCTCCAGCCCTCCCAAGGGCCTGCTTGGAGGGCTTGCTCACCCACCTTGTTCAGCTGTAGGCTGAGGACCAATGTCCCCCCACTGTCCATGCCTGAGTCCAGGTTGAAAAGGAGCACAGTAGGCAACTGAGGCCAGACAGGCACGCTGGGCTCCCCGAGGACCCGAAACACCACGGACACCGTGTCCAGGTCCTCCCGAGTGACCGGCTGACTGTGTAGGCAAGAGTTTCCCAGAGAAGAGGCATTCGCCCCCACCTGCCAGGTGGCATTCACGCTGCTTCCCAGGAGTGGTCCAGCCTGGCTTCTGTTCAGACTCTTGTAGAAGGCCTGGAAGGCACTGGGGCCCCCTGGCTGGCACACTGTGAAGCAACGGGACACATCATGTCAAGGAGGCATCTCAGAGCAGGAACAACCCACCATCCCTAAGAGCTACTCTGACCTGGTGTGGATGCCCACGCACCAAAGGTGGATAGAGGTGGGGTGGCTGGGGAAGAATAGATGAACAATAGACCTCCCACAACAAAGGGTGGTGTTACCCGTCCCGTCCCCAGCACACACCTACAAATGAGGTAGTCATCTGGAAGGAGACACTGGCGCCGGCGCTGCTGAGACTCTTCACCGTGATCCGCAGCCACTTCTGCCACGGCACAGAGGCCAGGAGGAGGCTGCAGGGGGCTTCCCCTGTGCAGTTGAGCACCTTCTGGAAGGACCTTGGCAGTGTGGCAGAACCCAGCGTGACATGCAGAGTGCAGGCCACGGAAATGTTCGCTGTGCAGTTTCGCAGCTCAAGCTTCAGTGAAGCGCTGTATTCTGGGACAAAGAGCCTGTGCAGAAAGGGAGTGGAACCTTAGAAGAATCCATTTCACAGGGGACCTCTCCTTAGGAGTCTACCCCCCCCCTCAGAAGAAGAGAAGAGTTTGGATTTATACCCTACCTTTCTCTCCTGTAATGAGACTCAAGGTGGCTTACAAGCTCCTTTCCCTTCCTCTCCCCACAACAGACCCCTTATGAGGCAGGTGGGGCTGAGAGAGTTCAGAGAGAACTGTGACTAGTAACTACCATACAAAGACGCGTTGCATCAACCGCTTTTTATATATTGTGCATAATAAACAAATAAAGTGCATAAACAGTGAATTACAGTGCAAAACAATATATAAAAAGCGGTTGATGCAACGCGTCTTTGTATGGTAGTTGATATTAACGTTGCATCGAGTGAGTGATTAAGAACTGTGACTAGCCCAAGGTCACCCAGCAGGAATGTAGGAGTGTGGAAACACATCTGGTTCATCAGATAAGCCTCTGCCAGTCAGGTAGAGGTTCTCCACATTACGGCCACGCTGCAGATTCTTCAGATTAGAGTCCACCTGCTCTGAACCACCACACCACACTGGCTCTCAAGCCCCCCCAGCACCCAGCCCTTCTGCAGAGGAGCTCACCCCTGCCCTTTGGTCTCTCACTTGGTGTGAAGTGGCCAAGATGGCCCAGAGATGGTCTGCCAGATGGGAATGTTGGGCTCCAGGACAGGCATCCCCAGGACACGCAGCACAGACATGCTGGGCTGGAATGTGTAGGTGCATGGCGTGGAGAAGCCCTGTGGGGAAGGGAGAGCTCCATCAGTGCCCCCTAGCACTGCTGCCTTGAAGGGCCACCCCCCCCCCAGCACCTGCCCCCTCTCACCTTGACCTCGATCTTGCCACTTTCCTCAGGCAGGTGTGCCACAATAAACCAGTCCCCTGCCGCGGGGCTGGTGAGGTTGAGGAATGTAGTGTTCTCCTGAGAAGCTGCCAGGGTCAAAGTCTGGCTGTAGAAGCCAGGAAGGCTCATGTTGGCAGGAAACTGTGTGCCCAGAGGGTTGATGATGGGCGGGGCCCCAGAACGGATATGGCTGCAAGACAGAGGAGGCAGGCAGGTCAGAGCCCCCCAGGGGCTGACCCCCTGCCAAGCCAACAGCAGGGTGCCCCCTTCCCCTTCATTCCAGGTTGGCTCCGCACGGGCAGGAGGGGAACGTACACGGTCACCTGTGTCCTGCCGCAGTTGGGGCTGCTCCCCCGGGACGCCTGCAGAAGCCAGTGCAATATGGCTGTGTCCTCTGGCACGCGGAAACGGAAGAGTCTGGCACTTCCATACCAACTGTAGAAGGGGAGCCTCTGAGAAATCTGGGAGAAATACTCAAAGACATAGGTCACACCTGGAAAGGGAGGAGCAGAGAGGGCAGCTGGTCAGGAGGTGCCCCAGCTCTGTGCTGTGTGTGTGTGGGGGGAGCCCATGTGGAGGCAGCAGCTCAGTGGGGCTGTGAAGCCACTCCTATCACACACAAACGCCCAGGACCCTGGAGCCAGAGCAAGAATCCTGGTGACATGAGACACCCTCAGGGAATGGGCCTGGCAGCTGCCATTCCCCCTGGCCCGCATAGCTAACTGTGTGGGCCTTGGAAATCATCTTTGTCACCCCACACTGCAGGGCTCAATCCCTTGCGGGCACCTGCCACTGGCTCAGAAGGAGGAACCAGGAACCCAACGCAGGTGGCCACGTGAAGAAGGGCAGGGCGCAGAGAAGGCCCTCCGGGAACCATGAGACACCCAGAAGGAGCCTCCACCCTCTGATACAGCCCTTACCCCACATGGAGGACTGACATTTCCCCGAAAGGGCTGGGCCCCCAGGAGCAGCCTCTGGGATTGGCTGGAGGGCTGGGCCCAAAGTGGCTGGACAGGTACATCCGGTCCAGACAGCGCCCCCCCCCATCCAACCCCCTCCCCTGCCCCTTGCACAACAAAAGTAGCCAGAAGAAGCAGAAGTCACTGGGAGCTGTGAGAGTCAGAAAGCGGCAGCCGCCCCAGGGAAGCCCAAAGATAAGAAGGCCCAGGGACAGACCCTCCCTCAGTCCAGACAACCAGGAATGCAGCAAGGTTCCCCTTGTTGATGCTAGCAAGATGCCCCACTGGCCTGGGGCAATGCCCAGCCAGCTTCCCCCAGCACCCACTGCCTTGCTCCACTTCCTCACTCCCTGACCTTGCTCACCCTGCAGGGATTCATGCAGCAAGCCCGAGGAGCGGAGCCAAGCCCAAGGGCAAGGCAGGCAGCAGAAAACTCGAAAAACAGGCTGGCAGCAGAGGAAGGCCCGGGCGGGCCCACTGCCAGCCGTTGCCCTGCCTGCGGCCACTGAATCCCGTTGCCATTTCCCCAGGAACTGAAAGTCCGCCTGGCTCCCAGGCCGGCTGCCCAGCACCAGCCTCCTTGGGGGCCAGCCAGGTAAGGACCCAACATGTCGAAGGCAGAGGTAAGGACGGAGCCATTGAGGCAAGACCCTTCTCCACCCTGGCGGTCTTTGCTGCCTCAGAACAGCACAGTTTTTATGAGTCTTTGCAGAGTCTGAAAAGCTATGGAGAATGGGGGAGGTGACCGCTGAAGGCTGTGGGGCACAGTGTGGCAGAGCCCAGCCCCCCCCCCCCCCGGGTCCCAGAAGCCATCCTTGGGCCAGTCATGCCTACCTCACATGGATGTTGTGAGGATAAGCTGGGGGAATGTAGGGTGCAGACATTGAATAAAGGAAGTAAACCAATTAACCCCCAACCCCCACCCCGCACCCAGAGCATTCAGCTACGCCTGTTGCCTGGGATTCTATGCCAAACACCCGAACTTCCATCCTAGGAGTCTGGGCATCTCAAGCTGTGAGGCGGGCCAGCCTGTCAGATGCAGCCCCCCGCCCCCGCCCCCGCCCCCTTGGCCAGCAAAAGCCCCCCCCCCGTTTCCTCTTCAGAAAGCAAAGGAAGACTGGACCTTGCCCACCTTCCCTGGCACACCCAGCCCCTGGCACACTCTTTGCCCCTGGGAGACCCCGCTCCACCACGGGGGAAGGGAAAGGTGTCTCTCCGCCCCCCCCCCCCAGGGGCCAGCCTGCTTCCCAGAAGCCTTCGAAGGGGGCGCCCTTCGCCCCACAAATCACCCCCCTCACCTGCGAACACGCCCGCGCCAGGTGCGGCCCCCAACCCCGCGCCACCCCCCGCGGCCGAGAGCAGCGGCGCCCCCCCCTCCCCCCTCTCCCGCCGGTTCCAGGGAAAGCGGTCCAAGAGAAACTTCCGCGGCGGCGACCGGGAGGGGAGAGGACGACTAGCCGCGCCCTCCTCTCCCCCCGCGCCCCCCCCCGCCAAGCCTGGTCCCCCGCCGGGCCGTGTCCGTTGCTCACCATGGGGCGCGCCGCTTTGCTGGCCGTTCCCTCCGGGCCAGGCGGCGAGGGGGCCGGTTAACAGCAGCAGCAGCAGCGGCGGCGGCAGGGTCCGGGCCATCGGGAGAGGACGGAGGCCGCCCGGCCCAGCCTGGCCTACCCGGCAGCAACAACAAGAGCAGCAGCCACAACCGCCGCCGCCGGGCCCGCGCGTCCGCCCTCTGCTGCCGGCTGGCCGGGGCGCTGACGTCACGGGGGACACCGACCTGGCCCCGCCTCCTGGAGCGCCCCCCCTCCCTGGGAGAAAGCGCTGCCTGCCCGACCAGCCCCAGTTGCCTCCCGCGGGGAGGGGAGAGGGGTGCAGAGAGCCAGGAGAGGGGAAGGGCCAGGGGGCGCCTGTTGGGTCTGGAACCTGGAAGCAACTCTGTATTGTTGATCAGTAGTGTTTATTGATCGGCATCGAAGGGCCCAGGTCGACAACGCCAGTTCTGCTGCCCCCTTTATTCCGATGTTAGTCCCCCCTCCCATTTTCCCGATAAATGTGAAAAAGAATCAGTTAGGTGCTCCAAGGTGTGCGACAGATAGAGATAGAGCCACCTGGCATCCTCCCCCGCCCATCTCAGGACGACGGAAAATCCCGTTTCCCATGAGACCAGAAGTGTCAGGGGTGAGCCTAGTTGTCTACGAAGTGAGTGAAGCCCTAAAGCAAAAGATCAAGGGAAAAAAATGTCCCAGAATAGCACTGATAACATAGAGCAGGCTGGTTACATAGATCTTGTAGCAACTACATGGAGCTGGGAAGGTATCTCAATCAATCCCCCCGACGTTCTGCCTCGCCACTCGCTGGCGCTGGCGGAAACGTTGCTCCTCTTCCAGGCCCCCCTCAGCATCTCTGGCCGAGCAGATCCAGCCCCTCCGGGTGCGCGGGTTGCTCCCCACCAGCGCCCACAGCAGGACCTCGGGATCCAGGCCATCTTTGAACAAGTGGAGGAAGAGCCGCTCCAGCCAGTTCCGGACGCCGCGGGCCAGCTGTTGAAATCCGCCCGCATAGTCGGCCATGGATCGGGACCCCTGCCGTAGACCTGTGGGTTGGGCCCAGGCTTTGTTTTCCCGAAAGGGGTCCTCAAGTTGGCGCCGCAGGGAGAGCATGAAACGGTCACGACGGTCTCGAAACTCCGGGGCATTTTCTTTGAACAGCCTCAGGAGCCATTTGGTACCCCCCCCCTCCCGTTCCAGCAATGCCCCCCACCTGGCGCACTCGTTCAGCCTCCGTCTGGAAGGAACTCATCCCTCGTCACCTGCATATAGGAGCCCACCTGCGCCAGGAAGTAGGAGGAGTCTTGGGGTCTCCGTTAAAGGTGGCCTTCAGCTCCTTCCTCCGTCCGGGCCCCGGAGGCGCTGGTGGCGGCGCTGGGGCAGCCGCACCGACTTGCTGCGAGCCGGCGTCTGCTCCCTGGGCTGCCGTGGCTTGTGGGGGGCCGGAGCTGCCGGGGGGGGGGGGCGCTCCCCGCGGATTGCTGAGGCCCCACTTGCAGATCCGCCAGTTGCTGCTGGAGGCGGAGGAGGAGGCGCAGCAGGTCCCGTCGGATAACTTCTTGGCTGCGCCGTGGTGGGTCGGCGGTCTCTTTCGCCTTGGCCCCGTCCCAGCGGCGACAGGTCCTCCTGGCGCTCCATCTCCACCAAGTCTCCCTCGGGGACCGACGCCCAGCGCTTCGGCGCAGCGCCGAGCCACGCGGGCCCGGGGACCCCGGTTCGCCCAGTTGGCTCCCAAAGGAACCAGCTCGCCCCGTAGCTCCCTCCCTCCATAGCTGCAGGAATGGGAGCAGGCGCGCGCCGGGATCCAGGAGAACGCGCCTGCAAGAAACGGACTCGGTCATTAATGATCAGCAGCGTTTATTGATCGGCATCGAAGCAGCCAGCGTGTCCCAGCCGCTCCTGGCGAGCCTGGCTTTTGCTGCCCCTTCATGCAGCTGTTAGTCCCCTTCCCATTTCCCCAAGACATGTGCGAGTCAGTTTGGAACAGAGGCGCGCCAAGGTCGCGGCAGATAGAGGCACAGAGGGGGCCACCTGGCAGCGCCGCCTCCTCCTCCTGTACCAGAGCCGCACTTGTGACCCAAAGGCAGAGAGATGGCAGTGGAGCATTACGGCTAAGAGTGTGGCGGGTCCATCTGCCTTGGGTTCCGGTCTTTCGTTTCCAAAGCGCAAAGACTGAGGACCTCCTAAGGCAGTGGTGGCGAACCTATGGCACGGGTGCCAGAGGTGGCACTCAGAGCCCTCTCTGTGGCCACGCGCAAACAGAGTCCCCCCCCCCCACACACACACATCTAGGCTGGCCTGGGCTGCATTAAACCCAAGACCTAGTTTTGGGGAAGCAGTGTAGGTAACCCTGTTAAGCACTGTTAAACCCCACTGATTTTCAGGCGAAGAACTAAAGTGCGATCTTTTATCTAGGGGTAAGCTCGGTTGCTGGCAAGGGGGCTTGCTTCTGAGTAAACCCTCCAAGGGCTGTGATTCACCCGTTGGAAGAGTTGCATGGTTGCTCCAAAGCAAAGCCACCAACTACCACCAAGCTTACTCCTGAGTAACGCACGCCTCGGAGCCAACCATTTTTTCTAAACTAAAACCTCAGTATTGGGGTTAAATTGCCGTGTTGGCACTTTGCGATAAATAAGTGGGTTTTGGGTTGCAATTTGGGCACTCTGTCTTGAAAAGGTTCGCTATCACTGTCCTAAGGAGTGCACCAGCACCACCTGGTGGACGATGGTGTAGTTTCTCTCTGGTTTTCCCCTTGGCTGTTCCTGCTGCAGATCTCTCAACGGTTTGACCTCCTTCCCTGTTGGTCAGCTGCATGGTCACCTTCCCAACTGGAAGGGACAGGAAAAACTGGCTCAGCCAGGGCACAGAAATATGGGGAGAGCCATGCTGGGGGCCCAGCAGTGCCATCCTGCAGCACCCTCTTTCCCACGATGCCCACTCTGCTTCCATCTATTCCCACTCAAACCTCCCTTTTTTAAAAACACCACAGCAGAGTTGCAATACATAATGAGAATAATTGAACTGCCGCCTGGAGTACCAATCAAGCAGCAGCAGAGCAGAGGCTACCCTGTGTCACTCACTACAATATCCAACCAATGTGCCAAGAGGAGGAAAAGAGGGGCCCACAGTTTAAAAGCGATGAAATGGAGCCTGCAGAGGCTGTGATGTGGTAACCAGCCATTGAATTGCAGTTAAAGCAGAAGTGTCCATCCCCAGGCAGACTCCAGCCTTCCTATTAGCAACACACAGGCAGGAGGGGTCTGGGGCACCCCTGTCTGAGAAGGTGACGCAGCCAACCAACCCAGTGAAATGGGCAAAACTTGGTGCTACTGAGCCCTCCAGCACCCGCCCATCGGCAAAACGGGATCCGGCTCCTGCACCCTTCACTTCCTGAGACAACCATTGCACAGAGTCATGGAAACTTGAGCCCTGGCGGATGGTGCTCGCTGGGCCCCTCTTCAGCCTGGTCCTGCCCTGCTGGGCTCAGTTGGGGCAATGTATAGTCGAAGGCTTTCACGGCCAGGATCACTGGGGTGTTGTGGGGTTTCCGGGCTGTCTGGCCGTGTTCCGGTAGCATTTTCTCCTGATGTTTTGCCTGCATCTGTGGCTGACGTCTTCAGATTTTGGCTGCTGTGCAAAAGAGGGGGGGGGGAATGGCTCTAATGTTGTCCCTGTTTTATTTAACCACTTCTTTTTTTAATTTGCTGGTTTATCCAGAGCCATGAATGGTTGATAGTTCCAGCTGGGCTTCAATGTGTGGGTGCGAGAAGGGCCAACAAGCCCTTTGGTCAGGAACGCGCAGCCCCCTTGCCAGCCCAGCTAGGTCTCCCAAACTGAGGGCTTCAATAGGGAGAGGTTTGGGGGACAGTTTTCAGCCATAGTGATTTCACCCAAGGTAGGAGTGGATTGGAAGCTGGAACCTCAAAATCCCCCCTCCCAATGTGGGATGAAGGGCCAGGACAAGGAGAAAGCAACAAACCGCAGCCCCCACCCTGTGGCCAGCAGGGCTTTCTGATGCCAGGTGGCTCTCTCTCTTGCTATCCGCCGCCGACCTTGGGGCACCTCAGCTCCAAAGAAAACTTGTGGGACAATGGGAGGGGGGTTCTCTGCGGGGAATAAAGGGGACTGCGAATGCCAGCTTCCTTCGTCAGAACTGGCTTTGTCAAGGGTGGTGCTTCCATGCCTGTTCAATAAACGCTACTGATCAGTAGAGTCCGTTTATTTCCTTAAAGGTCTAGCAGGTTCCCTGGAGGTACAAGTACCCTTTCTCCAGACCAACCCACATCCTGCCCCCAACCCCACATGTCACTATTTGGGGAATGTGTATGCTGAATCCCCACTGACAAGGAAAACAACGCCCCCCCCCCCCCAGACCTGTAATAGCAACGAGGCTTTGGGTGTTCTCTCTGGGACTGATAACCGGTTTTGGAAACATGGGGTGGGCTGCCAACATTTTTGGCCTTCTAAGCTTCAGCAGGGGTGGGGGTGGATTGAGAAGGCTCTGCATGTCAACTTAGCCCTGTACCCCCCCTCCCCAGGCCCTGATGCAGCCCTTTCTTATGCCAGTGTGATTGCAGCCTCTAGGTCAGGGGTAGGGAACCTGCCGCTCAAGAGCCGCATGAGGCTCTTCTGCCCTTGCACTGTGGCTCCACGAGCCGAGCCGCCGACCCCATCCTTGTCCGCCCTGCAAGCAGCAGGGTGGGCGCACCAACTGCCCACAGTCGGCTGGGCCGCGCCATGGGTTTCCCCTCTCGCCCACCCCATTGGAGCGGGGCGGGTGCTTTCCTGGTGGCCGGCGAGGCCAAGCCGCCGGCTTCATCCTTGCCTGCCCTGCAGGTAGCAGGGCGGGCGCATCCATGCGCTTCTCAAAATGAGCGGAGTAAAAGGTAAAAACAACCCTATATATATAGTGTTATCTTTATTTTAAATGTCAAAAATTATTTGCAGCTCCAAGTGTTTTCTTTTCCCATGGAAAACGGGTCCAAATGGCTCTTTGAGTGTTAAAGGTTCCCTACCCCTGCTCTAGGTGGAACTTGGGGACCCCCAGTAGTACCGCTTCTCTCCAGATGACACAGACCAGCTGCCCTGAAGCTGATTGGTTGCTTTGGGGAGCGGACATCACCTGGGGCATCCTTCCTTCCTGGCTGAGGTCCCCAGTCTTCTCCAGGCTCCACCCCCAAGTCTCCAGCAGTTTCCCAGCTTGAAGCTGGCAGCCCCTCCCCCAAGCAGCATTGATGCAGCACTGGGGGGGGGGGCCTTGTCTCCTGTTTATACCCGCCTAGAGCCCCCAAGTACTGTGACAGAGAAGCAGTGGGTGAGGGAGGGGCCGCAGGGGGCATTTTGGTTGCCAGACCCTGCCAGCCGGGGGTCTCTTGCCTGCACGGGGGGGGGGGGGGGGGGGGGCTGAGGCAAACCTGACTTGTCAGGGTGGTTAGTCCCAAGGCTCAGTTTTCTGGGGCCCCCGGGAGTCTGACTAGGGGTCATCTTTTGGCTGGCAGAGGCATCAGAGGGCACGCTCAGATCCACACCCTGCCATGAAGCCGGCTGGGTGAACCTCCTGTCTGTGCCAACTGCCCCACCAGCTGCCCAACTGGGATGTTTCTAAGGGCGTCCCGTGTCTGGTCCTGCTATCTTATCAGAGAAACCGCAGGATCGTCCCAGAAACCACAGTTGGGCGCCAGACCAGACAGAGGGGCCGCCCCGTAGACCAGCCCAGAGTGAGGGTCCTGGACACAGAATCCAAGACTACCCAGGCAGCCTTGAGATCTATAGCCGGTGATCCAGCTGGATCCCAGATGCCCAGTGCCAGCTGCAGGCGCTGAGAACTGCAACTCCTTACGCTGGAGAGGGAGGCTGCATCCTGACAGGTGCTAGGGACGGGACACACCCATTTCTTCCCCTGCCTGCCTGCCTGCCTGGTCATCTCCTGTCCCCTCCAATTCAACCCACACCCCTCTGGATACATCAATCACCAGCAATTGGGCAGCAGCAAAGGGCAGAACCCGCCCCGCCCCCATCCTAGAAAGGGTGTAGAAAATCCATCTGTCAGTCACCCTGAGACTCTCTACTCCGTGCAATCAGGAGCCGTGCTTCGACAGCCCAGCCGGGCCCCAATCCACCCAACCTGTCCTTGGCATCTCAGCTTTCCTTTCTGACCTCCCTGCCTCAGGCTCTTTGCATCCCCAGACAGACAGGTGGACCTCCTGGGTGCCAGACCTCCTCTGTGGGTGCCCCTGCAATAACTGGTAGACTGCCTCTGAAGCTGGAGACAAAGAACGATGATGGGTTGCCGTGTTGGTCAGCCTGTCTGCAGCAGACTGGAGGTGTCGGAAGGAGTGAGCTGTGACCCCCGACCCCCCCAAAGCTCAAGAATCCTGTGAGCCTTTCAGCGGCGGCTAAACTCTTGCCCTTTGCGGAACCTGCAGAACCATCCTGCTGAGACACACAGACACACCCCGCAGGCCTGGATCTGCCCTTTGTCCAAATCCCCTCTGAAGGCCACCTAAGCAAGCAAGGTCACCCCACCTTGTGGCTAGGAGTTCCACCAGTGAGCTGTGGCATTTTGTGTGCAGAAGGACTGCCACTGAAGGCAACTAGGTGACCCTACTTCTAAGCTCACGGTGAGTCCTTCTGCCCTGCCCCCTCCGATGGCTGGAGGTTGATGCCTCCTCCAGCCCCAGTAGTGCTAGCAGACTCAACCAAATGGGGGCTTGGGGGCATGCAGGCTCCAGCGCTCACTGGGGGGATCCAAGGGCTCTCCCAAATGCACGGGAAAGGTTTTTTGTTAGGGGGTGGGCGGTGTTGGGAGGCCACACTCTCCAGGGGCTGTCCCCAAAAGCCTCACCTGCTGGCTTCAACCTTATGCCTGGCCCCAAGAATTCTCCCTCCCTGTGCTAGACTGTGAGGGGAGGGAAGGCTGTGGGGAGGGGCAACCCCCTAGGCAAAAGTGGGGGCGCCTCCCCCAAGGCAGGTCCTCCAGGTGGGGGCACGGATTGGGTCCTCGGGAGGGGGGAGCTGGATAATTTGTGCCCTCCCCCCACCACCAAAAAGACAGGCAGGCAACTTATTCGACACAAGAAGACGGGCAGACGACTTATTTGAGGGTCACAGCTTTACTGGGAAGGAGGGAGGGAGGAAGCCAGAAAACGGGCGGGGTGGGGGTGGGGGGTAGGGATCCGTCGACCTCTCGTGCTGCTGCTGCTGCGGCGGCGGCGGCGGCGGCCGGGCGTTGGTCTAGCGGTACTTGCAGATGAGCAGCTTGGCCACCAAGGTGAGGAACTTGTCGAGGGAGAGGTGGGCCTCGGCACTGAGCAGGTTGCGGCCGTGGGCGGCGATGGTCACCAGGATGCACTGGCTCAGGTGCTGCGGGGGGGGGGAGAGGGGCCAGGGAGGGGGCGGCCGTCAGCCGGAGGAGGAGCGCTCAGACAGCGTTTCCCCCCCACCTCGGCCGGCCGCCCCGTCGGAGCGCGCATGGGGGGGGGGGGCAGGTGCGGGCTCGCGGACGGACTCACCTTGAAGTTGACGGGGTCGACGCGCAGCTTTTGGGCGTGCAGGTCGCTGAGCTTGGCGAGGGCGCCAGCCATGTCGTCTATGCGGGCCACGGCCTCCGACAGAGCGTTCATCACCCGCTTGCCGTGCGCCTTGATGTCCGCGGAGCCCGGGCTGGTGTCAAAGTGGGGGAAGTAGGTCTTGCTGCTGGGGTACACCGCGAACATCCTGCGCCAAGACGAAGGGAGGGCGAGAAGGAAGCACGGGAGGGTGGAAGGGGCAGCTGGCGCCCGCCCCCAGCCCCAGTCCCAGTCCCGACGGGGCGGACGGCCTTACCTGTTGATGGCCTCCCCACCAAACTCCTCAGCATGGGTGCTGACGTGGGCCCAGACGGCCTTCACGCGGGCCTTGTCTGTGTCGTTCAGACTCATCTTGCCGCTGCTGCTCTCCGGTGCCGCCGGCAGCCCCCACCGCCCTTATATCGGCCTGAGGGGCGGGCCTAGCCCTCCTCCGCCCTGAGGGGGAGGGCCAGGGGGCAGGGCTTCTTTGGCGTGGCGGTGGCGCTGGCGGCAATGGACCCACCGCCCGCCTCGCTGGGGGTGGGGAGGGGCGCCTCAAACTGGGAAGGGCTGGCCAGGCGGGTGGCCACCAGGCCTCTGAAAAAGTCAGACGGGGCGCCCGCAAAGCCGCCCAAAGGTCTCCCAAAGACTCGACCTCCCTAGCGCAGCCGCCCGCACCCCTGCGAGGTAGGCCAAGCTGACGGAGCGCCTGCCTCCCCCCTCCCCCCGCTGCGCCTTTATAGGACTGAGAGGCGATTTGAGTCCAGCAGCTGGGCTGGCAAGGAGGCTACGCATTCCTAGAGCCGCTCCGTCGGAAGTGAGCGAAGAGGGCAAGAGCCGCGTCCTCAGACCTTCTTCGCCCGCAGCCTGCAGGGGGGCAGCTGCTGAATGTCTTGTTGAAGGCTTTCATGGCTGGATTCAACTTGTTGTTGTGGGCTTTCCGGGCGGTGTGGCCGTGGCCTGGCTGGTAGATCTTGCTCATAACGTCTCACCTGCATCTGTGGCTGGCCTCTTCGGAGGTGTCTCACAGGGGTAACACACTGCTCTCTGAGCTACACCTCCGAAGAGGCCAGCCACAGATGCAGGTGAGACGTTAGGACGTTAGGAGCAAGATCTACCAGCCAGTCCACGACCACACCGCCCGGAAAGCCCACAACAACAGAGCAGCTGTGGGTTTAGCAGGCTGGAGTTTGCAGTCATTCAGGCAGACCGGTCTGACCCTCCCTTCAGTACACACGCGTGGTGGTCTACCTCATGGGGTCCTTCGGAGGATCCCGAGCGCAGAACCTCTTTGTTTGGAAGCAGTAACAGCAGGGGGTCACCTTCCACGGAGTCCCGTTCGCCCCCTCGCCCTTGGCTGACCCGAAGCCCCGCAGCACGGCACGGTGGGCGGGCCGACCTAGTGACCTGTTTTAGACAGGCTAGTCAAAAGGCGCCCTCGCCCCTGCCTGCCCCTATGGGTGTCCCCCCCCCCCGCCTGCTCTCGCCTTCCTTGGCCACGGCATGGACCCCTCCCGGCAGACACACCCTCCACCCAACCACCCCAGTGCGCCTCTGAGCCACTGCACAGCGCCTTCTTTGGGCCTCTTATGAGGAGCCCTACAGTCATTGTCAACCCCTGAGCATGCACAGAGTTCATTAGCGCTGTGGAAGGTGGCTCCGAACCGGAAGCCTCTCCCTTCTAATATATTGGCGGGGGGGGGGGTATAGCTTTCTGACGTGTGGCCCCGGCGCTGTGTTGTGGGAGCACCCGCAGCCCTCTCAGTCCACCCCTCCAATGTGATCCTGGCCGCACCCTGCCTGCCACCAGGTGGTCCTTTGGCGGCGGGGGGGCGGGGCTGCCCGCCAGATCGACTCTCTTTGACCCTTTAGGGATGTCCTGGTCTATCCTCAGCGCGGGGGTGGGGCGCACACTGCTGCTCCAGCCTGGGATGGAGGGTCTCCTCCTTTCCTAGCATTTTAGAGGGGCACAGGGTCTAGGAGGAAGCCCCCTGTCTGCCTGCTGGCCACGACCCCCAGGTGAGGGCGCGGGAAGAGGCCTCGGAGTTGCCACTGATCTCCAGAGGACAGGCGAAAAGGGGCTACTTTGGCAGGTGGGCGAGGTCCCACCCCGCTGAGGACCCTCCCCACTCCATCTTCAAGAGTTCCCTAACTCTGCGGGGGGGGGGGGCTGCTGTGTCCCTTGCCAAGCCCTCCTTGCCGTCGAGGCGGACCTCCCCCGTCCCCCCTCCGGATTTCCTTGGCCCGGTGGGGACAGTTTCCCTCCCCCCCCTCTGGTTTTCCTTGGCCCGGTGGGGACAGTTTCCCTCTCCCCCCCCCGCCTCTGGTTTTCCTTGGCCCGGTGGGGACAGTTTCTCCTTCTCCCCCTCCCCCTCTGGATTTCCTTGGCCCGGTGGGGACAGTTTCCCTCTCCCCCCCCCCCCGCCTCTGGTTTTCCTTGGCCCGGTGGGGACAGTTTCTCCTTCTCCCCCTCCCCCTCTGGTTTTCCTTGGCCCGGTGGGGACAGTTTCCCTCTCCCCCCCCCCGCCTCTGGTTTTCCTTGGCCCGGTGGGGACAGTTTCTCCTTCTCCCCCTCCCCCTCTGGTTTTCCTTGGCCCGGTGGGGACAGTTTCTCCTTCTCCCCCTCCCCCTCTGGTTTTCCTTGGCCCGGTGGGGACAGTTTCCCTCTCCCCCCCCCCGCCTCTGGTTTTCCTTGGCCCGGTGGGGACAGTTTCCCCCCCCCCCCCCCCCCCGCCTCTGGTTTTCCTTGGCCCGGTGGGGACAGTTTCTCCTTCTCCCCCTCCCCCTCTGGATTTCCTTGGCCCGGTGGGGACAGTTTCCCTCTCCCCCCCCCTCTAGTTTTCCTTGGTCCGATGGGGACAGTTTCCCCCACTCCCTGGGGCGCTGGCAATATCCCCCCCCCCCCCGCTTCGGGTGGTGTGTGTATGTGCGGCGGACACGGAGCAGAAGAGCGAGGCAGAGAGTCGTTCCAGGCGCTTTTATTTAGCTCAGTGAAGGCAAAAGGGGAGGGGGTCGCAGGAGCGGGGCCGGGCGGGGCGCCCCGACGGGCGGCGGCGGCGGCGGCGGCCTGGGGTCTCATCTGTACTTCTCGGCCAGCACTTCGATGACGCAGCAGAGGAACTTGTCCCAGGCGACGTACACCTGGGCGTTGAAGTCGCCGCGCAGGTGGGTGGCCAGGACGACCTGGATGCAGCGGGCCAGGAACTGCAAAGGAGAGAGCGAGAGAGCGACAGCGAGTGAGCGAGGGGCGCCTGGCGGAGGGGTGGGGGTGGGTTGGGGGGCGGCCCAGCAGGAGGGACCCCCGCCCGTCGGGCCGGCCGGCTGACCTGGAAGTTGACGGGGTCCACGCGGAGGTTGTAGGCGTGCAGGTTGCTGAGCTCGGCCATGCTCTCGTGGAGGTGGTCGGCGTTGTTGAGCGCGTCCTCCAGCGCCTTGATCACCTTCTTGCCGTGGCTGCGGATGTGCGCCGAGCCGGGGCTCAAGTCGAAGTGCGGGAAGTAGGTCTTGGAGGTGGGGTACACGGCGAAGAGCCTGCGGGAGGCAGCGCACGGGAGCAGGGTGAAGGGGAGGGAGAGAGGGAGGCAGGCAGGCAGGGAGAGGCACCAGGGCCGAGCCTCGACGGGGCGCCACCCCGCCCGCCCGCCCGCTCCGCCGGGCCTTACCTGGTGAGAGCCTCGCAGCCGATCTCCTCCTGGATGTTGGCTACCTTTTCCCAGCTCTGCTTGAGAATGCGGCGGTCCTCGGCGGTCAGCATGGCTGCAGCGGTGGCGCTCCCTCGACGGCGGGCTGGCTGGCTGGCGGACGAAGGGGGAGGGGGACTGGCAGCTGGGGAGCCCTGCGGGTGGCCGCTTTTATGGGCGCTGCTGCCGGCCTCCCCGCCCCTCTAATCTTATCGCCGCTGCGGCTCGGGGGCTGGCCACCCACTGGGAGACCGGAGGGGAGGGGTGGCCTCCCCAAGCCAGATCACCAGGAAGGGGTCTCACTCAGGCAAGGTCGACAGAAGCTCAAACATGCCCCGTCTCTCCAGGGAAAGGTCCTCTGCTCTCAAGAAGGCTCAGACAAGTTCCAGAAAATAGTCCTCTCCGGGAAAGACGAAAGACCCACAGTGGGCTCAGTCAATCCCTTTGCCTTGTTGCTGGTTTTTTTAAATCCACGGGTTTCCCAAAACCACACAGGCTGTCCTAGAGATGTCTGTGCCCAAATACTCTCTCTCTCCCTCCCTCTCTCTCTCTCTCTCTCCCTCTCTCTCTCTCTCTTCTCTCTCTCTCTCTCTCTCTCTCACACACACACACACACACACAGAGAGAGAGAGAGAGAGAGAGAGAGAGACCCCCAGCCAATGAACCAGTTTGGTTGTTCTGCAATACCAGTATTTGGAGTAGATAATCCACATCCTCTTTGGGATTGAACATGAATTCTAGGACATTCATAGCCCCGTGTGGTGGTGGAAACTGCCCCAATTTACACCAACCCTGCAGGGGGTTCAAAGCAAGAGCCCTTCTGAGATGGTTTGTCATTCCTCCTTCTATGCAGAGACACTGGTCTTCCTGGGGGGGGGGGGTCTCCCCGCTGACCCTGCTTAGCTTCTGAGATCTGACAATATTGGGCTATCCTGGACCATCCAGGCAATATTGGGCTACCCTGGACCACTGGACCATCCAGTTGATGGTCTTCTGCAAAAAAAAATTAAGCTCTAAGATTAATCACCAATGACAATTTATGAATAAAAGTAAAATTTGGGGTACTGTGTTCATTTTGATGGCTACTTTTAATTTTAGTGATGTAAAACATCTTACACTTTAAAACTTCTTACATTGCCCCCACCCCACCCCCATTTGTCATATAAATATAATGGCAAATAAACCAGGCTGGAGAATATTGCAAAGGGAGGAGGGGCACTGCTGAAAATGCCCTTTCTCTGCCTTGTTTTTGTGGAGGGCGGGGGAGAGGTACAGACAGCCAGGCTTGGGGAATAGGCTGTGAATTCTTGAGATTGGGGGGCCGCAGAATGGAAAGAGGCGCACCTTCAAATGACTTGGTGCCAAATCATTGACAGCCTTGTAAGAACCAGCACTTTGGATTGGGCCCTGAGCAGAGAGGGGCTCCCACTGAGCTTTCAGCACACAGCTGTGAAGATTATGCCCCCGTATCTAGCCCTTCACAGCAGCATTTGATGTCCAGTCTTCAAAGTGATCTAACTTGGATGCAATCACAGGTCACGTTTTTCAAGGAATGGCTGCAGCTGGCCTATCAGTCAAAGCCAATGAAACGACCCCTCCTCTAAGGGTGGGCCAAGATCCAGCAGGACTCCTCTGTTGCCCACACGTGCCTTCAGGGAGAGCGCAAGACAGGGCAACTTCTGGCATTTCATCCAGGACTTCCACAGACACATCCCTGCTCCCCCTTTAGCTGTTCTGGAGAACCAGCGCCCCATGTCAACTGCATATTGGTGACTCCACGTTCCACACCCCTGGACCATCCCTCCCAGAGGGCTCACAAGCAGCAGGGGACAAAATGCCACCCCCCACGAGGCCCCACATTATACCTTCTTATACTACACAAGTCCCCACAGCAATGCTCTGTATAGAGGCAGAAGTCCGAAGGGGGAACTGCCCTGCCAATGTCAAGAGTTCAGACTAGGCAGAGTCATGGAGGAGAGGCCTGACAGCAGCTTCTAGCCAAGGTGCCTAAAGGAAACCTCCATGTTCAGAGGCAGTCAACCTCTGCATCCTTGTGCCAGGAGCCAACCTCAGGGGAGGGCCTCAGCCTCTGTGCTCTCTTGGCCCTCCGGAGGAACCAGCTGGCCACCATGTGAGACAAGATGCTGAATTAGGTGGACTTTTACTGGTCTCGTCCAGTGGGGCTATTTCTAAGGTTCTTATCAAGACCTCTACCTTGGTGCCCTGTTGCCAGACGAACTGGTTGGCCAGTGGGTGAAAGCCAGTGTGGTGTAGCGGTGGACCAAGTGGAGTCTAATCTGAAGAACCAGATTTGTTCCCTTGCTCCCACACATAAAGCCGGGTGACCTTGGGCCAGTCACAGTTCTCTCAGAACTCTCTCAGCCCCACCTACCACGCAAGTTATCTGTTGTGGGGGGGAGGAAGGGAAAGGAGTTCTTAAGCCACTTAAAGACTGCTTAAAGGCAGAGAAAAGCAGGATATAAATCCAAACTCTACTCTTCTTCTACAGTGCCTGGGGCCACACGCACCATTGCTGGGTGGTAGCAGCATTCACTAGGCCCCCCAAAGCAGAATTATTCCTGTCAAAACCCATGGACTGCTAAAGATGTCACTCTGCCTTGGAGGGCACTGCCAGTGTCGAGGATGGCGCTGGGCCCTGCTGTCTTTTCAGAGGCTAGGAGCTTAGCCACAATTCGAGGTGCAGCATGCAACACAACCTCCTGGGAACTGTATGTGTGTTGAAGCAGGGCTAACGCAGGCTGCTCACCTCCCCCACCCCCACCCCCAGTCCCAAGTGGTCCCAAGTCTGATTTTGTCCTTGTAATACTGGGCAAGTAGAAACATTAGTACATACATTGTTCTACTGCTCAAAAGAGAACATAGGGGCAAAATATTGGGCCCCACTCCTTGAGCAATGTGATGGTTTAGCAGATGAACAGAAATTAAAATTTCTCCTGGACAATTCAGATGCAGATTATTCTGAGTCAGTTGCAAAATTTCTATCTGAGATAATTGATGATTTTAAATAAGTTTATTGGTTGCTCATTTTATTGTATTTTGTGTTGTAACTGTATGATTAATGTATATGCTAATAAAGGCTATGTATGTATGTACGTACGTACGTATTGAAGTGGTCCAATATGGAGGTCAGCAGGGCTTGGACAATGGTGGCCAGTCAGACAAAGGGGGTGGCCACTACCCCTCCTCCAACATGAGGCCTGAGGAGCTTGTGGCAACTTATTTACAATACACACCCCCACCCCCCCCCACCCCGCCTCAAGAAACCACCCTGGTGTGGAAGAGAGCTGGCCAAAGAGACCTTTGAATGTGTCCTCCAAGCCACTGAAAAAGTATTTTAACTTGAAATATAATGTATTAAAATGAGACTAATTAATTACCCACATGTTATTATTTTCCACTATAAATTGTAAAATGACAACATATTAATTTTGGAAAGAGAAGTTCTCTGAATATCAAATCATGGATACCAAACTTCCAAATGGGGAAGTAAGATTTTTTAATTATGTTATAATGTCATTGTATAGTGTTAGGTGATGGTTTCGGTTTTTTTTCTTTTGTTATTGATGTTTTGTACGACGGAGCATGTAAGCGGATGGACTTAGTGTCGATGAAGTGACATTTATATGTATATAACTATTAATTCTAATAAATTTTATTATAAAAAAAGAGAAAAAAGGAAACATCACCTTTGCTAGCAAGCTACCTGATGTCATTCCTATGAATGCAGCTGCAAATAAAGGGCAGAGGAGCCTGGGGAGGCCAGATGGCTGGTGGCAGCCAGCCCCACTCCCAACAGATGCCACTTCAACACCCTCCTCCCCTGCAGCTATCTGCCACGAGAGGCAACCACCCAGCTGGGCTTTATCACCCTGTTGCAGGGATAGGCAAGGAGGGCGCCCAGGAAGAAGCAGCTTTCCCCTCTTAGCACTTCTTTGGAGAGCTGTTTCTGGCAACATGATGCCTTTCACCAAGCAGGATTTGGTTATGAAAGCAAATACAGATATACGTTCTAGTACATGTATTGACTGAAAGCAGTTTTATGCTGCCTTTTCACTCACCCCCAGGCAGCAAATACTCAAAAAGGTGAAAACCAGCTTTTAAAAAGCCCCATTAAACAATGAAAACAAAATTTAAATAAAACACATGAAGGGGGGGGGGGCGGTAGGTCAGTGAGAGAATGACAAACAAAGCAAAAAAAGCCTCCACTTGCTTACAGAAGACGGTAATTAACAGAAAGGGATTGAGATGCCTCCTTGGGGGGAAATTCCATAATTTTGATGCCAGAGCCAAGCTGGCCCTCGGTTACCCATCCAGCCTCATGAGAGGGACACCCCAAGCAGGACTTCTGAAAATGATGGGGGTGGGAGGAAACAGGTTCATGAGGGGGAATGCTTGTCCCAAGCCGTGTAGGGCTTTAATGGTCAATGCCATCCTGTGGAACTGGGCCTGGAGGCAAACTGGGAGCCAGTGAGGGTGGAACAAGACCTGGGACGATATGAGCTCTCTGACCCACTCCAGTCAATGCAGTCAATGTGGACACTCTTCAAACGCAGTCCCACATACAGCACATTGCAGTACTCTAACAACCACTACCACCTTTATTAGGCGTATAAAATAGGCTCCAGAGCGTTACCAGACATTTGTGAAGTACAAATCAAGAATACATTCAAAACAAAGACAGAGAAGCTGTATCTAGCATTGGACGTTACTTAGAAAGTTCTGTCACTTGCAAAAGAAATTTTGCTACTTTTTCCAAGATCACGACATCTGTATTATTTAACAGAAGCTCCACAACAGAACTGTCAGAGTCTCTTTCAGATTTGTCTAGGATGAACCAAGGAGAGAAATTCCTAATGCCCACATATCTCGGACAGTCGTGTATAATGTGAGCAAGAATCTCCACTTGGTTTTTACAGTGTGGACAAACCCGATCCTGGAGAGGGATAGATAATGGCCCTTTGTAATGGCCGATGGGAAAGTATTGGATTTGGCCC
This sequence comes from Sphaerodactylus townsendi, assembly GCF_021028975.2. Lineage (NCBI taxonomy): Eukaryota > Metazoa > Chordata > Lepidosauria > Squamata > Sphaerodactylidae > Sphaerodactylus > Sphaerodactylus townsendi. The sequence goes on from NC_059428.1 coordinate 138,530,474, forward strand.
TTGTGATAATCCATCTCTGTTGGGGTTCATTTAATAGTTTAAGATATTTGGCTATGTGCCCCTGTTCCAGTGCTATTCCAAGAGAAAGGGGTGAGCATGATTTATTTGCTTGCCCCAACAAGATATGGTATTCCTGTTCTAAAAGCCCTTTAGGGGGAGGGAGCCCTTAGGGGGAGGGCGGTTTATAAACCGAATATATAAATAAATAAATAAATAAATAAATATAAATAAATAAATAAATTTTAAAAAGTCTGCTTTTTAAGGTTTGGAGAATCTCTCTGGGTGACAGCACACAGAGATCTTCAAGTATTAAACCTAGAGAGGAAATTTTTGATTTAAGAAGTTGATACCATTCAGTGGCAAATAGGTCTGGACGCATAATGTATGTTAAACTGCGACCATCAGAGTTAAAACATAATTTGATCCAACACTTGAATGTATTCAGCCATGCTCTTGTTCCAAGTAGGTTCTGACCAGTTTCTAAGCATAGTACAGTGTATGGTACAGAGTGTGGTACCCCAAGTATTTTGTAGAGGAAGCCAGATTGTATTCTTTCAACTGAGTTGTTCTATGCAGTTATCCATAAGGGAACTCCATAGAGAAGTTGCTGAACTACTTGGAGTTGAAAACCTTTAGAACTGCTGGGACATATCCCCTTCTCTTGGAATGAAAAAAACTTACCACTGCTGAAGCAGTGTGATAGCTTCCTTTTATAGCAATGTCTCTGTGTCTGGCCCAAGTGGCTTTATGATGAAAGGTTAGGCCTAAATATTTAAAGGACTTGGAGTGTTTAACCTGAATCCTGTTAATAAGCCATCTGGAAGTCTTAAATACATTGGAAAAAATGACACTTTTTGATTTTTCTGGGTTTAAGGATAGAAAGTTAGATGTCCATAGTTTTTCTGAAAAACCTTTTAAGACCCACCTGGGACCTAGAGATCAGTATCACGTCATCAGCATAAAGTAGGAGTGGTATGGGTTTGTTTGAAAGAACTGGGCTGTGTGAGTTAACATCTGACAATACATGTACCAGATCATTAATAAATAAGTTAAACAAGGCTGGAGCCAATACACAGTCCTGCTTAACACCTTTCACAATGGGAATCTTTGGGGTTAGGTCTCCAGAGTTTGTGCATTTTATCTGGCAGGTTGTGTTTGAATAGAGAGATTTGATAAGTAATAATAAACTAACATCGATTCCCATCTCTGCTAGCTTAAGTCAAAGCAACTCTCTGAATCAAAGGCACTTTTCAGGTCCAAAAAGGCAGCAAAGATCTTAGATCGTACCCTTTTTTGTATTTTAATAACAGGAGGTTGAGGATCATACAGTGGTCAAGTGTAGAGCAGCCTTTTTAAAATCCTATTTGCTCAGGGTAAAGAATTTTTCCATCATTGATCCAGGTACAAAGCCTATTTAACAGATGTTTGACATAAAGTTTACTGGAGACAGATAAAAGACTAATGGGTCTGTAATTAGCCCTGTGATCACCCTTTTTGAATATTGGTGTTATTACTGCATTTACCCAAGACCCTAGGACCAAGACCTAAATTATCAACCACAGTAAACAGAGGCCAGAAGGGGGGCCCACCAGTCCAAAAATGCTTTATAAAAATCTGGGGGCATTAGATCTGGCAACATAAACAAGGTCAGAGTGTGAAGGAAACCCTAGTAACACGAGCAAGTTCACACCCTAAAAATCTGAATGGTGCTATGTATTTTGAAGTATCTAATATTTTTTACATTTAAACAGGACCCACAGGATGATAGTATAATAATATGAAAACATGTGATAGACTTGGAAATTGTTTTTATATATATGTATTTTCCTATTGCATCATAGGAATAACAACATAAACAGAAACTTGTTTGTACCAAAGTTGTACATACATATTGCTTCATAGAAGAGTTATATACAGGAAAATCATTTCATAATTAACAACAAGTGTCAGGTAACAAACAATATTTTAGTCACAATACAGCAATTTCAAGGTCTCATTCAAAGTTTTTTTTACTGTGGTGTAACACACAGCTAAATTCCCATTCATAATACTTTTGTCCAAGTCAAAATAGGCACTTCATTCATAATAGGTAACAACTCTTTGTAGACTCAGTCCATTAATGAAATTGGCTCTCCAGCTGATGCTATCCAAGAAGTCGCTCATAGAAAGTCAATTCAAGGACAACCTTGTAAGGTAGGACATATATTGCAAGCAAGCATCAAACAGAACGCATCGCACTTGATATTACGTTTTCGGCTTAAAAAAGCCTTCTTCAGTAAAATTGTTGTATACTTATTCTAGCCGTCTTAGGGATTCGTTCTACAATAATTAGAACATATTTTTAAAGAATATATGTATACCATACTATAATTCATAAACACAAAATTAAAAATTTAAGATACCACACTTACTGTCTCTTTTTAGTAGTATGTATAAGAGCTCTTAACATCCCATGGCTTCTACCAATTTTGTTACTGTAAGACTGTTCTACCTACATTTTATCAGCAATGTAAACTAAATTGATTGCAGCTGCAACCTAAGCATTCCTCACAGGTGGCAGGAAAAATCCAAGGATTTATTAAGCCCTGTTTGGACAGTATTAAATCTGAAAATTAATTTATTTTCTGCTTGTAACAAACATGTTTCTTTGTCAATACGTGAGGAAAAATAAAATTTCTGAAACACACAAAATTGGATGTCTGTGTCTCGATGATTCATTCTATTGTAATGATCCACTAATGGAGCCTCTTGTTTTTGAAGTCTTATGCAACTTCTATGCTCAGAAATTCTTAGCTTTAACGCTCTTGTGGTTTTCCCCACATATAATTTAGGACAGGGACAAATGATTGCATATATGCAGTTAGAAGTGTTACAGTTTGAGAAGTGTTTAAATTTCCAATTTTCCTTGGTGTTAGGCACCAAAAACTGAATCTACAAAGAGTTGTTACCTATTATGAATGAAGTGCCTATTTTGACTTGGACAAAAGTATAATGAATGGGAATTTAGCTGTGTGTTACACCACAGTAAAAAAACTTTGAATGAGACCTTGAAATTGCTGTATTGTGACTAAAATATTGTTTGTTACCTGACACTTGTTAATTATGAAATGATTTTCCTGTAAATAACTCTTCTATGAAGCAATAGGTTTGTACAACTTTGGTACAAAGAAATTTCTGTTTATGTTGTTATTCCTATGATGCAATAGGAAAATACATATATATAAAAACAATTTCCAAGTCTAGCACATATTATACTATTATCCCGTGGGTCCTGTTTAAATGTAAAAAATATACTTCAAAATATATAGCACCATTCAGATCTTTAGGGTGTGAACTCGCTTGTGTTACTAGGCATTAGATCTGGGCCATGTGATTTGTGCAATTTCAGCTGATTTCTGAGACTGAGAGCCAAGGGGCTACTTGATTGAGTACTGTCAGGTCATTCTGTAAGGCTGACTTATTGTCTCCTTCAAACAGACTTTGAAAATATACAAACCAATTCTGGGGACTGATATTAGACATTAAGAAGGTTGAAGTGTGCATGGCTCCTGCAACTAATGACCAGAACTCTCTTGTATTGTTACTCCTTGTGGCTTGTATTAGAGCGTTCCATAGGGATTCAATGGTCTTTAGTTTGTTTTCATAAAGCAGTTGCATTAGCCGGGACCTGAGAGAAAAATATTCTCGAGGTAAGGTTGCTACTTTGCTACTTTTGAAGGTGTTGTAAATTTTTCTGATCTGATTTTTTTTTCTTTACATTCCTCATTAAACTCCTTATTCAAAAATTTCTCAGGAGGAATATCACTGGGACATGAGTATCTTGCAACTTTACCTGTAATTGTTTCCAAGAGTGCCTCATACTGTTCTAAAAATTGGGTTGGTGATGATTAAGTCTTGCCTGGCTTTAGTTAGCAGGGAAGAAGAAAGAAACTCTTTGAGTTTCCTTTCAGTGACCCTGTTCCAAATAATTATTGGGGCTCTGATTAAGCATAAGTTAAGAGAGCTAAAATTAAGAGCTGCCTTTTTCATAAAAAGCACAAGTGGCATGTGATCGCTCCAAAACTGTGACTGGGCCATGCAACACAGTGGAGGCATGCCCATATGCATGCTTGAAGCTGCAACCACAGGCACCTTTACCTATACCAGCTCCACCTTAGAAAGACGGGCAAACATTTAGAACTGGATTTTAAAAAGCAGTCACTGGTTGCTGTGAATACAAAAGTCAGTGGCAAACAAAAGCAAATGAGGTCAACCGGTAGCCATGCTGGTTTGTACTTTCTCCCTTGTTTTCTCTCCTTCAGCCCCATGGGAGAAGCATGCCAGCCAGCCAGCCAGTAACCCCCACCCCGAGTTTCCCCATGGAGGCTTCTTAGGGCAGGACCAGTGGTGGGATTCAGCAGGTTCGCACCACTCCGGCAGAACCAGTTGTTAAAATGGTGCTTGTAAACAACCGGTTGTTAAATTATTTGAATGCCACCAAAGGGCAGGAAACCCCCCCCCCCCCCCCCCCGCTCAGTCCTAAGGCGAGCCTGAGTCTGCGAACAAATGCCAGGCTGTGGCAACGGGACGGGACGAACCACTCTGCCTTCACAACCTTCTTGCAAAGTAGGTACAACCAGCAGAGCGAACCCTTTGGGCACGGAGACACACTGCCCGAAGCAAAGGCGCATGCGCCCCCAAGCTCCGCCCTCCCGCGCCTCTCTAGCCGTCTGCGCTGACTCGATGGTGGCGCAGCGGAGGGAGCGGGATGGGGGAGAGCTCGAGCCCCATCAGCGTCATCCTGGTCAGCTCCGGCAGCCGCGGGAACAAGCTGCTCTTCCGCTTCCCCTTCCAGCGGGGGCCCGAGAGCCCCGCCGCTCAGGCCGGTGAGGGAACCGCGGGCCCACCGCTGGGCGCCCCAGGCCCAGCTAGGCCAGGCTCCACCTCCCTGGCGGTGGGTGCGTGCGCATCCCTAGGTTGCCGGGGCAGCCATGGCCCGCACGTCGCCCATGGCAACGGAGCCCAGGCTGCCTGGGTCCTTTCCTCCCTTCCTCCGCTGTGGCCTCACAACAGCCTCGCGAGGCAGGCCAGTCGTGGCAGGGTTCCTATCCCCGGGCCAAAAAATGGTGGTCGCTGTGGGGGCAGAGGAGGAGATGGCGGCTGAGGACTCCTTTTGTTGTGCAGGAGGATTGATTGGATGACCCTTGGGGGTCATCTTTTTGTTTCTATGAGGCCTACCCCGCAGGGAGACTCATGGCTCACCTGGAGGAAGCAGGCCTGCGGGAGCCACCTGCCAACCATTTGCCCCACTGGGCCAGGGCCTGGGCTGCTCTCCTGAAACGCAGGAGGGCAGGTGCCCCCAGCCAGGGGCATGTCAAAGGTGCCACTATTACCACTACCCATGCCGTGTGGCTGCAGCCCCGCTCTGCTTCCCAGCGAGACATTCATGTGAATCCCGCAGCCCTTCACAGTGGCTCTTGCTAAGAGCAATGGGAAGGGGGAGGGTGCCAGTTAGCCCTCTGTGGCCACTCTGCTGCTCTCTGGGTCAAGTACTGCCCTTCTGCTGGCTTAGGAGGTCCCGGGAATAAATACCGTTTGCAAACGGTGTTGGAGGAAATCTGTCTCAGAATGGAGGTTGGCCTCCTCTTTGACTGTTGCTTTCCCTGCTGAGCACCAAGATTTATTTAGATGTATTTTATTTCTGTGACACTCTTTCTCATTGCTCAAGGCAGTTTGTAATGAATAAGGCACTGTATTTCCCTTTTGCCCTGCCCCATTCCCACTGTCAGTTCCTATGGCTGAAGGAATACCTTAGCCTAGGGGTGTCCAACTCTAGCACCCCAGATGTTCATGGACTACGATTCCCATCAGTCCCTGCCAGCATGGCCATCTGGGGCGCCAGAGTTGGACACCCCTGCCTCAGCTCTTCTTCCCAGGTGGAGAGATCTTGAGTACTTTGAGACATGTGCAAGGAAGAACTGGGTGTTGCTCAGACACTGAAGGGATCATGGCTTTCTGGGATGGTGAGGGGGGTCCCTTTTTAACCCCCACTGTGGGTAGTGGTAGAGCAGAAGGTGGTCTCTGAGTGACAGAGAGCCCAGGCCATGAACAGTTTCAGTGTGCAAAAGTAACTCCACAAAGGGTTGAACTTAGAAGTCCAAACAGACACTGCAGTTAATGTTGGATGTTGCTTTTTAAAGATTTAACTGCAGATGGAAAAGCAGATGGGAGTGGGGGGCAGACATGGAATCATAGAGTTGGAAGAGACCACAACGTTCCAACCCCCTGCAATGCAGGAACACACAGTCAAAGCACTCCTGACATATATTAATCCAGCCTCTGTTTAAAAAAACCCAAAGAAGGAGACTCCACCGCTCTCTGAGGCAGTGAATTCCACTGTCCAACAGCCCTGATGGTCAAAAAGTTCTTCCTAATGTTTAGGTGGAATCTCTTTTCCTGCACCTTGAACCCATGACTCCTGGTCCCAGTCTCTGGAGCAGCAGAAAACAAGTTTGTTCCCTCTTTGACATGGCATCCCTTCAAAGATTTAAACACAACTGTCATGTCCTCCCTTAATCTTCGCTTCCCCAGACTAAACATCCCCAGCTCCCTAAGCCTCTCTTCATAAGGCATGGGCTCCATACCTTTTACCATTTTGCTTGCCCTCCTCTGGACCTGTTCCAGTTTGTCAATATCTTTCTTGAATTGCGGTGCCCAGAACTGTACACAATATTCCAGGTGAGGTCTAACCAATGCAGAATAGATCTTGACACTATACTGCTAATTGATACAACTCAGAATCGCATTGACTTTCTTGGCTGCTGTATCACACTGCTGACTCATGTTCAGTTTGTGGTCTACTAAGACTCCTAGATCCCTTTTGCATGTAGTGTTGTCAAGCCAGGTGTTGTCAACCCATCCTGTATCTTTCATTTATCTCTGTTGAAATTTGTTTTGTTTTGGCCCAATTCTCTAACCTGCCCAGGTCAATTTGAATTCTGACTCTGTCCTCTGGGGTATTAGCTACCCTACCTATTTTGGTGTCAACTGCAAATTTGATTAGCATTCCTTCTATTTCATCATCCAAGTCGTTGATAAAAATATTAACTAGCACTGGGCCCAGGACGGAACCCTGTGGCACCCCACAAGTCATTTCTCTCCATGATGAAGATGAGCCATTGATAAGCACCCTTTCAGTTCGGTCAGTCAACCAATTAGAAATCCATCTAATAGTAGTATTGTCTAGTCCACATTTCACTAGCTTACTTTCAAGAATATTATGGGACACCTTGTCAAAAGCTTTACTAAAATCAAGGTATGCTGCAACCCCAAATCTTTCCAGCCCTTTTGACAGTATTCCTGTTTTTTTTAGGGAAACCCAGAAGCCGGTATGCTGTGAACAGTGTGGGTGACAGTGTGGAAGACCAGGATGGAGACTCCAGGTACAAAACCGCCATTTGCTGATGATCATGCTTTTTATGGAAATCATTCTAAGCCTGCAAGCGGGATGTGGCTTCTCTGGGCTCCAGCAACGTGAGCCCTGTCAGTGAAGCAGTCTGGAAGACGAGAGAACCCGTCTGTACCTCGGCCAGCGGAGTAGCTGCCTCCCATTCAGACTTTGAAAGCAGCAAAACTGGGGACAGGCCCAAAGCAAAAGAAAGCGTTGTAGGCCCTCCTGTGGGGAGCGGGGTGGGCTGCTGCCTCTGCTCTCTCCTGGGACATGCCACACAGAGATGGCGGGACTGGCCTCAAAACTGATGGGAACGGGTCTTCTGGAAAATGAATTTCAAGCATCACACAAACACTGCATCAGACCCTTGGCCCATCAAAGTCAGTATTGTCTGATCAGAATGGCAGCAGCTCTCTCTGGGTCTCTAACCTCATCTGCTACTGAGCCCACAATGAGGGTTGATGTCCCTCCTTGAGACTCAGTGACCCACTGACTTCCCGCCTTCTCCAAAGGCCGTGAGAATTGCCTGGCTGTGCCAGACTTGAGGCTGGTTCACAGAGGCCTGGATTCTGGGTGCAGGCCGAGATTTGTCACCTGCTGTAGTGTGGGGATGCCTCCCTGGGGAGGGGTGTTGCAGTGGGGGCTAGCAGTCCTGTGGGAGCTCTTCTCACAGTACTGCCAAGGGGCCGCCTCTCCCTCTGGGTTCTTTGTGCACATCTCACTGGGGAAGCTCCTTGTGCGAACTTGCCAGTCGTGTAGCTGTGTTTCCTCCTTATGGTCTGGCCAGTGTTGTTGGCTTGTTCCTGCGTGTCCTGTGGTTTTTGCTGGGTGTTCCTGCTGCTGATGGGCCTTATTCCCCTTGCAGAGAGCCATGCCCGCTCCCCGATGAGCAGGTGGTGTCAGGGTAAGACCCGCCCTTCTGAATGAACGCCTCTGTCATCAGCGTCTGCCCTCTCTCGCCATCTTCTCCTTGTGCTTTGTTTCTGATTTCTGTTTTCCACCAAGTTGCCTTTTAATAGTGGGTAGAGCACAATATGCTGCTAGGCAGGGATGCTTTCCTAAAACCCACCACCAAGCAAGCAAGCTGGGAGCAGTCCTGAGAGAAAGCCCTTTCCTGGCCTGCGTCGGAGAGCCTTCCTCCTGACTCCTCCAGCCACTCTGGCCAAGGTCCCTGCTGATTGGAGCCCTTCAGTTGTCCTCTGCTGATTGGAGTCCTTCAGAAATGGTACCTGATGTAGAGGTGGCCAGGGTGTGTGTGGCCTCCTCTCTGTTCCTCCCTCTCCCTCTCTCAGTCATGGCAGCAGGAGCCCTGGCTTTCTACAGGCCTGGCTTTGGGAGGGCTGAGATGAGCCGCAGCCCTCGTGGGTCTCTTCCTTCTTCATCTCATGCAGCCTGGGGAAGAAGCCTTTGCTCCAACTGGGCAGCAGTTGCAGGAGAAGTCAGGATAGCTGCCTTTTCCCACTGCTGCTCTCAAATCCAAAGCTGCATCTGCCCGACACAGGATATTGCACACTATCATCTGCGCTACAATTATCATTTACAACTGGCCAAGGTGGGCTTAAAATGTTTGTATGTGTGGGAAATGTTCTTGTCTGCCTGTTTCTCAAAGAGGCTCAGAGCATTGACTAACGGTTAGATTAATATTTTTTACCCCACCCTTCCTTTGAGCTTGAGGAGGTGAACATCATAACCCACCCTCCCTTATTTTGTCCCCATGACAATCCTCTGAGGTAGGTTAGGTGGGAAAAACAGAGAGAGTGTGTAACTAGTCCCAAGTTCCCCTCGAGAACATCCTGGTAAAATCAGGAGCTTGGAGCTGCGTTTCCCTGATTCTTTTATTGTCTCTCTGTGCGCATCTCTCTCTCTAACAAATAAAAAGAGCAAGCAAAAGAGCTGCATGAAAGCCAGTGGCTGGCACAAGACAGACATCGAGGGGTCAACACTGATAGTGCCGCCCTAGGCAGAGTCCCATCTTTCAGAGGTTTGACATCACTGGCCAGGGAGGAGTGGGGCATTGCTGAGCTTCTCCCTCTCTCATACCTCAGGCAGACACATTTCTGTGCTGGGCTGGCTTCTCTGCTTGCAGGGGGGTGGGGGTGGGGAGGGCGGAAGGTTGGGGGAAGGGAAGGCCCCAAATGTGCAGCACGATTCCCCCCGTCCTCACACCCTCCCCTCCCTGTGCGTTGCCTTGCCTTCTCTGTTGAGGCTGATAAGTCAGCAGCTGCCCCAGCCCCAGGGCAAGCAGCGCAACCAGTGTGGGCCCTTGACTTGTGAGCAGCACTCGCTGCCTGGGACGCATCCTGTGTGCCGGCCAACTCACCCCCAATGCCTTGCTATCTCTCGGCCCTCTGGGGTCTGGAAGGTGGTCTCCTGATATAGCAACTCCCGGTGGAATCTCCCCTCCCTCCCCCCCGCCCCGCCCCACCATGCCCCAGCTGAATCTTGTGGCACATGTCCCACTGCTGCCTTTCCCTGCTGCTGCCTCCGCTGCTGGTGCGTGTCTTTTCTGTCCTGCCTTGTCAACTGCTGGAGCATTTGTTTCCTGTCTGAAACCTGAACGTCAGGCTCGGATAGGTAGATGTGATGTCCACATGCCTCTAGGGCTGAAAATCTGGAATGGGGAAATTAGTGAAGGGCAGGTGAGGGTGCCCTCTCCAATACGGATCGGGCCTGGCCTCTGACGTGTGACCTGCTTGGCCGAAGCCGGTATGTCTTTAGCTTTCCCTGGAAAACTTGGCTAAAGATGCGAGGTGGCATCTCCAGGGCGACTGAGAGCAAACTGCTCTTTATGTCTGGAAAGCAAGACTGGCCTCAGGGTCCTCCAGTGGCCGGGGCAAATATTGGAGACCTCTGGGCAAGTGGGTAGGACTGGAGAAACTCGGGAGGGGGGGCTGCTTGTGAGTGCGCTTCCCCTAAGATCCTGCTCCTCCTCTCCAGGCTCCTCCTTGAAGCTTATCTAATGAGCCCAGACAAGGGGAGCTCCCTCCGCAGCATGGTGGAAGAGGGAAGGAGACCTTTGACCTCTCCCTGGGCCCCTTTTCCCAGGGGACTTCAGGCTGATCTGGGCCTTCTCGGTGCACCTTCCAGCTGCTACCCACTGCAGAGATTATTTTCATGGAGGGAGGGGGGCATGAAGGGGCCTGAGGAGGAAAGCCTTGTAGGGGGCCACTGGCCCCCATGGGCTGCGGGATGGACTGGCTGCCCTAAAGGGGGTTGCCGCCCCCCCCCCGCCTTCCCCAAGTGGCTCTGCTGGCTTGCTTGTCTGATGGGGTGGGAGGGAAGCCCTTTGTGGGGAGGCATCTGCTTTGTGTGTGAAGACAACGGAAGGCCCCCCCCTCTACTCTGCCTGGCTCAGAAAGTCTTCCTGAGTTTGCCACAGCCCCTCTTTACTGAGCAAGTGACGGGAGGGGAGTCTGTTGGTCCCTGCTCCTTCTCTGTGCCCCCCCCCCCCCATCTCTCTGAGAGCATGCTATTAACTTCAGCCGCATGAGCCTCCTCCCAGCTTCGCCTCTGGTGCTTTTCCTTTCAGTAATTCTGGTGATTCAAGAACTGTGATTGTTACTGCATTTTAATTTGCCTAACAGATGGAATCTGAGGGGACCCCCGTGGGTAACTCTCAAATGGAAAACACGGCCTAAGGAGCCGAAGGATGCTGCTGGGCCCTGGAGCAGGCGGGGCAGGCAGTGATGTGCATTTCTGCTCTTGAAGGTTTTCAGATGTCATCCTGGCCACCATCCTGGCTACCAAATCCGACATGTGTGGCAAAAAGTTTGAGCTGAAGATTGACAATGTCCGCTTTGTGGGACACCCAACTCTGCTGCAGCACGCCTTTGGGCAGGTAGGACAAGAGCGCCCCTGAAGGTCCCAGTGGGCTCTGGAAACCACCCAGTGGGGCTTAGAAACTTGGCTTTGTCCCTTGTGGCCAGGAGGAGCGCAGCTGACTTCAGGCAAAGGGAGATGGGGCCCTCTTCCTGGCCAGACCCCTCAGGTCGTCTGTTTTCATGGAGCTCCCGCAGGCTGCAACTTGTGCCTGCCTCTTTCGACATGGTGTTTTCCATGTGTACAGGGCTGCCGGGCTGCTGCTGTTGTAATTTGGCTTCTAGGGGGATGAGCCAGGTTCTCTGGAGGGCTCTGTGTCTGTGTGTGATTGGCGCAGGGAGTGGTGCTGCCACAGAGCCTGGCAACATGGGTACATTCATCATATTTATTTTATTTATTTATTCCATTTATAACCTGCCCTACACTGAAGTCCCAGGGCGGCTTACCTCATGGGGTTAAAAGCCCCATTAAAACATACAATCCTAAAAACACAAAACATAAACATTAAAAACAACCATAAAAACATCCTTTAAAAACAATCAAATTAAAACATCATTAAAAATCCGCACCCCACCCTCCCTCCACCCTTTAGCTGGCATCGATGTGGGGGCCCTGGGGGTCACACATTGAAGGCCTAGGTAAAGAGTGTCGGCACCTGGCGAATTTCTACAGCGAGGCTGTTCCGCAGCTTGAGGCCTGCCACAGAAAAATCCCTCCCATGAGCCCCCTTCTACCACACCTCGGCAGCCGAAGGGATCACCGGAAGGGCCTCCCCACTTGCTCTCAGTGCACGGGCTGGCCAATCCATCAGGAAGGCCCATCTGGCTTTCTTCTAGGGGACTGCCCTGCTCTGAGCCTTCCGGACTGGTCACCTCTCTCTTCTGCTAGGCTTTCTGGGGGCTGGGTCTTGGCACTCTGAATGGCACTCTGCGTATACTCAGAAACACTCTTCGAACCATGTGTTTGTCATGGGCTTGCAGGGTTCTTGTTCCAGTTGGCTCTGGGCTCTACTAAGCGTAAGTCAGGTGGGCCATAAAGGAACGTGACTGGAACTGCATGGGCTGCCGGGCCCATGGTCCACGCTGGCCCTCACAGTCTGCTTGCCCCCCTGCCCAGCAAAAGCATGTGGGAGATCTGCCTGCTGGGGTGGGAATCTGTGGGAACATGAGAAGCCGGCTTGAACTTGGACAGCAGCCCGGGATGCTCTTGTGCTCTCTGGGGATTTGCCACCCCCTTCTGCCAAGGGTCTCCTTTGCCGCCAGGTTGGCCAGTGTGCCCTCATCAAAGGCAGAGCTGACTCGGAGGCTGCGGTCTCTTTCGGCTTTGTCCCTGGCCAGCCAGGCTATTTCTTCTTGGCAATGAGTAGGCACATAGCCAAGCCTGTGCTGGTCCTCTGGGAGTTCGGTCCCACGCTGTTCCGTGAGGCTTACTTCCAGGTAGGACCAGCCCAGCCCTCGTACAGGACTACAGAATGAAGCAGCAGCAGAGGGAGCCCACGGTCTGGTCTGGGGGAGGGGTCTGTGAGAGATAGGAAGTGTTGCCCATTGCCAGCACCTCTCCCATTTGTGGGTCGGGGGGGGGGGGAGCTGCAGTCCCCGCTCACCCTGAGCTTAGAATGGTGGGGATGACAGCCAATTCCCCTTGGCACAAATGGCAGGGTCAGGGTTTCCTGTGGGGAAAAGGGCGGCCCGGCAGAGGAGCTGGGGCACTTCTCAAGAGCACACACTTTCAGGCGCCCTTCCCCTTGGCCGGTCCCTCCCCCATCTTCATGTAGCACCAGCTGTTTGCTGTGGGGAGGCGAGCGGTTCAGTCCTGGCCATATCCACACACACACACACACACACACCCCCACACACAGTGTGTGATGGGGACTGTTGATCACTGGTGTAAAGTGTCTCTCTGGCAACCTTGCCAAGTGACAGGGTGGCTCTGCTGTGCTTGAAAGATACATCAGCCTGACGGGGGGCACAGTGAGAAGGTTGCCATAGATCAGTGGAGAAGGGATGTGGTGGGGGGGGGGGGGACAACACCTCACCTCTTCCCCCTGCTGCTCTTACAGCCCATCAGCTTTGTGTTGCAGGTCCTGGGAGGTTCTGTGTCTAGGGGCTTTAAGTCAACTGGACTGTTTTCCTTGGCCTGGGGAGGGACAGGGCAGCTCCTCTTCTGGGGTGGGGGGAGGGTGTTGCAGGAAGCCTGGAGTTCCTCAGCACAGGAATGGCAGACCTGCTTTCTGGAGATCCGTGTCCCTCCCTTTCCCCGCCCCCCCGCCCTGTGACAAGCAGTGGTGGGCCAGTGTGGGATGATGTTTGGTTCATGGAGAGGGACGCAGAAGTTCATGGGGTTTCCTGTGTGAACCGAAGGTGCCTCTGAACCCCCCAGCCTCTGTCAGGGTCTCATGGACCTTCCTGGGACTAACCCAAGGAGACAGTTGTTCCAGACTGGTACGCCCGCCTTCCACTTGTCAGCCTGTTTGTGGCCACTCTGTCCCCTGGGCTCATGCGCCCCTTCCCCATTGCCCTCCCGGAAGGGAGGCAGAATCAACCCCTTTGCTGCTTCTCAGACTGATCTGTGGCTGCCCACTTGTTCAAATGTTGGTGTTTGCTTTGCAGATCTCCAAGACAGACCCCTCCCCAAAAAGGGAGATGCCCACCATGATCCTCTTCAACGTTGTGTTTGCCTTGAGGGTAAGGGGTTCCTGGTGCAGGTTCTCAAAAATGGTGGTCAGAAAGGAAAGAGCAACTCCCTGGCACAGGTTGGGAACGGGATCCCGTGGCCCTGGCTGTGGCAATGTGGCTCTCTTGGCAAGGGAGCCTTTCTTGGGCCAGCCATGTGGGGTGGAAGGCTCCTGGCCTGCCGGGCCTGCCAAGATGGCTGACTGTTCCCAGGAGAGGAGGGCTGCAGCACAAGGAGGACTCTACTCCTGCTGGTCTCAGCTGCCGGCTTGGGTAGCAGGCGGGCCAGAAGAGGCTTTAATCAGGCAGGGAGCAGGACCTGTGAGTCAGCAAAAGGGCTGGAGCCCTGGAACGCTGAGTCACTCTTTGCAGGGCCAAACTTATCAGCCACCTTGCCCGACCATCCCTGTGGATCTCTTAACTGCTGCTCAACAGCTGCTCCCTGAGCCCCTGTGGGCCCTCCTGTCAAACTCCACCTTGTTGGCTGCGCATGACTGATAAACCACTGAGATGCTTCCATTCAGGGGGGATCTGAGCAAGCAGCCTGCAGGGCGGGGGAGGGACTGGGGGTGACATGGGAGATGTTCCAGGCTGGCGTGCAGGAACCCCCCCCCCCCACTGGTGCCAGGCTGGTCTGCTCCCCACAATTGAAACACACATACTCGTCTCTATCTGTGGGGGTGGGGGCTGGAAGCAAGTGGATGGGGAGCATATTTGGCCAAAGGACCCACACTCTTGATAGAAATTAGAGCTAAGTATGAACCCAGTGGGTGCTCCAGGAAACCCCCCCCCTTAAGTGGCCCTGCTAGATGGGGTGGGAGGGGATGGGAAGGCCCCTCTGAGAAGAGGCTGCCTTTATGATGAGGAAAGGTCTCCAGAATATGAATGTCTGAGGCCTGCTTCTGTTAACGTGTGGCCACTCAAGACAGGAAATGTGACTTGAAGCAGATGGCGAGAGCCGGAGCTTGGCTCTCATGGGCCTTTCCCACATGCCCAGGGGAACGCCAGGCACCACTGCAGGGTCAGGTTGGCTGAGGGATCCTGGAGGTTTTTGGAGTCCCTGTGGTGGGCCTGGAGCAGGGGCCCCTGTGGGGGGTGGGTGGGGAGGGAGCTGTGATTCCCCTTCATTGTGCAGGAGACTGGAGGCTCTCTGTTCCACTGCCAGACTCTGTCTGCAGGCTCTCTGTTCCACTGCCAGACATGAGAGCACAGGCCCTTCTCCTGTGGTAGCTTTAAGTTGTGCGTTCTCTCGGAGCTGATGTAGAACTTGGCGCTCTGGGGCTGAGAGGCAGCAGCCCGGGGGTGCAAAGCGACCTCTCTGCCCGGTATCCACTGTTTCTGGGACATGGAGGCTTGGCTCCCTGCCTGTCCTGGGGCCACGGGTCGCCAGCCTCTGACTGGCTCTGTTGTCATCCCAGGCTACTGCGGATCCCTCGGTGATCAACTGCCTGCACAACCTCTCCCGCCGCATCGCCATCGTCCTGCAGCATGAGGAGCGCCGCTGCCAGTACCTCACCCGAGAGGCCAAACTCATCCTGGCCATCCAAGACGAGGTGTCCGCCATGTCGGAAGGTGAGTCTCCTCTACCTCTGCCCAAGCCCTGGGGTTGCCAGAATGTGCTTGAGCGAATGTTGCTGGCCTCAATGTGCCCTGAGCCCAGGGGCAGAGAGGCAGGGCCACAGTGTGAATCACTCCCATTCTGCTCCTGCCCAGTTTCCCCAGGATTTGGGCTGTGCCCCTCAGCCGTGGGGGCCTCTCAACTCTGCCTGCTGCTGACTCCAGGAATGGGTCCACTGTGGCCGAAGGCTTTCACGGCCGGAACCGCGAGGGTGTTGTCGGTTTTTTGGGTTGTATGGCTGTGTTCTAGTCACATTCTAAATCTAAAATATAAATAAATAAAAATAAAATAAAAATTCTCTCCGGTCTTTTCGCCTGCATCTGTGGCTCCTGACGTTTCGCCTGCATCTGTGGCTCCTGACGTTTCGCCTGCATCTGTGGGTCCAGCCGAAACGTCAGGAGAGAATGCTACAGGGAACATGACCATACAACCTGGAAAACCCACAACACCCTGGTCCAGTGTGGCTTTTTCATTGCAAAACATGGGTTCCTGGGTGTGGGTCTTCTTCCTGGCTTGGAGGGCATCCTCAGGGTGCGGGTGGGGGTGTGTGTTTGCTGTTGCAGAGAAGACAGGTGTCCAGAGGAAGGGTGAAAGAAACCCGCGGTCCTGTCCGTGCTCTTCCATGGCGCTGAGCTGCCGAGTCTTTTTTCTCCCTCCTCAGCCACAGACGGCCCCCAGTCTCCGTTCCTCCACATCCTCCCCAAGTGCAAGCTGGCAAGAGACCTCAAGGAAGCCTATGACAGGTAAGCCATCCTCCGGCAGCCGGCCCTGTCTGTGCCTGCTCTGTCCTGCCCCGTGGCCCCCACAGGAACTGGCATGGGCAGGCTCTGGTTTTGCAGGCAGGGCATCGTCATATCCATGTGGCTTGAAATATTTGTTTGCTGCCCCAAAGATTTTGAAAACGCCTCCGCTGTCTGACTGCACACGGGTCGGCTGCCTTGTCCCGCTCTGCATCAAGCCACATCATCCGATCCCTGCCCAAGCGATGGAGCCGGACCTGGCTGAGAAGGAGGAGAGCCTGGGGCTGCGGTGAATCATGGCAACCCAGGCTGTCTGTTTGGCCTTCTCAGGGAAAGAGAGGCATCCTCTGCCACCTTCCTGCACTTGTCCTTTTGTGTAGAGGCCTTTTTGAAAAGGACAATAAGACTATTTTCCATGCAGACTCAGATGGGCTAATAAATTCGCAGCATAATCCTGTGTGCAGTGTTGTTAAACCTGTAGAAGGATTTGGAGCAGGGCTGATAAATGGCTTGAGAACTGGGGAGGCTGTTCTGTGAGACCAGCATGGGGGGGGGAGGGGCTTGGCTGGTGGGTTAGGGCACCACCAGTCTTCAGGGGCGGCCCAGTATTTGCCTCTAACGATCCCAGCTGCCTCCTTAGCGCCAGGGGGGTTCTGCTGCTTTGCCCGCAAAGGTTTGGATGGCATCTGAGCAAGGACTTGCCTGGGCCTCTACCAGGGCTGGTGGCTCGTGGGTGCCATCTAGTGGGAAGCAGGTCTCCTGTTTCTTGTCTGTCTCAGTTTCCTCCGGAAATACTAGACAGTGCTTGCTCAAGGGCAGGGGCACCTAAGAGACCATCGCGGTGTCCGGGGCCAAGACTCAAAGCTCCCTTCATCAGGTGCTTCTGGACTCGAATCCAGATTTTTTACTGCAGACCCTCACAGCTACCTTCTGAAACTCTGGTGATTTAAGTGACACTCAGAATAGATCCCTGCTGGTTCCATGTCAGCTGCAACCAGGATGACCACAGTTAAAAGGGGGTGTGACCGGAACTATGCCCAGTGGACAATCACAGCCCCACCTTGGCGTTTTCCTTCGCAGCCTCATCACCCCCACCGAGGAATGGGCTCCTTCAGCTGCTGCATGCCAAGGCACGGCTCTTATTCAGCTGGCCGCCAAGATGGCCGCTTCCAAATCAGGCCCTGCTTGATTGCCAGTGCAGTGTGGGAAGCTTCCTCACATGGCGCTTACTAGCATTAGTAGCTGCCTGCCTGCCTGCTCTGGAGAGATCCTTCTGGGGCTCCCTGCAGACTTGACCACCCTGAATTATTTCGGGTTGCTTTGTAACATTCTCCCCCTCCCCCAATCTACAGTAACTATGAATATTCCATGGCTCTTGCTGGGAAGGAAAAGGCAACTCAAACCCAGAACTCCACAATGTGCCCTGCCTGACCCAGAAATCCCATTGGGGGAGGGGAGGGGGCATAATAGAGGATGGGATTTTTCTGGCCATTGCCCAGCACAGCAGAGCCAGATCCTGTGCCCTGGTCTCGGGCAGTTGCAGAGCGGGTTCTGGGTGTAGCAGGGGGTGGGGGGTGATG
This sequence comes from Sphaerodactylus townsendi, assembly GCF_021028975.2. Lineage (NCBI taxonomy): Eukaryota > Metazoa > Chordata > Lepidosauria > Squamata > Sphaerodactylidae > Sphaerodactylus > Sphaerodactylus townsendi. The sequence continues at coordinate 138,548,332 of NC_059428.1, forward strand.
GTTATAGTCCCTTCCCAGCTTGGCTACATGGCATTTTCCCCAAGAGCTTTGGAGCTGTATTGCTCTTCTCCCTCACCCCTGCTGTGAATGCCCCCTGAGGCCCCGCAGCCTGGAATAGGAACAGCCATGGTTGCTCTCTGCACTGAGTCCAATTGCTGTTCATCCTGAAGTGGTGGATCCCCTGTATCTGGGGCCCCGACCCTGAGAGTAGGGCAGGGGGCAGCCGCCGCCCCCCCCCCCGCCCTTCTCTGTGCACAGCAGATCTTGTTTCTCCCTTTATGCTGAAACTCCGGGGGGAGTGAACAGGGGGTCCAGGGCTGGAGAGGGTGGGGTTGCTCAGCCATCAACCGCTGCCAAGGAATGGTGGGAGGAAGGCCAGGGGACACCCAGCAGCTGAGGCCCCTTCTGCCTGAAGCCCGGGGCCTGCAGCCTCCTCCTCTCTGCTTTCTCCCCCTCCAGTCTCTGCACAACTGGGGTGGTGCGGCTGCACATCAACAACTGGCTGGAGGTGAGCTTCTGCCTGCCCCACAAGATCCACAGGGTCGCCTCCCGTTCCATTCCCCCGGAAGCCATTGAAAGGAGTCTGAAAGCCATTCGGTAAGGACAGTCTTTCCTGGTGTCCCCTGCCACTTCAGTGGCATTTGCAAGCCGTGGGGGTTATCCTGCAGGGAGCCCCTCCTCTGCATCGAGGCACAGTACTCCACTGGTGCACACTTAGCCACTTGGGGTTCCGCTCTTGGCTGCCATTGGTGGCAAAAAAGGGCACTGTCATGTTAGTTTGCCAGGGGCTCCTTCCCATTTAAATACTGCTGTGAGTTTCCCCATGAGGTTCAGTGCCAGTGGCTACCAAACCCCAAGTGGTCCTTTTTCAGCAGAGAGGGCTTCGCAAGGACGTAGGTAAGGGGGCAGTTCTCGAGTTCAAACCACCCCCATTACATGTCCACAGCTCAGCCCCCATTTGTGTTTTTTTGGTATTTTTTAGTGTTTTTTTGGTGTTTGGCCTGCAGGGGGCGCAGTTTTTAGGCTAGCAGCACCAAACTTTCCGGGATTTTTTGGGAGACTCTCCTGATGATACCACCCAGGTTTTGTGAAGTTTGGTCCAGCGGGTCCAAAGCTATGGACTCCCAAAGGGGGTGCCCCATCCCCCATTGTTTCCAATGGGAGCTAATAGAAGATGGGGGCTACACCTTTTAGGGTCCATTTGGACCCCCTGAACCAAACTTTGCCAAACCTGGGTGGTATCATTTGGAGGGTCTCCTAAAGATACTCTGAAAGTTTGGTGCTGCTAGCTTAACAATTGCACCCCTGACAGCAGGCACCCCCCGAATTTCCCCAGATTCTCCTTTTAAATCCACCCCTTTCAGCATGGATTTAAAGGGAGAATGTGAGGTCCCCAGTTTAAACATTGAAAGTGATGCTGTTTCAGGGTGAGGGAGAATCCACCCCCAAACAGCATCACTTTCAATGTTGTTTTAACTGGGGACCCCAGATTCTCCCTTTAAGGTGGATTTAAAAGGAGAATTTGGGCTCTCTAGTTTAAACACGATTGAAAGTGATGCTGTTTTGGGGTGGATTCCAGCATTATAGCGGCTGCCCATGGGGGTGGGGTGGGGACTCAGATTTTGCACTGGGCTCCATTTTCCCTAGCCACGCCTCTGTCCAGAGGGGAGAGCAGAAGAGGCTGCCGGCTGCTGGCTGGGAGCCCAGCTGGTGGGGGGGGCGGGGGAGGGCAGGGCAGGGGAGTCTGCTGTCCCCAGCCTCGGAGAGCTGCTTTTATAAGCACTGAGGCTGGGGGTGGGGCTTGGGGAGGCGTGAGCATGCCCCAGGGATGGGTGGGAGTGTGGCCCCGCCCCCCGAATCCCCCCAATAAAAAATCTATACCTACGTCTCTTGGGCAGCAGCAAGCTAAGTTGCCACCTGAGTTCCAGACTGTAGGCCACCCACTAGTGGAGACTGCTGGGTGAAGGCCGCAGAGTCCTCTTGGCAGCTGCTGGGGATGGCTTGCCCCTTCCCTGGAGTCTAGCTGGAGTGGTGAGAGAAGGTCTCACCCCCCCCCCCAAAAAAAAACCAGGTCTTCTTGCCCCCAGGGCAGTTTGGCCTGTTTGACTTTGTCCTGCTACAAATGCCCAAGGAGAATATGCTGGCCCTCCTCCCTGCCCGAACCTCTCCCAGGGAGACCCCAGCTGCTGGAGGCAGAAGCTGGCTGCAGACTGCTCCTGTCTCTCTGTAGGCCATACCACGCTTTGCTGCTGCTCAGGGATGAGAAGAGCCTCCTTGCTGAGCTGCCCCTGGACTGCTCCCCCGCCTTGGTGCGCGTCATCAGAACCACCTCTGCAGTCAAGAACCTGCAGCAGCTGGCCCAGGATGCTGACCTTGCCCTGCTCCAGGTGGGAGGGGCCTCCTGGGAACCTGCCCTGCCCTGCATGGGGAGCAGGAAACCTGTCCTTCCTCCCAGGAAGGGATCCTAAGCTCTCTCTGCAGCCTGCCTGCTGCAGCCGTCCATGCTGGTTCAGGGGAAAGGGGTGGGGGTGAAGCCTCTGATTAGTAATCCACCTCTGGGTTGGATCCAAGGAGGCCTTTTGCACCAGCATCATTCTTTCCTACACTGGTTTGAGGACAACCAGTGCATGGTTTGTTTCCCGACAGTTTCTCCTGTATATTTGTGTGTGGGGGTTCTTGCCACTTGAGCCATGGCTGAAGAGACTGGCAACCGTCTGCAGAACGAGGACTGCCAGGCTTGTGGGCTCCTTAAGGCGACTGCAGTTTGCTTCTGCAGCAGAGCAAAGGGGTGTTCCAGAGTGCTTTATTTTGCATTGAAGGGGCCAGAGACAACCTGCCTGTCACAGAGAGAATCTGGGGGCTGTTTAGGCAGGGGCAGTGTCTTTCTGTACATGCACACCTCTTGTGTTCTGTGAACAGGAGGCTCTTTCCGCAGGGATTCTTTCCTGGAAATGCCTGGACTCCTGTAACAGGAGTGGTGGAGCTTTGACTAAGGGTCTGGGAGACCCGGGTTCAAGTCCTTGCTCTGCTAAGGAAGCTTGCTGGGTGACCTTATGCCAATCCTACACTTTCAGTCTGACCTACCTCACAGGGTTGTTGTGAGGATCAGCTAGAGAACAGAAGAGCACCGTGAGGTGCTTTGGATCCAGACTGGGGCAAAATACAAATCAAGAGTGAGGCTTCTAGTCGAATGTGGGACTCCCCAACGGGGGCCCTGGTCAGGGCTGAGGCTCCCTAGCAGCACTTTGGTTCCTCCAGCACACAACGCCTGCCCCTCCCCTGTGCCGACATTTTCCTCTTTTCTCCCGACAGGTCTTCCAGCTGGCAGCACACCTGGTGTACTGGGGCAAAGCCCTCATCATCTACCCTCTGTGTGAGAACAACGTCTACATGCTCTCCCCCAATGCCAGCGTCTGCCTGTGAGTGCCCAGCGCCTTCTTCTGAGGGGAGGAGGAAGGACTGCCACGCTTCCCCTGGCAGCGAGGTCTCGGGCAAGGCCCTCTGCCTGCCTGCCTGTCCACCGCATCAGGTGGTTGTGGGGTTGCCCTGGGAGGCAGGGCTCGACAGGTGGAACTAACATGGCAGCCCTTCCTCCTGCAGTTATTCCCCTTTGTCGGATGAATTTTCCTGCCAGTTTCCTGGTCACGATCTTCCTTCAGTCTTGTCCAAATTCTCCTTGCCGGTGTTTTTGTCGGAATTCAAGGACCCTCTGGCTCCGCCAATGCAGGAGGTGAGTGGGGCTCTGCACATGGGAGGCCCCATCCTGCCTGTGACTCCTGGGTAAGAAAGGCCTCTGCATGGGGCCCGTTCTCCTGAGCAGCCCTGACTGCCTCTGTCCATCCCCCATCCCCCGCCCTTCCTGCTGCAGACACAGCTGATCCAAATGGTGGTTTGGATGCTGCAGCACCGACTCCTGATCCAGCTCCACACGTATGCCTGCTTGATGGTGCCCCCCAAGGAAGAGGACATCCGTCTCAAGACAGAGGAGGTGTCCTTCGCTGCAAGAGTTGGGGGCCGCAGCCTCAGCACCCCCAACGCCCTCAGTTTTGGATCGCCAAGTAAGAAATGGCTCCCTCCATGGCAGGACTTAGAGGGCTCTTCTAGGAAGGGGGAGGAGATTGAGCTAGAATGCCCAAGACTGGGTGTGGGTGGGGGGAGCAGTTATCTGCATGGGGGATTTGGGTTGCTTGTAGGAGTGGCCAGGCAGCAATAAGGTACCCCCTCCCTTTTTTTACATTTTGTGTAATATGCCCAAGTGAGGGGGGACTTGGGGTTGGGGGGCAGTGTTTTTCCCAAGAACTTGTCCCCATATTTTCAGAACGTCTATGAAATCTTTTCCATCTTAGAATGAGTGAGCTGCTGCTGCTTCTTTTTGCCCTCTAAATGCACAGCATGAAAGTCTGGAGACTATTTCAGTTTTTCAGTAGCAAAATTAAGACATTGCAGGGAGCGCTGAAATTAAAAAAAAACCCTATGAAGAATTTTCTCTCCTGGAGAAAGAAAAATTTTGCCTTAACAGCATTTCATTTCTTTCAAATAACAAAGTGTGAGGACTTCTTCCAGTGTTCTGGATGGAAATTTTGGCTAGCGCTGAAAACGAAACTGGGGGGAAATAAATACTTGTGGTGTAGTGGTTAAGAGCAGGTGCACTCTAATCTGGAGAACTGGGTTTGATTCCCTGCTCTGCCACTTGAGCTGTGGAGGCTTATCTGGTGAAATAGATTAGCTTGCACACTCCAACACATACCAGCTGGGTGACCTTGGGCTAGTCACAGTTCTTCGGAGCTCTCTCAGCTCCACCCACCTCACAGGGTGTTTGTTCTGGGGACGGGGAGGGAAAGGAGATTGTCAGCCCCTTTGAGTCTTCTTACAGGAGAGGAAAGGGGGGTATAAATGCAAACTCTTCTTATTATTATTCTATTGTGGGGTTGTGGGGGGGGCATCTTTGGGATTAAAACTATGTGTTCCAAAGCATGCCAAGCTGGCTGTGCCTGATGGAGGCTTCCTTGTGCTCCCCAGCCAGCAGTGACGACCTGACTCTCACTAGCCCCAGCATGGAGAATTCCAGCGCCGAGCTACTCCCAGGGGGAGACTCCCCAGTCAACAAGCGCATGACGGAGAATCTGTTGACAAGCCTCTCAGAACATGAGCAGGAAGCCATTCTCAGCGTCCCAGCAGCCCACAACCCTGAGGACCTCCGCATGTTTGCAAGGTGAGGTGGTGGGAGACGGCCCAAGCTAGCTGTGAGGCAAGTGGTGTCTGAGGTTAATAGAAAAGCCATTGAGGGGGGAGTAAGTCACTCGGAGATCTCTCTGCACATGTTCAGGGGCCACAAGGCCCCCCTTTTGCGGCGGACCCAAAACTTTGTTGTGATGAAGGTAATCCCATTGCAGTAGCCCTGCCTTGATTAGGACCTGGGGTTGCAGGGAACCCAATCTGCCACACATTCCAGAAGTTCTCCCTGTTGAATGTATCGTCGAAGGCTTTCATGGCCGGAATCACTAGGGTGTTGCGGGTTTTCCAGGTTGTATGACCATGTTCCAGTAGCATTTTCTCCTCTGAAGATGCCAGTCACAGATTCAGGTGAAACGTCAGAAGAAAATGCTACTGGAACACGGCCATACAACCCGGAAAACCCACAACACCATAGTCTCGCTGTTACTTTGTAGCAGCAAAAACAAACAGTAATCATGTAGCCCTGTGTGGACTCACCGGATGATAAGCCAGAAGCTGTTTGAGCAGCTCATAACCCCTTCTGAAACGCTGGCTCTGAGTTTTCCCAAACTGGCCCGGGGTCTTTCCCCTTTGGCTGTGTCTAATAGGGTTGTTCACAGGTATGCTGGTGAGATGGAGAACCGCCCTGTGAAGGAGTGCCTTTCCCAGTCCCTCCTTGGGCCTCTGAGGTCTGAGCAGTGGTCCCGGGCCCCGGGGCTCACTTCCAAGTCCCCCCCCCCCCCCTCAAGTGACACCCTCCCACACTTTTTGCAGGCTGCTGCACTACTTCCGAGGGCGACACCACCTGGAGGAAATCATGTACAACGAAAACATGCGCCGCTCTCACCTGCTCATGCTCTTTGATAAGTTCCGCAGTGTGCTGGTGGTGACCAATCACGAGGACCCTGTCATCTCTGTCTTCCAGTCCCTCCAGAAGTGAGAAAGATCTGCAACTTTGGAGCTCACTGTAGGACCCGGGTGTGTGTGTGTGTCCCGGTGACTGGACTCAGAGCCTCGCTCTGTTGCTGCCGCCCCCCAACAATGCTTTGTTTTGTGGGAGTTGGATTCCTGGCCCTCTTAACTGGGGAGCCAAAGGGGAAGGGGCCGCCCACTCTTGCCATGGCGGGGGGCTGGTGTTGTGCCAAACGAGGAGCTGGCTCTGCCCTCTGCACTGGGCTGGGGCCACTAGTTTTGCTGAGAGGCCTGTCCTTGGTCAGTGGAAGAGACAGTGTCAGGAATGAAACCATGTCAGGTGAATGTGATTGTTCCACTCAAAAAATATTCCAGCAAAAGCCTCCGTGTCTGCATTTTATAAGTATTGAAAATAGTTAACACTAATGAAGCCTCAATGGGGAGGGGCCTGCTGGTCTCTCCCCCAGCCCCCTTGTGCCAGGAAGCATCTTGGGACCCCTAAGAAGCAGATCCAGTCATGTGCTGGGAGGGGGGAGCACTGCTGGGGGGCCTGCCTGCAGCTCTGGGTGGGTCGTGTGCCTCTCCAGAGGTTATGGAGATCCAGATTTACTTCACGCTCCTAGGCCAGGGGTTGCTGAACAAGGTCCCAAAATGACTGCTGCAGAAGGTGGGGCCAAAGGCACACACTCCCTTCTCACAAGGTGACAGTTGGCCAAGACTGCATGGAAACCCCGTTGTTTGGAAGGAGGGCAGCCACGTACCCACCAGGTCTCTTTCTGGAGAAGCACTGCAGAGCTCCGCCCCACTGGGCTTCCTCCCTGAACCTGAGCTCTGGTCAGAGGCCTCCCAGTGTCCCCGAGAAGCAGGCAGAAGGCAACTCTTCCCTGGGAGCATCGGCAGGAAATCTGCCAGGTAGCACAAAGTACAGCTGGCCAGGGCCAGAGTTTGCTGGGTCCCTCACAGGTGCCTCCTGCCCTCCCCTGAAAATGCTGTAGCTCCAGGTCACCAGCGTCAGTCCAGTCAGTCAAGGAAGGCACCATAGCGGGGAAAGAAGTTTATTCTTACAAAAAACAACCCTCAACCCAAACAGAGCACCATGCAGTTTCCCTGTGCAGCCAGCCCCTGGGGGATCAGTGGACCCAGAGCCCTTCCTCGCACGCTGCACTTCCAGGTCCTGCTGCCCCCAGCGCTTCTACTGCCTGCCCCAGGGCTTGCTCGGCTGCCTTGTCAGCCACGCTCACACACCTGTTGCCACGGAGGTAGAAACGCAGGGGCTTGTGGGCCCAGTCGCCACTGATGCCGATGCGGGTGCTGCAGACGAGGGCATCGTCCATGAGGACCTGCGGGCCAGGCTCCACCCACACGCATGGGGCACTAGCCAGGTTGTCCTGGTCGAAGCCCTTGTCGATGGCCAGAGCCTGGCACAGCTTGGCGGGCCCGTTGCAGAGCTGCCAGTCCTTGGGGGGCTTGCTGAGGCCTTTGCGCTGGCGCTGCCGCAGCTGCCTCATAACCTCCAGGCCTTGGAGGGGCTCCAAGGAGCGCAGGAGAACGGCCGCCCCCTCTCCTAACAAAGTGAAGTGAGGGTCAGCCCAGGGCTGCATGTGGACCCTCCCTCACTGCCATTGCTGTGGCAGAAGGCCCAGCCTCCCCCCACCCAAACCCGGAAGGTTCCCTTCACGACCCCCTCTTGGGGGCTGCAGTCTCCATGTTAGGAACCCAAGCAAGACCTTCTGCTCACCGTCACTGGAGATATTCATGCAGAAGTAGATGCCGTAGATCTGGTACACGTAGAGGGTGCCTGGCTTCATGAACATGCCGGCGTTCCGGGCTGTCCGCCTCCCGCCCCGGGAGTGAGAAGCGGTGTCATCGCCCCCCAGGTATGCCTCGGTCTCCACAATGCGCCCCCGGAGCTCTCTTCCATCGGGGAGCCTCCGCACCAACACCTGAAAAGCAGAGCCAAGAAGGGCTGTGGCCAGAGTGGCAAATCCTCCCGACCCAGGTAGGGAGGCTCAGTTCCAGGTGGGGATGAAGAGCTCCTTGATACCTGCTTAGGAGGGCATCGTGTCCCTGCCCCCACATCTCCTGGGCTGGCCTCACCTGGAACTGACAGCCCCCCATCGCAAGGAGGGTAGCCGAGCCCCTGGTGAGGCCAGGAGGCCTCCTGCTAATGCAGCGGCTTGCCTTGGTGAGATGGCTCACACCCTATGGATCCTATTTGGATGGGAGGCCTCCAAGGGCGGGAGGCGGAGCAACGGAAGACCTCCTTCGACGTCTTTTGCTTTGAAAACGCGACTGGGTCGCCGTAAGTCGGCTGTGTCTTGAGGACTAAAAAGGGGGGAAATATGGAGGGTGAAATCGATGAGCCCCTATAGAGCGCGCGAGAAACGGGAGTTCCTAGAGTAACTGTGCGGCACCTCCCACCCCCCGGTGGGCCCACTCGCCTGTCCGAGCAGGGCCTTGGCGAGGCTGACGCAGGGCCGGCCGAAGAAGTCGTCGCCCAGGCGGCGCCCCGAGAGCTGCAGATGCCCGGCCATGAGAGCCGCAGACAGCCGTCCTGGCACCGCCCCCTCTCCGGAAGCCCCCCCACCCACGGGAGGGGGGGTCAGCTTCCGCCGGTGGGCGCACGGGCGGCCGGGGGTGGCGGAGGCCGCCGAGCGCGTGGGGTCCCGCCTCTCCTCCCCTGGCGACAGACCCGGCAAACAACAACTGCGGCAGGCGGCGCCCCGCTCCCCGACACGTGTCGGCCCGGTCTCCAGGCAGGACCCGCGCGCAGCCTTTCTGCGGCCGCTACGCGTTCACGTGTCCATTGACCCGGCCAGACCCCTCCTGCCCTGAAGGGCCCGCCAGAGGTCGACGGGGGCACCGGCGGTGACCTAAGGAGCTGGGGAGGGGATCGCACGGGCAGCTTTGCCGAGAGCAGCTGGGAAGCCCCCCTCCCCCCATGGAAAAATGGGAATGGTGGGAAATCGCGCTAAACGTGGCCTGTGAAATATTTTATTATCTGTAATGAGTCAGATTTTTAAAACTTTTTTTCTTCACTTCCATTTAGACACAATTTCCCCCGCCCCAAAGATGCTAATGTAAGCTCTAACTGTGGGTTCTGTGGGGCAGAACTTGGAAGGAGTTGCAACAACTAAATTTAAAACAAAATGGTTTATTTTTCTTAACAAATAACACTTATTAAACATTAACATTTAACATTAACACTTCACAGTCCTGTTGACTGGCATTGCAAGTCCTTCCACTTACAGTCTTGTAATGCCGAGTCCAATTCTTCCTGCTGGTGGTTGGCTTATGAAGACTTCAGAGGCTTGGTGAACTGGATTCAAAATGACAAAGGTCCCCAAAAGAGCTCCCATCAACTATATACACAGAAAGCCCTGAAACAATAAATTCTAACATTTACAATACAGCAAAAATAAACAACTCCCTTCCCACTAGTTCTCAACAACTTTGCAGTTACCTTAAACAAGGTGTTAAGAGCTTATAGAGAAATAAATCAAGGTCCCAGCCTGGTAGCCTTGATTCCTCCAACTTCATGAGTTTCTGCAGTCTCCTCCTGCCCTGGTCTCTCAGACCAAACCACTACCCCGCCCAGGCTCTCTGTACTACAGCTGTGGAGTGGCTCCATAAAATATAAAGTCCACCTGTCACTGCAAAGAAAACAGTGTTCTAATGTGTTTATTTTTATTTGTATACCGCTCTCTCCACAAGTGCTCTGAACGTCTCACAGCAATAAACAGTACATAAAATCTGTTTAATAAACGCGTAAATAGTTAAAGCACTTACAGAATAAAAACAGTCAAACGGTTATAATAATTAAAACTTAATCCGACCTAATTAAAATGCATTTAAATAAAAATCGAATAAAAACTCATTTCAGATCAAAGTTAAAATAAGGCTGGCAACAGATGCTATTAAAGCAGAGAGGGAATTAAGATTTGGGCAAGCAACACATCCAATTACGAATAGAGTTACACTTCAATTTCAGCATCTAGTTTTAACCAAAATGGCAAGAATATAAATGCAGAAAAGAAAACACGGACTGTGGGTGTTCCTACACAGTTACACTTTCTGTGTAAAGGTAATGAGGTTTGATTAGTTCTTAAAGTGTTCCTTTAGAGGGGCTACTTATGAAATGAACTTTTACATGCATGCAAATCTTCAGTGAATAAGAATTGAACAGTCTCTCCCTGATAATCTGTCAACTGCATTCTGAAAGCCCCAGAGACAAAAATAGGCGCAGGGCTACCTATTGGCCTAAACTGTGAAGAAAAGATTCAGCATGTCCAGATTCCCCCCTCCCCCCAACCACTGCCTGACCTCAGGGAAGTTTCCTTTTCTCCATCATGAAGCACCAAAAAATTTAAAGTCAAGGTGGGTGTTCTTGTCCTACTGTTGTCATTTATGTTGGTATCAGACTATTCCATTGGCAAAACCAGAGGGTGGATGGCAGTATGGGTGTGGCCTGCTATTCTTTTTAGCTGAGGGGTTACCCATCTCCCATCTCCCTTGGTTTGCAGCAGGACCCCTGTGAAGAGGCCAGGCACCTTTTTTCAACACTGGACTGTGTCCTTGGCCACACGCTGTGCAGTCCAAGGGCTGGAATGATCTCACTGGCTGCTTCCTTCCTATTAGCAGAGGAAGTGTTATGTGGCTTCCTGCCTCCGTGATTGAAGTGTGCAGATGTACTGGAGGGGAGGGAGGGGGCTGCCTTTGCTTCAGTCGCAGTCCCAGCTCCCCAGACGTGCCTGGCTTGCTACCCTTGGATGTGTGCCAGGGTGGACACGCCTGCCTCTGTCAAGAGCAGCTGGCAGGTCTGTTTGTGAGCAGGCCCCAGAGAGCAGGGTGTGGTTGTGCTGTGGCTGAGCAACACTCCTTCCTGGCATCCCAGCTGGAACCCGGAAAGGAATCTTGAAAGCCTGAACATATCCAGATGCAGAAGAGCAAAGTGCAAAGCTGCCTCCAGATCAGCTATTCGGATAGAGCCACCGCGCTGGTCTGAAGGCCCAGATGCGGCACACTGTCACGTGCCAACTGCCAACTGTATGCATAGAGCTCACCTGCTGCAGCTCTTAGTGGACATGCGGAACGTGGCTTGGATTTGTCCCACAGGCATGCTGATCACACCCGATTTAGACATCCACAAAGCAACCTCTGCAAGCAGGCTGGAAACTCTTAAGCCTAGTATAAGATGGCTGACAACCACTACAGAGGTCGCATCCCACTCGTCTCCCAGCAACTAAATTGGGGGCTTCTCTGCTTGCAGGCTCAGTTGAAAGTACTGGACGGTAACCATGTTTAGCGTGTTGTGGGTTTTCTGGGTTGTATGGCTGTAGCATTTTATCCTGATGTTTCAATGCATTCCAGCCACAGATGCAGGCGAAACATCAGGAGAAAGTGCTACTGGAACACGGCCATACAACCCAGAAAACCCACAACACGCTACTGATTCCAGCTGTGAAAGCCTTTGACAATACAGGTAAACATGTTTCTTTTTTGCTGTCACAGCTGAGTTATAACTAGGGTTTTTGAGGCAAGAGACACTTGGAGACGGTTTGCCATTGCCTGGCTGTCTCTCGCAAACCTGGTATTGTGTTGCCAAATGCTTTTGCCCCTGGTATTCTTCCAAATACTTGCAAAACAGGGTCAGGGCAGAGAGGGAGTGAGTCGCAAGGTCGCCCAGCAGGCTTCCATGGCACGAGCGGGGATCTGAATCTGGGCTTTCTAAGTCCAAGACTCTCTCCTCACACAACCTACAAAGCCCTAAACCGTTTGAGGACTTCTTGCCCACCCTTCAAGATCTTGACTGGAGACCTTGTTCAGCCTCCCTCCTTCTTGGAGGCAGGGCAGAGGGCAGGAAAGAGCAGGCTGCGCTCAGGTGTGGCACAGAAGCAGGGCAGCACCTGCCCTTGGAGGCTGGCATGAGGTCTTTGTGGTGCCACTGATCCCCAGCAACAATGCGACCAGTGTGAATGGAAGACTCAAGTAGAAAGAACAAAGAAGAAACGTAACACGCTTATGCTGCCCAGTGGCTTAATTATTTTAACAAATGCATACACTTAATATCAATATTCCATATTATCCCTATAATATGGGACTTCTGTACTTGCGGGATCATCTTACCCCATATGTCCTGAATCGGTCTCTGCGTTCAGCAGAGGCCAATTTACTGGTGATCCCTGGCCCCTCAATGATGCGGCTAGCCTCCATCCGGGCCAGGGCCTTTACAGCTCTGGCCCCGGCCTGGTGGAACGCTCTCCCTCCAGCTGTCAGGGCCCTGCGGGATCTCAATGAGTTCCGCAGGGCCTGTAAGACTGAGCTGTTCCGCCGGGCCTTTGGGGAGGCTGGCCGCTGATGCCCCCCCTCCTTTTATAACATCAGTGGATCCTGCTGTCCCCCCTCCCTCTCTCTTTTTTAGGGGACTTGATTGTAGGTGCCATCTGTTATGCTGATTTAGTGTGCTGCGTTTTAATGGAGTGGGGCTTATTTTATATAGAGCCAAATTAATTAATATTTAACTGATTTTTGTCTTGATTTTATTGTGCTCTATTTATGTCTGTTGTTCACCGCCCTGAGCCCTCCGAGGGAGGGCGGTATATAAATATAATAAATAAATAAACAGTGTTCAATATTAAATATCTAAAATGGATTGTCCAATCTTCCAACAAGTAGGTTACTGTCAATGTCGTGCTTGTGGATATAAGTCTGTTGGATAGTGACAAGCACGATATAAAACAAAGCAGAGTCACCCAGGAAGTATCTGCAAGACAGACAGATTACAACATTGACAGTAACCTACTTGTTGGAAGATTGGACAATCCATTTTGGATATTTAATATTGAACACTGTTATGGTTGTATACACCCCTTGTTTATGGGGATAATGTGGAATATTGATATTAAGTGTATGAATTTGTTAATATAATTAAGTCACTGGACAGCATAAGTGTGTAACATTTCTTCTTTGTTCTTTCTGCTTGGTACCTCTGATCCTTCCAGGTTTTCCAGCGGGGGTTATTCTGCTGGTGGTTATTTCCCACGCTGCCTTTTGCCCTGCAGTGAGGGATCTTCTCCGCTGAACGGCTGTTCCTCAGCATCTCATTGTCATCCTTTTTTAATTCTTCAGCGCTTTCTCTGGTGTTTTAAGTGGAAAATGTATTTCCATGAGGATGTGGCTGGTTTCAAGAGACCGCAGGCCAGCCAGAAACCAATTCTCTAGGCGCAGGGTGGGACACAAATGTTTAAACTAAACAATCCCAGCAGCCAAGAGCTGCCACTAGTGTGCTGGCTGACATTCACTTACTGGGAAATTGTTCAGTCATTTCACGAGGGTTAAATATAACCCAAATGGAAAACACCCCCACACGAACAGAGGCACTCCTGGGCCGTTTGTGCACATCTGGGGGTGGGGGGAGCCTTCCAAGCAGCTCTCCTTAGAGAGCCTTCCCCCCACTCTGGTGTGTTTCAATCACTATCTTTAGAATAAGTAGACAAGCCCTCTTTATAGGTTTCAAACCAGGCAGATAACGGGATCTCTGCTCCGAAGGGCCTCTTTTGGAGCCACAGACCCCTGCTGTGGTTGTTCTGGGTGCTTCAGTGTATGGGACACGGTGCAGATGAGCTCAGGCGCTCACATCTGCTCCAGAAGTTGAACGTTCCCCTCTGGGGTGAAGCTATAACTCAGTGGCTGCTCAGCATACAGAGGGTCCCAGGCAGGAGGCTGTTTTGGCAAGCCCTTGGGGAGCACGTGGCCCCCCCCCCCCCCCCCGCCAGGGAGACAGTCAAGGAGTGTCAGGGTCAGGACGGAAGACTACTATGAACTAAAACAGCCGCCCTGCTTGGACAACACTGGATCGAGCCTGCTGGACACAATCCAGGTCTTGAGATCAGGAAAAGAAGAAACCCTGCAGGGTCTGTCTGGGTCCCTTGTGCCTCTGGAGTGGGCAGTTCCTATTCCACTCAAGGGGCGAACACACAGCACTGAGCATGGCCTGGAGGAGTGCCCCGTGCCCCCTCCCATCTGGATGCCCCTGCTTTTAAAATAGCAGTTTGCATCTTCCAGAAGGGAGATGCAGCTCATTGCACCATTCTTGTCCTACAAACTGCCCAGGAGTTTTACAATGACATATGAAGGGTGCATTTCACCAGGCAGTGCCTCAGATGACCCCTGTGAGAGCCTTTCAGGGTGGGGCCTCAAACAACAGGGAGGCCGGGCAGGCGGGGGGCAGGATGCAGATACTAAAAACACAGATTTAGAGACTCAAACTTGGGGAGACAGACTTCTCTGTTTTGCACTGGGGTCCTGGGTGCAGGCTCCACATTTAATCATGAAAATCATGAGTTAGAAGAGACCATCAGGGCCATCCAGTCCAACCCGCTGCAATGGAGGAACACCCCATGAAAGAACTCCTGAGAGATGGCAGTGCAGCCTCTATGGTGGTGTGGGTTTTCCGGGTTGTATGGCTGTGTTCCGGTAACATTTTCTCCTGATGTTTCGCCTGCATCTGCGGCTGGCATCTTCAGATGCAGGTGAAACGTCAGGAGAAAAAGCAACTGGAACACGGCCATACAATCCGGAAAACCCTCAGCACCCTAGTGATTCCGGCTGTGAAAGCCTTCAACAATACATCCAGCCTCTGTTGAAAAGGAGCAGCAGTGGCGTAGGAGGTTAAGAGCTCGTGTATCTAATCTGGAGGAACCGGGTTTGATTCCCAGCTCTGCCGCCTGAGCTGTGGAGGCTTATCTGGGGAATTCAGAGTAGCCTGTGCACTCACACACACGCCAGCTGGGTGACCTTGGGCTAGTCACAGCTTCTCGGAGCTCTCTCAGCCCCACCCACCTCACAGGGTGTTAGTTGTGAGGGGGGAAGGAGATTGTCAGCCCCTTTGAGTCTCCTGCAGGAGAGAAAAGGGGGATATAAATCCAAACTCCTCCTCCTCCTTCCAAGGAGACTCCACCCCCACGCATATTCCACTCAGGAAGTTCTTCCTAAGGTTTAGGTGGAATGTCCTTTCCTGCACCCTGAACCCATGACTCCTGGTCCTAGACACTAGCAAAACTGCAGCACTGAGGGCAAGAGGTCTGCAAGCGACAGATCCAAAGATCTCAGCAGTGGAAGAGGGAGCAGCAGGCGGTTCCTCTCTTGCTCCAGAAGGCAGAAGCAGCTACACATAGTGGAGATGGTAAAAAATAGTAACTGTCCGACCAAAAGGGAGATAAAAATTTAAATCCATCAATAAGCAAATTACATAATATGATAACACCACTCCATCAGTAGACTGCAAGATAAAAAGATTCCCAGTAAACCACAACAATGCAGTTGGGCTGGGAGGAAAAGAAAAACTAGATGATCTCCAAGGCACCTTCTGAGGCGCAGATTCCACGGATTGGTCCTCCTCCAAAGTCCCTTCATGTCTGCTGAGGTCATTCAACCAGGCTGCAGAATACGTGGCCAGCATCCACCACATTGGGCAGACACCAGCACGTGACCCGCTCTGCCTAATGTGGTGGATGCTGACCACGTATTCTGCAGCCTGATTGTCTCCCTGGTTGTCTGCCTTGGAGGGCCACAAAAGTAGCTGCCATAGCCAAGGCCAAGTGATGGGGGGAAGGGGAGAGCTCCTTAGAATGCAGGAACAACTTCAGTGTAGCTCAGAAGAGGGTCTTCAGGGGCTGCCCCCACCACCACCGTCCCTCCCTCCCTGCTGACACCCCATCTGCACTGTTGGAAGAGAAGGACTTTACACTGTTTCCTGCCTCAACCCACAGAGGGGGTTTTACTAGTTAGCCAGTGGCTAGATAGGGACCCAGGGATTGACACCTTTACTCTTATCATGCTGGCTCTATCCCTTTGATGTTAAATTGCTACTCTCAGGGACTTCCTTCCTTCCACCTTCTTCTTGCACACTTCTCCTTCTTACTTTCACCATGCCTAGAGGGAGGATGGGTACTCCGTGCATCTGTCTCCATCCAGCTAGAATAGGATAGATTAGTGAACCTATCTACCTACCTTTCTATCCAGAATGGAGTTCACTAATAAATACTCTTTTTATTAGCTTAGAAACTATGAATGACTCTGACTTTTCTTTGTGCCAAAGCTCACTTGCAAACTCACACACACATGTGCGCAGGTAAGCTTACGCTGTGCTTAGCCACCAGTGCGCTCTGCTCGTTGTGCAACGGGAAAACACACTACGAGGTGTTGTTTCTCCCTTCATGTACATCAGGGGCCCCCAAACTACGGCCTGGGGGCCAAATGTGGCCCCCTGAAGGCATTTATCCGGCCCGCCAGGCACGGCGGAGATGGCTCCATTCATGTGCAGTGGGGGCTCGAGGGAGAGGAGGAACCGGCCCCAACGGCTGTTGATTGCAGTTACATGATGGCACCCCCAAATCTCCATGCATTTTCTGACCCAGAGTTGGAAACCTTACATGTGGCAGTGCCTGCTCCGCCCTTCCCTCTCAGCTACTCCATGTGTTGCTCTCAGGCTTTCTGTTCCGCCTCACTCCCATTGGCATCAGCCAGGCTGGCGAATCGCTCGCTGGCTGCTAGGGAGGAAAGAACCCAGGAAGATACCTGATCCTGGGTTAGATGGAATGCTTCATTGGGAAAGTTCTGCTTTTTTTTTTTTTTACAGGGGAAGGTATTCCACAGCCTCCCCAACAATATTTGGAGCCCACCCTGTACTTGACATACTTTGGTCACTATTCTAAAAATAGACCATGACAGAAAGGCTGAAAGGTGAAATCAAACATTTTACAATCATTTGTGCATAGGAATTTGTTCATAGTTTTTTTTAGTCCGGCCCTCCAACAGTCTGAGGGACAGTGAACTGGCCCCCTGTTTAAAAAGTTTGGGGACCCCTGATGTACATCCTTGTCTTCCTCACTCTTCCATCACTTGGGGGGGAATTAAGTCAGCAGAGAGGCCCCAACGGGAGACAGCCCTTCTGCCTGGGTACTGCCACTGTGTGGCAACCCAAAAGCTCTGCGAGTGCCAGCCCAGTCTCAAATGGTGGTCAGAGTAGAGGCCAAGGTTGGCACCACCTCTCAAGGCCTGGCTTCAGCTCCTCGCTGTTGGAATGGTTTGCAGCAGCCCCCCAGGAAGGAAAGAAAGAGGCTGTTGACTCCATTCTTTTGGCCCGGAGGCTCCAGCGATCCCTTTGCTTAAAGGGCAGATGACGCCGCTCTAAATGGCGGCATTCTTGTGCTTCTCAGTGGGCCTCTGTTGGTGCCAGCCTTGGTCACAAAGGGGCATTCAAGGCGATCTCCTTCCTGTGCATTCATGAGCCCAAATCCAGCCAGGGCTAAAAGGCCCCAAATGATGGAGTCGGATCCGGCAGCCGCTGGCAGCATCTGGTGGGGGCCATAAACAGCCCGGGGGGGGGGGTGTCCCAGAGCCCAGGGGGACCAGCTCGGCCACAGCATGGAAGACCAGCGGGGCCCGGGAGGCCGCCCGGAGGAGCACAGTGACCACCGGACGGACTCCAGCCCCACGACCGCCCGGGCAAGTGCAGGAACTGGGGGAGGGGGCGCCCTCCGGGCAAGGGCCGGCCGAAGCTGGCACCGAGCGATCCCCGGTGGTGGCGGGAAGGCCTGCTGCTCGACAGGGGCCAACGCTGCTCCCGCAGGAGGAGGAGGCTCAGCCGGCGCGCCCGGGGTCGGGGTGGGGGGGTGGGCGGCGTGTCCGGCGGCGCTGCAGAGGGCGCGCTGTCCGGGGAGAGGCCGGCCCCGGCGCTGCCTCCCTGCTTGGCGCGCCCGAATGGGAAGGGGCGCCGAGGAGGAGGCCTGGCCTGCCGGGGCGCGCCTTGGCCCTGGGCCCCTCCTGGGTCGAGCCCCCGGTCCGGTCCAGCGGAGGTGAGTCCCCGGCGGGCGGGTTGACGGGCGGGCGCCGCGCCTGGCTCTTCTTCCGAGGGCGCATTCCTGAGGCCTGAGTCAGCCCCGGCCCGCCTTCCGCGCCGGGCCGCCCTCCGGTCTGCAGGCCGGGCCCCGCGTCGAATGGCCGCCCGCCCGCGCCTCACTCCTGCGCCCCGGCCTGGGCTGCCCGGCGGCTGCGGCGGGTAAGTGAGGGAGGGAGGGAGGGAGACACCCGGCCGGCGGGCGGGCGGGCGCGCGGGGAGCCGCCGGACGGACCAGCAGGCAGGCAGGCAGGCCGCGGCAGCCCTGGAGGCCGGCCGGGCCGGGGCGCTGGACTCCGCTCCCTTGCGGGGATCCCCGCCGCCACTGGGGGCCGGCTGCCTGCCGAGTACGACGAGCGCGCCAGGCTCCTCCGGGGGTGGGCGGGACTGGACGGCGGGCGGCGGGTCTGGGGGCTTCCCTGGCTCGGGCTCCGCGGGGCGGCGGAGAGGGAGCCTTGGGAGGCGCGCGCTGCGCTCGGCGGGGCCTGGTTACCGGCGGAGGCCCGTCGCTTCGCCCCCTCCTTCCCGCACCCCTTTCCGAGCTGGCACGGGGCGGGCAACAGGGCGGCGGCGGGCCGGGCTCTCTCCGTGGGCCTGCGGGGCACGTGCTTGGGGCTACTACCCGCCCCCTCTTGGGCAGGAGGGCCTCCCATTGGGCAGAGACTCCGCCCGGCCTGGGGGGGATGCGGGGGCCAGACCCTTCCCGCTCCCCCACCTCCATTGAGCCTGAGCAGGGTGGGGAGCGGGGTGGGCCGGAGCGCTGCACCGATTACCTGCTCTCAATCAGAGAAACTTGCCTCCTGCAAGAGTAGAAAAGTCGGGGTGAAGTGGGGTGGGGGCCTGAAGGCCCCCCTTGGAAGACTGTGGAGGCTCTGAGGCCAGGAATATTCCCTCTTCCCCCTCCGAGTGGGTCATGGGCACAGCTGGGCTCTTGCCCTTCAGACGCTTCTCGCCCTTCTGGTCATCCCAGCGGCCGAGAAATCCCAAGCAGAACATGAAGCTGCTGGACTCGGTTGAGTTTTTTTGGAGGGGGGGTGGGGGGGCGTCAGTCAGGGCAGAATTCAGACCCTGCGATTCCCCCTGTCCATGAGCTGAAGGGTCAGTGAGTCCGGCCCCTCCGCCTGCCTTGTCCTGATGGATCCCACACACTCTCCCCACCCCACTTTTCCTGCCTGAAAATCCAGAGGAGCTCCATGGGCCTTTCTCTCAGAACAACTGGCAACACATTTGGGGTCCTGGGGAGCTCTCGGCAGGCTTGGGGCCCCGTGCCCATGAGCTGTGGTCCAGGGGTGGGGTGGGTGCACGTGGGATGCAGCCGCCACTGGCCAGGCCCCTTTGCCCCTGAGTCTGGTGAATGGCCCAGTGGGCCCTGTGGGGTGCTTGTGGGGAGCCCCCTCAGCTCCTGCTTCCTGGGGGAACTCTGACCCACCCCAGGCCACAGTAGCCCAGAAGTGCTGCTGTCTCTGGCACTTTGAGGGCCTCTTCTGGACCCAAGTGGAGCTTGGAGGTGGGGACTCTCTGTTTGCTGCGCTCTTTGTGGCTGTGGAACTGTGGGACTGCCCTGAGGAGGTCTTCTGGAACTGCTGCCTACAGGAGCCCTTTCTGGCCTGGGAACGGCTCTTCCCTGACCTCTGCCTTGCCGCAGCCTCTGTGGGCTGGTGGCAGAGACTTCTGGTGGGGCAGCTGGGATGGAAGAAGGATTGATCCCTCAGACCCCTCCTCCCCATCCCTGTTCAATGCCTGGTAAAGTGAAGCACCTTTTCAAGGTGCTGAGAGCACCCTTCCCCTGGGACAGCATCTCCTTGCGCGGGTCAGGCTGTGGGGCGCACGGGCGAGTGCAGGTGCGCGGTGGCTGTTCAGCAGGGAGGCAGGTGGGAGCCAGCCAGGCCTCATGGTGATGGGGCCCAGCGGTCTCTGCACAATCCCCAGCCAAGGACAGGAACGGTGTTGCGTTCCAGGATCTCTGCCAGGCCTGCGTGGCAGCAGATCTCGCTCATTCTGGGATCCACTGTGATGTCCTGAGAGAAGATCTCAGCGCAAGACTCCTATGGGAACATCTGAATGAGGAACTGGCTTTTCTGGTTCTAGATAAAGGCAGTCAGGAGCTGCCCAGATCTTCGGAAGAAGGAAGGCCGCCGCCACCGCCGCCGTCTCTGGTGTTGGGCGGGAGCAGCCTCCCATGTGGGCAGCAGCTGGGGTCATGAGCAGGAGAGGGGGCTGCTGGTACCCCGTTTCTCTTCTCCTCCCCCTGTGCCACGCTTGTCACCACCCGTTGTGCCGTGCCCCAGGGGTACTGGCATGGGGTTCACACCACTTCGGCAGAAACGGTTGTTAAAATGGTGCTTGTAAACAACTGGTTGTTAAAATATTTGAATCCCACCTCTGGAAGGGCTGTGTGGGCTTGCAGTAGCAGAAGCCAGTCAGAGCAGAGCAGCTTTTATGACAGGAAGGAAATCTGGAGGTCATGGACCGGACGGCCAAGGATGGCTGCTTGCACCTGGACTATTGCAAAGCCAGCCAGCTGGGAGAGAGGTGGGCAGGCCCTGGTCAGCAGGATATGGCTTTCTGCACTGGTCATCTCAGGATGGGGAGGCGGGGGGTGGTGGCTTGCGAGGCTCAGTGGTTTCAGGATTGCACCCTTGAGTTTGACATCTTGTGACATCTTGTGGCTTGTGAGCCTGGGGGAACTGACTGGAAAGGGGAGGGGGCGGTGAGAGAGGCAGAGAAGTGGAATCTCTCAGGGCCAAAGAGGGGCTGGTGCTCCTCCTTCCAGCCCAGAGGTGCAGAAGAGGAAACGGCTGCAGGACCCCCAGCCTGACATGTCCTTGCATGTTCCTAGAAGACAGCTGGGTGTGTGACTGGACTCCTCCGCTCTTTGGGCTTTTGGTGGGGGGGAGGGGGGAATGTGGAGAAGAGCCTTCCTTCAACCAGGGCAGGGGTCGGGGGAGGGGGCTGGCTTGGCCGTGTTCACTTTGCCCCCTCCAAATGGACGTGGGGGTGTCAGCTGGCTTCGTCTGGCAGCTTTAACAGGGCAAAGACTAGCAGGGCGGAAGCTCCCTGGTGCAGACAGCAGCGTGGGAACTCCGGCCTCTCCGACTGGAATGCTGGGGAGGGGGGGAGGGGCGCGGGCAGGCAGGCAGGCAGGGAGCAGCTGGCCCAACCTCTGTTTTTGGACTGGGATGCTGTGCCCATTTCTGCACTGGCACTGAGGTGGGGGTGGGTGGTGGGTAGGGTGAGGGCAGAGCAACCAGGCCTCTTAGCCCCTGGGTTTCTCCCCCAGATTCATCCCAGGAATCCTCCGGACAGTTCAGAGGCCCGTCAGGCAAGGGCAGGATGGGCCCCCAGACTCAGCTCCATGGGAGATTGTGCCATCAAAGGAGGCCCTCCTGCTGCTGAGGTGTCCGTCCTTCTCTGTGGGTGGGGGGAAGGGTGGGGGTCTCTGCAGATCAACAGGTGGGGAGTTCCTAACCAGCCAAGGATGCTTCTTCCCCATGTTCCTTGGATGTGGGCATGGCTGCAGGTCAGAGAGGTCCTTGCACTGGGGAAACAGCTCTCTCTGGAGCTGCCCCACTGGTGGGGGCACTGGGTTCTTAGCCTGGGGGGTGGGGGAGCCTGCTTCCCCCACCCCCCAGGCCTGTCCCTTGTCCTTACTCTTCACTATCTTCATCGTCTTCTTTTGCCGGCCATTTCTGTTGCCCTGTCAGAGGCCAGCTGCAGGATACCAGCCACACCCTCAGGGGGCCCTATTGCATCCCTCCCCCCACTAACCTAGCTGCCTTTCCCCCAGGCCTGAGAGCTGAGGTGGGAGGATGTCTGAAGCCTGCCGGGACGGCACGAGCACCTTACAGAGGAAGAAGCCATCTTGGCTGAAGCTGGACATTCCTGCTCCCATGGGGGTGGGGGTAGCCGAGGAGCCGGCCTTGGCACAGGTACCAGGGGAGGGGGAGATACAGAAGGACTTGGACGAAGGTGTCACACCTCCCTCCCCACATAGAAAGAGACCCCCGCCTGCCCCCCCCCTCCCGCAGTGTCCTGAGAGCCAGCGTGGTGTAGTGGTTAAGAGGAGGTGCACTCTGATCTGGAGAACTGGGTTTGATTCCCCACTCTTCCACTTGAGCTGTGGAGGCTTATCTGGTGAACCAGATTAGCTTGTGCGCTCCAACACACGCCAGCTGGATGACCTTGGGCAGTTCTTTGGAGCGCTCTCAGCCCCACCCACCTCACAGGGGGTTTGTTGTGAGGGGGGAAGGGAAAGGCCCCTTTGAGTCTCCTTGCAGGAGAGAAAGGGGGATATAAATAAAAACTCCTCCTCTTCTACTTCTTCTTCCTGCTTCCTCTGGAGAAACAGCCCTTTTTCCCAGCCAGACAACTGGCCAAGATTCCAGGTGTTCATCCTGGGAGCCCCCCTTTGCCCCTGTGGCTGGAGGCCTCCAAGGGTAGCTGGGAAGGGGGCAAAGCAGGGTGTGACACCCCCTCTGGTTTCTCCCACAGCCATTGAAGCGCCAGGCCTTCCTGCGAAGCATCAGCATGCCTTCAGAAAACACGCACTTCTCTTCCCCTCTGAATGAGTTTCGGCGGCCCGTCCTCCAGCGGCAGACCTCCATCACCCAGACCATCCGGCGGTAAGATCTGGTCCAGGGGTCACCTGCCGTGCTCAGGCAAGGTTAGCAGAGCTCCATCCAGCACAGGAGGAGGGGAGAGACCCCATCAGCCGCAGGAACTGTCTGGCTTCTTGGATTCTTAGCAGCCGGGAAGCCCTTTTGTGGGACGGGCATTCGGGTGGCTGGCCATGCCAGGGCGGTGGGTGCAGTACAATGGGATTGTAGCAGTCTGAAGAGGCTGCCCTCCTGTGGGATCTGTGGTATGTATTAGGACTGTGCCAGTAAGTCACGTTTGTTGCCAAGGCTCTTTGGAGACCATGCAGGAAGGTGATTGGAGAAAATGAAGATGTTGGGGATGAACTGGCTAATCACCGTTCTCTCCGAACTCTCTCAGCCCCGCCTGCCTCACAAGGGGTCTGTTGTGGGGAGAGGAAGGGAAAGGAGCTTGTAAGCCACCTTGAGTCTTCTGACAAGAGAGAAAGCTGGGCTATTAATCCAAACTGTTCTTCTGAACTGGGGAATACTGGGCATTTGGAATAACTTATTTTTAAAAATCTGCCCTGTGGCACCTTCAAAGTGGTCTAACTCTTGCTACAAGAGGCACCACGGTTTACTTCTGAGCTGGCAGCAGTGGGGCTTGGTTGTGGATTTGGGCATCTTGGAAACGGGGTTGAAATCCCTCCCTCCCCACCCTTACCTGCCACCTTGTTCCACGTGGACGGAGAGGTTGGCTCAATGAAATGTTAAAACTGCAACAGGCTCTTGTGTGGGCGGGGGGGGGGGACCCAGGGCAGTGGGCTCCTTTTTGATGAGCTGCTTATTGTTCCTGTCCCCCAGATTGCTTACTGGTGGGGGTAATCCTGCACCTGCCCAGAGTGGCACTTTGCATCACAGAGGAGCTGCCCCCGGGTAGTCCCGTCCCCCCCCAAACATCCTGGAGTGAGGGCAGTCTTGCTGGGAAAAGTGGTTGTTTTAAATTAAGTCTAGCTGGTTGTTTTAAGTTGTTTTGTTTTAAGTGGCCTCCCTGGACCTACAGAGGCTACAAGATGCCTCCCTGGACCTACAGAGGATGGACGTGTGGGGGCTGTTCTTGGCCCCCGCCTTCAGCATCTTCCCTGGGCCAGGGCCTTGGTCGCTTGGCACGCCCCTCTCTCACTAGTTTCTGAGCAGTTCTGACCCTTGGCATCGCCCCCTCTCTAACAGGCATTGTGGCTTCCCTCTGCATGGGGCCGTGCCAGGTTTACCCACCACTGTGGCGTGCAGTCTGGTCTTGTAGTACCAGCATTGCCCTTCAGGGAAAGCAGAGCAGTTCCTAGATGATCCACGTTGGTCCTTGGCCCTCTGCCACACAGCCTGCCCCGCCCCTAGTAGCCATACCAGAGCTCCTATTCGCCTTCCGGGCTGCCAGCCAGCAGGCTCAAGCAGAGCTCGTGCCAGCACACAGACACACACACCCGCACCCTGTCAGCTCTCTCTCCTTTGCAGCAGGCAGGTGCATTTTGAGAGGAGTAAGACCTTGCCCGTTCACGGGCACCAGCTGGGCAGGAGGCCCCTGAGAAAGCGCCAGTCCCTGCCCAGAACACTCTTCAGGTACCTGCAGTGCTGGTGTGATTCCCATCCCTCGCCCTCGCATGTGTGTGAGTGCATGGGGGACCCCGGCACCCGCCCTTCTGCCCAGGGATGGAGGAGGCAGGCCCTCGCACGGCACCTCCCAGAGCCCAGCCTGCCTTCTCCTCCCTTGTTCCATGTTCGGCCAAGAGGAAAGGCCCACTGGTTGATGCCTGCTCCACTCAACCCGGCTGCCCTCCCTGTGACTGTCACAAAGTAGCCCCCACGTTCTGGCCTCTGAAAGAACAGGCAGGTGCTTTCGTTTTGGCACCAGTGCCGAACAAACACAGCCTCTCTACGGGAAGAGGGTGGTGTGCTGGCAAACCCAAAGCATTTGGGATTGAAACAATGTCCTTCGCCAGGCACGCACGGAGCAAGTGGTCATTGTCCTCGGCTGGGGGCTGTACAGGCCCGGGAGACGGCAACGGGCATAAGTTATGCCTCTTGTTTTTCTCCCACATCTTTGGCCTCAGCAGGCAGAGATCTGGCCCAGGTGCCAAGCAAAAGACCCTGGGGCTGCCTGCCTTGGTTTTAAAGCCACAGGGGTGGCCAGGGGTGAATGACGAGGGCCCCGGACAGTTCACCTTCTCTTGCCCCTACAGGAGGGGGCGGGGGTGGTGTTGCTGCCAGAGGGTCATGGCTGTGCTCTGCCGCCTGGCTTCAGAGCCATTCGCCAACCTCTCCCCCGCCAGGCTTCCTGTGTCTGCCACACAGACAGAGTTTCCCTGCTCACTTTGCAAGCCTGACTTTGTGGTCCATTTTGTTCTGGCCCTCACCGCCTCTTCGTCCCCCAGTGCTGTGCATAACCCCCCACTAATGAGAACTCTCCACGGACGCTAACTTCTCTCAGGCACTCACTAACACCAGCAGCTGTGCAGCTAACCCCCCACCCCGCCTGGTCCCCTGGGTCAGGCACCTTGGCAGCCGCTGGGGTTCAGACTCCTTGCCGAGGCTGCGCTGCCAGGCCAGACTGGGAAGGGCCAGAGTCTGCGCCCGGCCTCATCGGGTGCCTTGCACGGCAATCGGGAGACTGGAGAGATCCCCGAAGCACCCGGCAGCGTCACGAGGCAACTTTCCTGTGCCCTGGCTGTGGACTCTCAGGGGCACTCTTTGCTTTTCTCAGGGGCACGGCAGACTGGTTTGGAGTTAGCAAAGAGAGCGATGCCACGCAGAAGTGGCAGCGCAAGAGCCTGCGCCACTGCAGCATGCGCTACGGCAAGCTGAAGCCACAGGTGATCCGTGAGATGGACCTGCCGAGCCAGGACAACATCTCCCTGGCCAGCACAGAGACACCCCCTCCGCTCTACGTGCCCCCCTGCCAGCTGGGCATGCAGAGGGTGAGTTGGGTCCGGGGGGAGGGGGGGCTGCCTCCTCCGAACGGCTCCAGGCCCCAGTGTATTCAGACCCAAGATGGAGGCTTTGGGGTGACACCGTCTCAAACCAGAATCGCCTGCTTGAACCCTGGCCTGAAACCAAAAGCAGGACAAAGCATCCATCTTGTAGAAGCCCCTTGTGCCTTGGAGGGAGGCTTGCGGGATAAGAGACCTGCTTTGGAGGTCCTGCGGACACTGCTGACGCAAGGGGATCCTCTTGCTTCCCATATTTACGTGGCCCACTCATTGAGATGGTCTCCCCTGACCAGAGGCCTCTCCTTGGCAGCAGATCATAGACCCCTTGGCCCGTGGGCGGGCCTTCCGGATGCCTGACGACAACGATGGTTATAGCATGCCTCATACGCCGATCACGCCTGGCGCCGCCTCTCTGTGCTCCTTCACCAGCTCTCGGTCCGGCTTCAATCGCTGGCCTCGGAGGCGGAAGAGGGAGTCCGTGGCCAAGATGAGCTTCCGGGCAGCGGCAGCTCTGGTGAAGGTAAATGGCAGGAGGGCAGGGCTGGGGGTAGTGGTCAGAGTGCCGTGGTGGTGGCAGCCTCAGTGGATGCCTGGGAGGGACAAGTGGATGTGGGCCATCGTTGGCGTTCTTCTGCTTGACGGTGGAAGGCCTGTGACTGCTGACTAAGGCAGCTGCCAGCCCCACCGCCATCTGTGCCCTGGGCTGGTTTTCCGAGGGGGAGCTGGCTGCTGTCACAAGGGAGAAGGGGAGCTGTTGGCAGCCAGCGTGGTTGAATGTGTAGGCCTGCCAAGGGCTGTGGGGCCATATCTGCTTCCTCCCCGGATAGTGAGCTGAGAGCAAGGGCTTCCCCCACGTGGCCTCTCGCTACATTGTCAGCCCAGAGCAAGGAAAGGTTGGTTGTGAACAGCAAAGAGCTGGATCTGAGGGCACATCTGGACCCGGTGCAGCTGCGTACCACTGCCTGGCCTCCGCATTGTGACTGAGGTCAGCAGTACCAGTGATGTCCAAGCTGGGATTCCTCTCTGGGTCTCCTGCCTCTTAGAGAATACGGAGTCCCTTGGTGATGGCTTAGTCCATTGTGGCTTGTGCGTTTCTGAGGAGCTGCTCCTCCCAGTGTCCAGAGCTTTTACGCCCTCCCTTTTGGAATGGCTTTCCCTTTCCAGAGGAAGAACTTTCCTTTTACTTCAGTCTTCCCAACAATATGGCTGAAGCTGTGTTCCTAGCAAGCGGTGGGGTAGTCAGCCGTTTGCATTGCCGGGAGCTTGACGGCTCCTGTCTCCAACTTGCAACCCTCAGCTGTCATTCTTTAGCAGGATTCCGACCCACGGACAGAGAGCAGTCCAATCTCCGGAGCCTTGGGGCGAATTCTTGGGTGGAGGGTCTTCCTCCATAGGTCCTCTTCAATAGTTCTGTCTCACAGAGATGATGGCTGCCTCCCCACGGCAGCAGGCAGAGGCCAGGGCAGACGGAAAGGCCTAACGTTGCTACACCAGGAGAGGAGTCTGAGTGCGGGATTTTTGTTCCTGGTGATCAGGCCTGATTCCAGGGGCTTCGTAAGAGGCGGCGCGAGCACAGGGTTCAGGGGACTAATTGTGATGGAGCTCTCCAGAAGCCCCCTCCCCAGCTCACAGTCACAACTGCACTGGGCCATGTTGTGATTATTGTTTGCTGCGTGAAGTTGTGTGCAGGGCTCGTGTTTTCTCCTCCAGTCTTTACCTTGTTAATTCCCAGACAGCACACATTGTCTCCTTGCCCTGTTCGTCCACATTCCCCAACTGCTTGATGGGTGCTCCTCTCCCCCCCATAGGGCCGTTCAGTGAAAGACGGCACGCTCCGACCCACCCAGCGGCGCAGCTTCACTCCTGCCAGCTTCCTGGAGGAGGATACGGGGGACTTCCCGGATGAGCTGGACACGTCCTTCTTTGCCCGGGTAAGGAGGCCATGGCGGCGGCAGCATCTCGGCCAGGCTGGGGCTTCCAGGGATCCCGCGCCTGAACCTGCCCTTTTTTGCCAGGAAGGAGTCCTCCAGGAAGAGCTCTCAACGTACCCCGACGAAGTCTTTGAGTCGTCCTCTGAAGCGGCCATCAGGGATGCTGATGTGAAAGCCCCCCCATCTGCGCAGCCGGTGCTCACAGGGGGGGCCTTGGATCGAAATGAGCTGGAGAGGAGCCACCTGATGCTGTGAGTCACAGGGTGGGGAGAGCAGGGTGCACGTTTGTACGTATGCATGTTTAATTTATATGCTGCCCTCCCCGAAAAGCTCAGGGCAGGGCGTAACAGGATAACAACAATATCAACAATCAAAACATCATATTACAAACATCAAAATATCAATAAACAATGGTCAGAAAACATAGCATCATAACACCATAAGCATAACATCACAAATATAACATTATAAATATCAATAAGCATAGAATCATAAAACATAACATTAAGAACAACGATAAACCTAGCATGATATACAACAGACATCAGTAGCTATAATATCTTAAACTACAAAGCAACAATAGTCACAGCAACATACATGTTGGGAATTGGAGAATGCTTGGCAGATCTGCACCAGATCTGCTCTTCAAGGGGGGGGGGGCGTCATTTGAAGTCCTCCCTGACCTTTTTTCCCCCCAACTATCTGGAACTTCATGATTCTTATGGCATCCCTCCCACCCCCCGGCACGCACACACTCACTTGGTCCAGAGCAACTGCCCTGTTTGACTCCATCCTTTGACTTCCAACCAAGCATGAGGGAATTAGAACAGATCCGTAGGGTCAGCTGGACCTGGCTCAGAGACAGCCGTGTTGTTCCAAAGAGAAACCCCCAAAGAAAAGCCACATTGAACCGTTGAGGGGAACTGATGCAGTGGTGAAGTGGCAAGGGGGAAGGGGGGTGCATTGTGCACCGGCCCTTCCCCCTTTCCCTTGCGCCCCCTCTTCCACTCCCTTCCCACATTTACCTTAGTTCCTTTTCTTTTTCTAGTACTTTTTCAGGCTGAAGAAAGCAGCCTATTTACAGTTCAGGCTAAAAACTGCCTGAGGAACTACAGTTCCCAGGAGACCTTGGGGCTCACAAGGAAAGTATAGTTCCTCAGACAGTTTTTAGCCTGGACTGTGAAGAGGCTGCTTTTTTCAGCCTGAAAAAGTACTAGAAAAAGAAAAGGAACTAAGGTAAGTGTGGGAAGGGGGGCGGTGGGGGGGATGCTGCAAAGGGGCGCTGCCAGGCGGGGGCCGCGGGGGGCCATGGGGGGCAGAAAAAATACACTGCGCACCGGGCGCAGTTTGGCCCAGCTACGCCTCTGAACTGATGAAAAGAACACTACATGATATAGTATTTTTCTTCTTTCCTTGTGATTCACAGTCGATGAACAATAAAACCCCTAAAGGCTGGGAACTGGCAGGTTGCCGAGGGCGGCACAGCTGGAGGGGTAGACGAGCGGCTCTGTGCCCAGGGCCCTCTGAAGGACAGTCTTGAAGGGAGGCCTGCTCAAGACCCCTCCCAGCAATAGATAAACTCTGGAGAGGGAGGGCCCCCAGAAGGGGTGCCGGAAAAAGGCTGAAGAGTGGGGGGCCCAAGCCAGTGGGGCCTGAGGGCAGGGAAGAAGCCTGGGCTGGAATCCCTGAGGCCTCTGACTTGGGGAAGCTGAGGTGGGAAGTCATCTAGCCTGCTTCAGTGCTGTCCCCACCCCCATCCCCTGACTGTGGTGCAGTCAGGACTCAGAACACTCCCATGGCCTGCTGTCTCCCTAGGGAACAGTGTCCCAGTGGCCTCCCCCCGCCTCGCATATGCCAGGACCTGCTGAGAGGGTGGGGGGGGGGAGGCAGCCCCCACGTGTCTGGGCTGGGGTCTGAAGGAGACTCCTCACTTTGCCGTGGGGGTGGGAGGAGATGCTGCCGCAAGGCAGGCTGGGGCAGCTCATCCAGTCCTGCAGCAGATGCCACTCAAGGGGGCATCATAAAATCCTGCACACACACCCACACCCGAGAAGGAGAAGCCCCAGTCAGCAGTGGAGGCAGGAGAGGGTTGTGGGGAGGGCCAACGCCTGGAGGTCCCCCCTTGGCTCAGGCTGTCCAGCAGACAGTGAAAAGGTCGCTGGTCTAGTCTAGATGACCAGAGGGCAACCGACAGGAAGACCCACCAGCCAGTCAGACCCCTGCACAGCTACTCCGATGCCCCCAGGCCCCGCAGGGCAGCCCCCGGAGCCCCCTGCCAGACCTGGGAAATGGCCACAGGCTGCCCCTGTTCTGTTCTGACCCGTTGGCTCGACCAGGGTCCTTGCACAGCCTGTAGCGCTTGGCTCGCTTCCATGGCCCAGTGGGGTTGCTCTGGCCTGCACTGGCGTGGCTGGCTCTCGTGCCATAGTCACGCTTTGCCTCTCCTCTTGTGTCGCAGGCCACTGGAGCGTGGCTGGCGGAAGCAGAAGGAAGGGTCCGTGTTCCAGCCCAAGATCCGGCTGCGCCAGGAGGTGGTTAGCCTGGGCCTGCAGCGGCGTGGTCAGCGCATCACGGTGCCCGTGCGCAAGCTCTTTGCCAAAGAGAAGCGCCCTTACGGGCTGGGCATGGTGGGCCGCCTGACCAACCGCACGTACCGCAAGCGCATCGACAGCTATGTCAAGCAGCAGATCGAGGACATGGACGACCACCGGTGGGTGCAGGGGGGGCAGGGGCAGCGTCCTGCGGGGAGGGCCCCCTTCTTCCTGGTCTGAGCACCCTCTCCCTGTCCTCCACGCAGGCCCTTCTTCACCTACTGGGTTACCTTTGTGCATTCACTCATCACCATCTTGGCTGTATCGATCTACGGCATTGCTCCCGTGGGCTTCTCTCAACACGAGACGGTGGATTCGGTGAGCTGGAGGGAGACTGGGCATGGGCGTGGATTTCAGTGGGGTAACGGCAGGCAAACCAAGAAAGAGCGTGGTGACAACGAAAGACTTGCGGTGTTAGAGGCATAGAGCATTTGTGCTGAAGAGGAGCGGGCACAGATCCTGGCCAGGAGAAGGTCCAGGGTGTTAAGCTGGCAGGGCAGTGGGCAGCAGCATCCCCCACACTGGGCAGAATCCCCCTATTGGGTCATCTCAGCAACTGTTGCAGGGGGTGGTGTCAAAAACCACCCAGAGCAGACCTCAGCCCTTCTGGGTAGGCCTTCATCAGAACTGTGCGGTGTGGGGGGACTTGGCCTGTTTGTTGCCGCTCCCTGTCCTGTGGCCCATTTGTGGTTTGTAGCTTTAAGCGTTTCCATCTTTGTGGAATCCTTCATGCGTTTGGCAAAGCAGCTCTCCCAGCTTCCCTGTTTATCTTTAAGGCGCCACAAAACTCTTGGTGGTTAAGGCTGCCAGAGCCTCCCACCCACTCCCTTGTCTGCTGCTGTTTTGGGCCAAGCAGCACATCCTTGCTCCATTTGGGTGCCCAGAAGCAATCCCTCCTCCTGCTATATTGTGCTCCAAGAACACGCAGCCCCCTGAGCTGGTCAGAGCAGCCCGTAGTCCCATCCCTTCCCCCTGGCATCTCCAGTTAAAAACAACCAGCTGAAGTAAACAAACAGTGATCTTGAGAGACCAATTCTTAGGTGGCTTCAAATGTTCCTGGAGGTTTGCTGGGATGCGGCTCCAGCTTCCATTCTCCAGCCAGTGTCTTTAAAGGGAAGCTGGCTTGCACTTGAGAAACAAGATGAAGCTGGCTGGCTCCCCTTCCCCCCCTCCCATTAGCAAACCCAAAGGCTACTTAAACAAGGAGGTTCATGCAGCCAATCTTCAGAACAAGTCAGAAGAGAATTATTCCTGCAGTCAAGCAATCTAGGTAGAGAGGGAGCCCAGAATCCGGGAGCCCCTCCCGTCTCCAGAAGACTCTGGACTCTTCCTTTCAACAGGCAGGGCTAGGAAATGGAGGCTGCCCTGATGGATTCCACATTTCCGGGCAGGACAAAGTTCAACTTGCCCTCTTCTGGGCAGCCGTGCAGCTAATCTTGTCCCTGATCAGCCTATTCATTCAAAATAAATTCTACACTCCTAAGAAAAGTACCGTTACATAAAGTAGCGTTACATAAATAAAGCACAACTAACTGGGGATAAATATAAAAATGGAGCCGAAGCATTTCTGCTAGAACAGCCACTCTCTCTGGCAGGTCTTGAGAAACCGGGGCGTCTATGAAAATGTGAAGTACGTCCAGCAGGAGAACTTCTGGATCGGCCCCAGCTCGGTGAGCACCCATGCCAGTGTGTGTGTGGGGGGGGCGGGGGGCACTGTCGCCTTCCGTTCGTTGAAGAGCAGGCGGACAAAGCCCTGGGGACTCGATGCCCACTGCTGTGGAGCTGAAGCAGCTGCCTTCCCTCTCCCCCTTTGACAGGAAGCCCTGATCCACCTGGGGGCCAAGTTCTCCCCATGCATGCGGCAGGACCAGCAGGTGCATAGTGGCATCAGTGCTGCACGCCAGAAGGAGAAGCACTCAGCCTGCTGTGTGCGCAACGACAAGTCTGGTTGCGTGCAGACGGCGGAGGAGGAGTGCTCGGTGAGTGTTCTCCCTGTGCATTGGGCCCCGGGGCTCAGCCGGGTTTGATCCAGGAGGGAAGGGGGCATGTTGCTCCTGCCTCCCCGCTGGTGCTAGTTTGTTTTGCAGTCCACCTTGGCCGTGTGGGTGAAATGGCCGCAGCACCCCAGCACCCCCCTGCTGGCAGGAGAGAAGCGACAGTTTGGCTCCGTCTGTCACCAAGACCCCCGGTAGGCTCTGCTCAACTGTCCCCTCCCAAACCCAGGCTCCCCAGGAAGCCCAGCAGAAGTCCTTGCGGGGGCTGCGCAGCTGGAACTTTCTAGGCCCCCGGGGGTGCCAGGAGGTGGTCTGCCAGCATCCTGTGACAGCAGCAGCATTTCCCTCGACAGGGTATGTGAGCAGCCGGCCTCCACGGACCCTCATGAGTGGCCCGATGACATCACCAAGTGGCCGGTAAGGCTAGTCAAATGCTGCAGGCAGAGGGGGGGGGGAGAGGAGTGGGCTTGTGGAGCTCTTTGAGGAATTTGTACTTTTTTGCACCTTGAAGCAGAGGGGGAGTAGGGAATGCTGCAACCTGCGGAGAGCAGAACGGCGGAGCCACCCAGGCCTGAGAATCAATGTAGGATTGGGACTGCTGAATTAGAGGAGGAAGGGCTGCCCTAGTTGTAGCTCGCGGGGTGGGGGCAGGGCATCTGACACCCCAGCACTTCCACTTGGAGGGTGCTGATGGGAAAGCCCCTCCTCCTGCCCTGGTTCATGCACTCTGCCATTGCTTGCTCCAGATCTGCACCAAGAACAGTGCTGGGAACCACACCAACCACCTGCACATGGACTGTGTGATCACCGGGCGCCCCTGCTGCATCGACACCAAGGGCAGGTAGGTGGAGCTGGGCAGACTGAGACGGAGCTCACAGTCCTTGGGTGTCCGTTTTTCCCGGAGGGAACTACCCAGACACCCAAGCAGGTGCTTCCTTCTTCCCTGGTGGCCTTACCTGACTTATACGTTCTCCGGCCTCTCTCCTTGCAGGTGCGAGATCACTTCCCGAGAGTACTGCACCTTCATGCATGGCTATTTCCATGAGGACGCCACCCTCTGCTCCCAGGTACACTCCCCTCCCCTCCAGTGCGGCCCCCTCCTCACACCCCTGGCCTCCGCCAGCACTGAGTTCCTCTTTCTCTGGCCAGGTGCACTGCATGGACGATGTCTGTGGACTGCTGCCCTTCCTCAACCCGGAAGTTCCAGACCAAGTGTACCGCCTTTGGCTCTCGCTCTTCCTTCACGCAGGGTAATGCTGGCTCCAGTCTGGCAGCTAAAGGGAGAAGCTCCAGGCCTGCAGGGCCCAACAGAGCAGTCGCTTTCGCAGTTCCCCTCCCCCACCCCCACGCCAGTGAGTGGCAAAAGCTAGGAGCAGTCTGAGGAGGACCAAGCGAAGTTTGGGGGGAGCCACACACACACACACATACACGCTCCCAGGGCTGTTCCTGTCTGAGTGCCTTTGCCCTCCCAGCAGGGTCCTGCACTGCCTGGTGTCGGTGTGTTTCCAGATGACCATCTTGCGGGACTTGGAAAAGCTGGCCGGGTGGCATCGCATCGCCATCATCTACCTGCTGAGTGGCATCACGGGGAACCTGGCCAGTGCCATCTTTCTGCCCTATCGGGCTGAGGTAAGGTTTTGCTAAAGCGAGGCCCTCGCTACTCAAAAGGCTACCCCTGTACCTGGTCGCCCCCCCCCCCCCCCGCCCAACCAGATTTTGTGCCTACCCGTCCTGGCTGCTTTTTTGCCCTGGGAAGGGAGCTTCTCCATCTCTGGCAGTAGCCCCCCACCCCCTCCCCGGGACACAATCACCTGTTTGATGAGCTGCTTCGCCAAAAACAGAAGGTAGGCAGATTCCCAAGCTAGAGGAGTCTTAACTTCAACCCTACTGGTTTGGGCATCTCATGGAGGGTGGAATCAAAGAATTAGGACACAGGTCCGAGTGAGGGAAACACAACACGGTCACTGCCTTCCTGCCTACCAGCACACTCTCCCCTCGACCCCGTTTCTTTCAGGTTGGTCCAGCAGGCTCCCAGTTTGGCATCCTGGCCTGCCTCTTTGTGGAACTCTTTCAGAGCTGGCAGATCCTGGCCCGGCCTTGGCGGGCCTTCTTCAAGCTGCTGGCCGTAGTGCTCTTCCTCTTTGCCTTCGGCCTCCTGCCGTGGATTGACAACTTTGCCCACATCTGTGGCTTCATCAGTGGACTCTTCTTGTCCTTCGCCTTCCTGCCCTACATCAGCTTTGGCAAGTTTGACTTGTATCGGAAGCGGTGCCAGATCATCGTCTTCCAGCTGGTCTTCACTGGCCTCTTCTCCGGCCTGGTGGTCCTGTTTTACTTCTACCCCATTCAGTGCAGGTGGTGCGAGTTCCTCACCTGCATCCCCTTCACGGACAAGTTCTGTGAGAAGTACGAACTGGATGCACAGCTCCACTGAGCATGGCAGACTGCATACTCCCCCCACCCGAGCTGCCTTATCTACCAGACCGGACTGTTTGCTGCATACAGAAATAAGTCTGTGCCTTGTTCGATTTTGCAGAACCTCCTGTTTTTATTGTGCTAGTTTCCAAATGGCCTTTTAAACTAGATTTGATACCTGTTGCCCAGGTGGTAATTAAAATACTACAGGTAGCGTTTTAGCTACATTTCCAGACATGTTGGGCTCTTGATATGTGCTGCTTTGTGCTGTTGAGAAAAAGGTCCTGATTCAGACACACACACACCCCTTTTCTTGATTCAGTGCCAGCCAGTCCAAGCTCAAAACTAAGGTGGATTTATTATAACATTAAAACTAAAAGTGTGCCTAATCTAGAAACTGAGCCCACATGGGCTTTGTGCAAGAACACTTCACCTCCACTTGGTAGAAATAATTTACAGTATTCAGAGCTTGGGGGAAGCAAATCTATCATTCCAAAGTGTTTGGGGGTTTTTTGGAGCAAGCATGGGGGGTGCGGTGGGGGAGGGGCATCTTCTTGCTGCCTCAATAACATTGATTTGCTGTTGCCTCAACATGTCAGGCTGGAGTCTGCGGTCAGTGCCGGCAGTTCCTACTCCGTGCCCACCCACCCCAACACTGAGCACACCTGAGAGCTTGTATTGCACTTGTGTTTTATTGGGGAAATGGAAATGTCCCTGTGCATCTCCAGTGGCGTGGGGCGCTCAGCTGGGTACAGCAGTGTCTGCTTCTCAGGAGCTGCCTTCCAGCCACTTCTGCGCCTCTGTGGCAGCCCTGTTGCTCCTTGCGTTGCTTGCAGATAAGAGGAGCTGTCAAAAGCAGGTCTGCTCCAAGGAGTGGCTGAGGATGGGCCTTTGTGCTCACGGGGCCCCGTGGCAGCAACTCTGGCTCAAACAACCCTCCCTCGCAGCAGGCTTCACACAGATGTCAGAGAAGGCCCCTTCGTTCCAATGGGAATGCAACACACTCCTTGGATGGGGGGCTCTCTGTGATTAGAGACAGAAAACACTGCCAGGCTCAAACCCCTCCCCCCCATACCATCAAAGAGAGAAGATGCCAGAGACAGAAACACCACACACCCCTTCAAAATGGCCACTGAAAGGCATGGTTGGATACTTCAATCTCATCTCCAGCATTTATTGACACCCGCATGGGAACAGATGCCCTGCACTTTCCCTTAAAAAGATGTCTCACAGTGGAAACCTACGGGCTGAGTTGGCCGACCCCAACCCCCATCAACTGGAGCCTCCTGGAAGGATGCAAGCCCCCTGCCAAGCCAGGCCCTCTATGTAACTGCTGAAACCAGCCAAGTTCGGGGGGGGGGGGGGGGCTGAGCAATCCACACACATCAGGGCGGAGATCCCACTAAGCCCGTGTCTGGATCGGTGGGAAGGCGCCAGACTCGCCTCACTTGCGGAGCCTCTTCACGAAGCTGACCTCGTCCCGGTTCCGGATGCCATACCTGCAAGCAGCACGGCGGGGTCACTTAGGTCCTAACCCCTCCCCCGCCCAA
Source organism: Sphaerodactylus townsendi (assembly GCF_021028975.2). Classification (NCBI taxonomy): domain Eukaryota; kingdom Metazoa; phylum Chordata; class Lepidosauria; order Squamata; family Sphaerodactylidae; genus Sphaerodactylus; species Sphaerodactylus townsendi. The sequence continues at coordinate 138,584,396 of NC_059428.1, forward strand.
GAGACCCCCCTGCCCCCCCAACTCACTCGCGAAGCTTCTTGCGATCGTCGTCCAGCTTCTCGCCCCCGAAGGCCAGGCTGTATGTCCGCCACACGCGCCTCCTGCGGGAAAAACCGGCGGTGGGCGGGGGGGGGGGGAAGCGTAGCATGGTGGTTAGCCTTGGGAGCGGGGGCGGGGGGGGTCCCTTCCCAGCCTTCCCCCCCGGGGGGCGGGGCTCACCAGCTGATGTGACGGACGCCGCCCTGGCGCTCCTGGCGGAGTTGGAGGAAGCGCTGCAGGGCCTTCTTCAGGTCCAGCACGGCCGCCTGCTGCACCACCACCACCGCTGCGGGGACAAGGGAGAAGAGCAGGTCAGGTCGGGCCGGGCCGCCCACCCGCGCGCATGCTCAACAGCGCCCCGCCACTCACGCATGGGCTCCGCGGCGTCCGGTCTGCGCACGCGCACCGTAATCGCCTGGCCGTACTCCAGCGCCACCTGCGAGGCAATCTCTTCCGGGGTCACCTAACGAAGGAAAGAGGGGAAGCACGCCCGCGTGATTGGCCGCCCGCCCGCCGAGCGACAGCACGCCGTTCCGCCCCCTCGCTAGCCGAGGCCTCACCTGAGCCGGCAGGTCGCAGAGCAGCGGGTCCCGCACGAGGCGCGCCAGTCCGGCCTGCCAGAGCGCCACCGCCTCGGCGTGCGCCAGCTCCTCGCCCTCCTCCTCGCCCGCCATGCTGCTGTTCTGCCCGGCCTGCGGGAACGTGCTGGTCGCCGAGGAGGGCACGCGCTGCCTCCGCTTCGCCTGCACTACGTGCCCCTACGTCCGCAACGTCACGCGCAAGGTGGGTGTGGCCTCTACACTAGGGCCCCGACGGCGCCAACCTCCCGGCTGGGCCTGGAGGCCTCCCGGGGGTCTCCAGGCAGCTCCTCCGGACGAGGGGGCGGGGGTGGTGCCGCCCTCCCATCGCCGCGGCTTCCCTCTCCCACCCGGACTGACGCTCTCCCTTCCCTCTGCAGGTGACCAGCAGGCGCTACCCGAAGCTGAAGGAGGTGGATGACGTCCTCGGGGGAGGCGCCGCTTGGGAGAATGTGGACTCCACTGCTGGTCAGTGGGCGCGGGTTTTGGGGGCTCTGGGAGGAGCAGATAGTGGGGTGGAAAGAGACCCCCCCCCAGAGCTGCTGCCTGGCTGAGCAGACAAGATCCAAGGTCTGCCCCAGTATCAAGATCTAGGGTACCAGTGGAGTATGAACAGTCAGTGTGGTGCAGCAGCAAAAAAGGCTAATGCGATCTTAGGATGTATCATAACATCCGAATCGCAAGATGTCCTAGTCCCACTGTATGCCACTGTAATCAGGCCACATCTAGACTCCTGTGCACAGTTATTGGTGGACTCAGTTCAAAACACGTGGACAGAATAGAGCAAGTGCAGAGGAGACCAACAAGGATGATCGGGGCCCGTGACCAAGCCATGAGGAAAGGCTGAGGGACTTGGGGATGGTTCGTCTGGATAAGAAGAGGTTAAGGGTGGACATGATTCCTCTTGTGGAGTATTTGAAGGGCTGTGTCTTTAGAGGAGGGCAGGGAGCTGTCCCTGTTGGGAGCAGAGGGCAGGACTCGCAATCATAGGTTTAAATTAGACAGAAAGGTTCTGGTTGGATGGGGGGGGGGGGGATCTTACAGTAAGAGTTGTGCAGCAGTGGAATCGGCTGCTTCAGGAGGTGGTGAGCTCCCGACTGGCAGTTTTAAAGCAGCAGCAGGAGAAACGGGCTGCTCTAGTCAGGGATCGCTCAATGGGGCAGGGGGTTGGACTAGATGGCCCTCCTTTGTGTGCTCATGTTGTGCGGGGGCTCTGCTGGTGTGGCCCATCTCTGAATTAACCCCATCCTTCCCTCCTGCAGAGCCATGCCCCAAGTGTGAGCACCCACGGGCTTACTTCATGCAGCTGCAGACGCGCTCGGCCGACGAGCCCATGACCACCTTCTACAAGTGCTGCAGCCCCCAATGTGGACACCGCTGGCGGGACTGAGCCCAAAGACACGCAGGCCGCTTCCTACAAAGTCACTTTATTGGCCAATGAGTCCCACATCCTCTCCCCTCCCCCCACTACACCCACTTGTTCCAGTTCAATTCGTAGGGGAACACGCGGCCCATCTGCAGGAGGCAGTCCACGGTCGGCTCGTAGAAGGCAACAGGGGCCTCGCACAGCTTGGGCAGAGCCCCTTCCTCCTCCACGAGGGGCTCTGAGAAAAGGGAAGGCAACTTCTGCTCCTTCAGGTGAAATTTCCTGATGCAGCCCAGCGCTTCCAGTCCCTGCAAGAAGCAGCAGTCGTCAGCATAAAGGTTTTAAAAGGGTAGAACCAGCTCTCCCAGAAGCTCTTTGCACGTGTAACAGTGCAGGATGCTCTGAAGCATAGCTGTTACCATGCTGGGCCCTTTCAGTTGGCACTGCATGGGGCGGGGCACCCACCGCGAGTTCTCCCCTGCTGCTGCTGCTTTCATGCACAGGGAGTTTTGGGCTGGTGATTCCAGCTTTGTCCCAGGTAGGCCACACCCACCTGTAGGATCTCCCGGAGTGCTACGGGCTGCAGGACCCCCAGGTAATGATGGCACAGGGCCGATTCCATGATGCCGGGCTTGGTCATGATGTGGCACAGCACTCCTTCCATGATGCCTTTACACACGGGCTTATTCAGACTGCCGTCCACAATGCGCCACGGCCGCCCGACAAAGTAGGTGTTTCTGTGGGGGAGAAAAGGCAGTTGGACGAGGCTCTGGGAGATCAGGTTCAAATCCCTGAAGAGCAGTGGCTGCTGTCGTGGTCTGGCCACTGCCCTGCTCTGCCTATCAAAGTGCCGTGTAAAGCAGCGAGTAAAAACTGTTGTGTGAATCTTGTGGCTGTTTGCTTCTGAGTATTCTCATTGTCACCGAACTACCCTCACTGGCTGTGACTTCCCTCCCTCATAGCAAAGAAGTGACAGCCCAGACTCATGCAGAGCTCCGTTCCGGGCTTCTCTGTTTCTGTGCATATAGAATGCAGGTGCAGAACAGACTCAGTCTTGACTGGGCCATATGTTAACTGGAAATTCTGCACTTGTCTGTGGGTTTAGAGGGCAGGGGAGGAGCAGGGGAAGAGGCCTCAGAGCCCCACCCATTCACCAGGCAGCCCTTCCGCAAAGCACAGCCCTGGTTTGGAGGGAAATGGAGGCCACGGCTCACGAGCCTGTTCTGCTGGAGCACAGACCCAGAGCTGGGCCCTTGGTTGCCCAACGGGCAGGAGTGGAGGGGGGTGAACTCTTGGTTGTGTCCATTCGTTGCTGCCTTAGATGCCCCCGTCTGGCCAGGTCCTAGTTTGATCTGCCCTGCAGTTTTCTCTTGGGTGTCAGATGTGTGGCTCCGAGCATTTGTGCCCAGTGGATGTGGAAGGACTAAGAACTGGAAGAGAAGAAAGCGCCAGACCCTTCCTCCTCCTGGCCACCAACGCCTCTGCCAGTGGAAGGGCAGGTGGAGGCCGTTCGGGGTTCTGCTGGGGCAGGGAGAAGAGATCAGGGGTAGGGAACCTGCGGCTCTCCAGATGTTCAGGAACTACAATTCCCATCAGCCTCTGTCAGCATGGCCAATTGGCCATGCTGGTAGGGGCTGATGGAAATTGTAGTTCCTGAACATCTGGAGAGCCGCAGGTTCCCTACCCCTGGACTAGTGGGTTACAGCACTGCTGGCCTCTGGGTCTGTTCGTGTTGGGAAACAGGACTCTTGGTCTAGCCTGCGGGTTAAAGTCTGCACTAAATTTTCCAGTGGCAAAATGGAACTTTCCCCCGATCTCCACATAACACTACCTCTGGGGGAGAAGAATAAGACCAGGGTGGGGGATCTGCAGCGAAATGGGTGGAAACTGCCTTGACCTCACCCCATATCCCACCTAGGCGCTCTGGACACTCACCGTTCCTCTTTCGCCCGGATGACATTCTCCGCAAAACACTCTAGGGACAGACCACAACACACCATCAGGACCAAGAGCCGAACCACAGTGGCAGGCCACCCACACCCCACCCAGTGGCCCTACTGCGTGATACTGGAATTGCCACACAGTAATTAAAAGGGCTATTGACCAAGTGCAGAAGCCCTGATCAAACATCGTGGGCGAGCCCTGCACAGTCTGGTCACCGGGAAAGGGAACCAGCTTTCCACACCCAGCCTGGCAGAAACAGATGTGCGCTGGGTCTGGGTAAGGGAGGGGGGGAGGTGATCTCTGAAGGCTCCTTTCTCCCCATAGCCAGGGGAACTGGGATGTGCGGCTGGAATGAGGTTCCTCACGCACCGCTGGAGCCTCCAGAGCCTTCTGGTTGTGACAGATCTTCCCCGTGAGGGTCCCCAGCAGGATTTCCACAGTCCAGTCCTTCCTGGCTGCTCAACGTGTGGGTTCTCCTCCCAGAGAGATGGGCCTCTTCCTCCTCGACCACATGGGACTCTCGGGTGCAGCCTGGCTCTGGCCAAGGGGCTCTGTCCTGCCCTGCCACAGCAGAGGTGCAGCTGGTGACATCTCGAGGCAGGCGGTCAGCTCCGCTCCCTGGACAGGCTTTGTTCCTATCCTGCTTCTCATCCAGCTCCGTCTTTTGTCTTTTCCTTGTTGGCTCTTCTTCTGCCAACGGAGGGGAGGCGGGGCTTTGCCACTCCAGTGCCCCGCCCTCTTCTGCAGGATCCCTCTGGATCCTTGCGCTTTTCAGACTCTTGCCAACATCCTCCTCTGGAGACACAGAATGCAAGAGCCACGGGGCGGCATACTTTCTTGCCACCAGCCGGGCAGTGTGGCCCCCCACTTCCAACACCTGCCCAAGGTCAAGCAGGTCCTAAGGGCGGGAAAAGAACACACAACGTTGGCTATGGACAGCCTGGGTGACACCCCCTTCTTTCTGGAGGGGGCGGTGCCCTCGACACACCTCCCTGAGCCAGGCCAGGTCAGCACCCACCTGCAGGAGCTCAGCGATGTCAGCCCCGGAGTCTTCGTAGTGCTGGAACTGCCTGGCCAGGTCCCGCCTGTCCACCCCAAAGGAGGAAGCGGCCTGAATGGCCTCGTAGAGCTCAAGGAGGGCAGCAATCTCTCCGGCACTGTAACTGCCAGGCTCCAGGGACTGAGGCAGGAGCTGCTCGATGGAATCATCTTCCTCGATGCTGATAAGCTGGGTGAAGGACTTGGGGAGGCAGGAGGCTCCGACAGGCACACTCACCAGGTCCAGTGCATCTGAAATCAACCCATTGGGCGTTTCATTCAACTGAGGTGCAGCCTGTTCTGGGTGGCTGGGAGATGGGAGGGGCCCCACAAACCACAACCTGCCCTTCTGCCTAGGGACATCCCTTCTTGCTCCCCCTCCCCCTCCTGACTGACCTTGGCCCAGAAAGCCATCCCAAGCAGCCGTCTCTCTCAGCTTCAGCTTCACTTGACAAGAATTGACGACAATGTTGTCTGTGGGGCTCAGGTTCCGGGTACTGATGATGCCCGGGGAGTAATAGCCTCGCATGAGCAGGTAGTTGGTGTGCGAGGCCTGGCGGGCCTTCACCTCTATCCGGGGCTTGTGGGTGGCATTCTCGTCCAAATCCTCCTCCTCTTCTTCCTCCTCCTCCTCCTCGTCCTCCAGGCCCTCCTTCCCCAAGCTGCAAAAAGAACCCAGGAGCTGAAGCGGACAGCCAGGATCATCGTGTTAAGTGGCCCCCTGCGTCCCCCCCCCCAATTCCAAAACCCCTTCCCAAAGCGAGTGAGCCATTTATCCCTCTGCCCAGCTTTATGTTGCTTCGCCTTTCATTTCTGCAGACATTTTATGGCATGCATCTTTAGATGGAAAGCCATTCCTTGGACTGGCTGTATGCAGGCAGGGCTGTTATTTCGGCTCCCTACAGACACGCCATCACACGCCTGTGACCGTTTTGACTCAAGCTTGATTCAGACCATTTTGATCCAGAGTTGCTGGGAGACAGAACAAGCCCCGGGAAGCCGTTGGAGGAAAGGCCGCGTCTCAGGACACCCCCAGCCAAGGCTCACCTTTTGATGACTTCATTTTCCACCATGGTGCTGTCCACGACCACAATCTGCTCTGGGATCGTCACGTCCACAGACACCAGGCCAAAGGAGAGAAGGGCCAGGATAGCTGCACAGTAGCCGCCAGGCCCATCCAGAGGGAAGGTCACCATCTCTGAGGAAGACGAGTCGTCTTGGTCCTTGAAAGAAAAGTGGCCTGGCTGGTCCTGCTTGCCGACTTCCTTGAGCTTTAGGAGAAACTGGTATGCCTCGCTGCACAGTGTGCTGGGAAAACGCCACGTGAATACTCTGGAGAAGAAGGGAACAGAAGAAGAGAAGGAGAAGAAAAGTTTGGATTTATCCCCCCCCCTTTCTCTTCTGTAAGGAGACTCAAAGGAGCTTACAGACTCCTTTCCCTTCCCTCCCACAACGAACACCCTGTGAAGTGGATGAGGCTAAGAGAGCTCGGAAGAACTGTGACTAGCCCAAGGTCACCCAGCTGGCGTGTGTGTGGGAGTGCACAGGCTGATCTGAATTCCCCAGATAAGCCTCCACAGCTCAAGTGGCAGAGTGGGGAATCAAACCCAGTTCTCCAGATTAGAGTACACCTGCTCTTAACCACTATGCCACTCCTGCTCCAAGTGATACCATCGTTGGCTGTTCTCCTGTCTAGATGTACATTTATCATCGCAGTGGGTGGGGGAAGTCCCTTCCCATCTCAGGCATGCCAGGGTGGGATCTCAGAACAAACGAGCAGGGCAGTCAAGTCGCCTGTTTCACACAGGGGCTGAGGCCTTCTGCTGTGGCCCCCTCACACTGTTATTTAGAAGTTTGCTGCCTCCAGATGTGGAGGTTCTCTGTTAGTTCAGACCCCACTGGCATATATTTATGTTCAGGATTTGGCAAACATGGCCAGTACGCTGCTCATCCACAATTCCAGATAATTTGTAAACAAAGTAGGAACAGTTCCCAATGCTGGTCCTTCTGGGATCCCATGGCTACCCCCCAACCCGGTTATACTCTCTGCTTCCTGTTGTTGAGTCAGTTTGCACTCACTGTGACCAGCAGAGTATCCTTTCCACAGCTGCTCCTTTGGCCCACAGAGTTCTTGCTGCCGAGCAGTCGGGCTGCCTCTCTCCCAGCAGTGGCATAGTGGTTAAGAGCAGGTGTACTCTAATCTGGAGGAACTGGGTTTGATTCCTTACTCTGCTGCCTGAGCTGTGGAGGCTTATCTGGGGAATTCAGATTAGCCTGTACACTCCAACACACGCCAGCTGGGTGACCTTGGGCTAGTCACAGTTCTTCTGAGCTCTCTCAGCCCCACCCACCTCACAGGGTTTGTTGTGAGGGAGGAAGGGAAAGGAGTTTGAAAGCCCCTTTGAGTCTCCTACAGGAGAGAAAGGGGGGATATAAATCCAACTCTTCTCCTGTTGTACAAGGAGAATCAGGGCAGGAGAGGGCAGGCGCTTTTACCTGTAGTAGCTCTGAGAGAGCTGGTAGGACATGGGCACAAAAGGCAGTGCACGGCTTTTCCGGGGACCCAGGGTGTGATTGCCACGCCGACGATTCACCAGGCTTCTCCGCTGACAATCCAAGAAAGCTTTCACCAGAACATCATCCCGATACTCCTGGTACAGGCGGAAAGTCTGCAAAGACAGGCAGCTGTCAAGCCTGGGGGTGAGCATAGGGCCTTCTTGCTCCAAAGCGGATTTCCTTTTTGCAAAAGGGGCTTCAAAGCTGCTCTTGGTGTTTCTCGTGGAAAACCCACTTGCATCCCTGACTCAGGTCTATGCTTCCCAGCAGACTTCCTTCTACCACCTCCAAATCCTTATTGTCATTTGATACCTACTATGTAGGGGAATTTAGATCCATGTCCCTCCTCCCCTAGACGTCCCTTACCTGGAAGGACTGGCAGGATTTCATCTGGCTGTCTGAGAGGGCCAGGGTGCTCTGGATCAGGTTCTGCAGCACCAGGAAGTGGATGTCAGCCACGCTACGAAGGGGAGAGATTGGCCCATTAGGGCTGGGGAGGGGATTGGCACAGGAGGGGCAGACCCCAACCCAACACAGGCAGATGCTTCCCCTTCGTGATGCGCATACCAACCTGAGCCAAGGCTCTAGCAGAAGCCCACTAGGGAAGACTGCTCTTTCCTCGCAGCTTAACAAGAGTAGTGTGCTTGACGTGCTCAAGAGAAGTCACTGGGTCCCTGCTGTCCCAGCTGCCCACCACCCTTCCTGCCGCAAAAACTGTTCTTCCAACTATAGCGGAAAAGACTTGCAGAGACCTCCATGAAGCCTTGTTGACTCTGCTCTCCTGGCTGCAGGGAGGGGCAAGCAGCTCTGCTCAATGCTGACACCACCCCTTTCTGATGAGACCTCTCCCCGCACACACACTCATAAGAACAAGCCAGCTGGATCAGACCAGAGTCCATCTAGTCCAGCTCTCTGCTACTCGCAGTGGCCCACCAGGTGCTATTGGGAGCTCACATGCAGGATGTGAAAGCAATGGCCTTCTGCGGCTGTTGCTCCCGAGCACCTGGACTGTTAAGGCATTTGCAATCTCAGATCAAAGAGGATCAAGATTGGTAGGCAGAGATCGACTTCTCCATAAATCTGTCCAAGCCCCTTTTAAAGCTATCCAGGTGAGTGGCCATCACCGCCTCCTGTGGCAGCATATTCCAAACACCAATCACACGTTGCGTGAAGAAGTGTTTCCTTTTATTAGTCCTAATTCTTCCCCCCAGCATTTTCAATGGATGCCCCCTGGTTCTAGTATTGTGAGAAAGAGAGAAACATTTCTCTCTGTCCACATTTTCTACCCCATGCATAATTTTATAGACTTCAATCATATCCCCCCTCAGACGTCTCCTCTCCAAACTAAAGAGTCCCAAACGCTGCAGCCTCTCCTCATAGGGAAGGTGCTCCAGTCCCTCAATCACTCCTAGCTGCTGAGAGGGCACCACCTGCCTCCAGGTTTTGCAGTTGATATGCACATCTCTAATGTTTCATGTGGAAGTGGAAGCCTGCTCACATCGACACACGTGTGTGTGTGTGTGTGTATGTACATACGTGGGGGGGTGCTTCTCTTCATTGCCTCCGTGTAGGTCAATTTTAGTGCTAAATGGGTTGATAACGGACACCTTCTTCAGAGTTCTTCTAGCCTGTCTTTCCCCCACCCCAAGGTAGGCCTGGTAGCATGTGAAAGATGCAACCTTCCTAAATCGTCCAAGCCTATCCTGACCTGAAATCTAGATCCCGTGGAGGAGAATGCCCTGTGAGTGGAGATGCCTCGTCTAAGATGGAGCCAGCTCTCCACGGGGCATCTCGACCGCCTAACCTGCTCAACACGTCCTCCTTCTTGCTGTGGCTGGTTTCGTCTCCGATGGCCAGAACTCGAAACCTGGACAAAAGGAAGGAAAAGACCTGGCGGCACCTCAAGGACATCTTTCCCCAGGAGGCACCGCTCTGGCTCAAGGAGAGGCCCGAATGCTGGGAGGCAGGGGAGCTCTAAGATGATGAACGGAGTGACCCTCCAAGGGGACCCCCCACCCTGTCGGTGAGAAAAGGCCGGGCAGGAGCCCCCAATGTGCTCTGAGCTCCACTGCGGGAGGCCCGTGGGCTGAGGGAAGAGGGTCCTGGCCTTGGAGTTGCCGTGCTGGCTTGTAGCTACAGAGACTTTCACAACCTTTCCTAGCTCCTCACACCAAGACTCCCCACAGAGCAGACCCTCATAGGAGAGCCCGGGGCAAGGGCAGGAGCCCCACTGGCCAACAACTCCGGCTCTAAGGAGGGCAACCCCACAGAGAAAGCCAAGCAGCCAACGGCCAGCTCCGCCCTCAGCCTTGCCAGGTACCTGTGGAAGAGTTCCTCCAGCGTGTCCGGAATGGCCGGCCGGGGATTCCCCAGCGTGGAGCTGAACTTCACTTTCAGCCTTCCCACAAACTCCTTAAATTCCTCTGCACACACCTATCATAACGAGAGAGCACACCGTCATGCCAGAGCACAGCCAAGTCCCCTAAGTTGGCCAGGGAAAATGGGCCAAGAGGCATCTGCTCTTTCCCGTAGCAAACGTGCCTGCAGCCTGGTGAGCAGGCCCCCACCCCCCACCCCCCACCTGCAACAACCCTCCAGGCCTGCTAGCCTCAGCTTCTGGGGCTTTCCTGCTGCATCTGGCCAGTGCAGCTACCTTGCTTAAGCAAAGCAAGGCTGTTGTGGTCCGCGCTTGAGCAGCAGGGGACTCCCCACCCCGCCTTCCATGATGGGAGAAAGGTGGGATAGAAATGCAAAAAGCACACTGACGGCCCGAGGGCAAGCAAGAGGGCTCAGAGAACCCAGGGGGCCAACCCATCCCAAGAACCAGAGCACACCAGGAATGGCTGGAGGGAAGCCAGGCAGTGGCACTGTGCCACACTGCAGGGATCAGGATCCTGGCAGACCCTTCTGCTCAGGCGCCTGACACCATCCTCACTGCATTTCTGGGGAAGGTGAGGATCCTTCTGATGCACCCCCCTCCCCCCAAAGATGACAGCCCACCCCAGTACAGGTGGAAACAGAAGTGGGGAGGACAAGGCCCATGTGCTGCTGCCATGGGGACCCTCTCACCTTGGGGTCCTGGTAGTTGTTCTTCCGGCTCATGAAATCCTCAATCAGAGATCTGTCTTGGTAGACTTCAGCCAGACACACCCTGCGGGCAGACATGGCCTTGCTCAGCCTGAACGCTGTGCGTTGTTTGGGGGAACTTTTCCTCCTTAAGGAAGTCCTACCCCCTTCCCTGTTTCTCCAGCTGCAGGAGGACGGGTCTGCACAAAAGAGGGCACAAGAACCCACTGCAGTGGGAGGTGAATGTGCTCCATCCTTAAAAGAGGGGGGAAACATTGGCTGATGCACGGCCAAAGCAGGAAGCTCTTTCTAACTGCAGCCCTGAACTCCTCCTTCTGGAGCCTACTTAGCTGGGGAAGAAGAGCAGCAGACAAGAACGTTTGATGGAAGCCAAAATCATGGCTGGCAGGGAATGGCCTGGGGAAGAATCCAGCATGAATACTCAGAGGAAACAGCTGTGTGAAGCCAAGCACAGCAGGGCCACAGAGGGTGTCATTTCTGAGAGGGAGGGAGAGTCAAGCTATGAAGGGGGAGGGGGACGCAGCACCAGGGCCCCTCGGGGTCCCCGGCCTTTTTGAGCCTGTAGGCACCTTTGACATTCTGACTAAGAGTACTGGGTGAATCACAACATGGCAGCAAAATGAGGCAGAGCCAATTGCAGTGGCTGCTGCCATGGACAGAATCAACCACAACACATCAGCAAGTGCGGTTAAGCGGGACCACGGCAGTCACATTTCAAGCAGGAGCTCTGCTAAACCAGACACCTTTTAAAATGAACTTGCTGTTCAACATATACTTTTCTGCACACGCACCCAAATGAGAGATTCTCGTGCTGCAGCAGTTGCTGCCAGAAGCTTTTTAGAATGTGCTCAGCCAATCAGAAGCCCTGCTGGGTAAAGCCCTATCTAGCCGCTCCCACATTCTAAAAACACCTGGTGGGTGCCAGGAAAGGTGTGGGTGGGCACCCCCGGGCACTGTGCTGGGGATCCCCGCTCTAGGTGGCCTTGCAAGCAAAAGAGAATGCCTCACTTGTAGTTAAGGTTGGTTTGGGGGTTCTTGACAATGTAGCGGGCTCTCCTTCCAACGGAATGGGATGTCTTATCCAAGGATTCCTCGAAGCTGGCGTGAAGGATGTCTCGGACTACCTGCCACGGGACAAAGGGCCCCTTGACCTGCATCAGGACAAAAGATGGAAGAGGAGTAGTAGTTTGGATTTATAGTCCCCCTTTCTCTCCTGTAAGGGGACTCAAAGGGGTTTACAAACTTCCTCCCCTGCCACAACAAACACCCTGTGAGGTAGGTGAAGCTGAGAGAGCTCCAAAGAACTGTGACTAGCCCAAGGTCACCCAGCTGGCATGTGCTGGAGTCCACAAGCTAATCTGGTTCACCAGATAAGCCACAACAGCCCAAGTGGCAGAGCGGGGAATCAAACCCAGTTCTCCAGATTAGAGTGCACCTGCTCTTAACCACTACAGCACACTGGCTCTCTGGAGACAGACAAGTTCTGCTTTGGGTGACACAGAAGGAGATCCTTCCTGAAGCGGAACCCCAGATGCAGTCTCGGAGCCTGACGGCTCCTCCCCACTCTGATATACCAGCCGAGCAATGGCATGTCCTGTCCCCGCCCCCAGCCCTCCCCTGCTCACCTTGGCGTTTAGCACGTTACTCGCAATCCGGCACAGCATCAGTAGGCTGTCCTCGGGCACAGTCCAGGTGACGCGCAGGCGGGTCATCCTCTGCAGGGCGCTCTGATCTGCCTCATCGTAGCGAGGCTTTTTGCTCTTTTCTCCAGGGCCCCCCTCTTAGTGGCCCCCAGAAAGGAAAAAGGCAGCCTTTAACCACTGTTCCTCTCCGCCTGGACTGCCTGCGTTGGCTCCGCAGCACCGCAGAGGCCAGAGGCCTTACTGCGGGCCGAGTGTCAAAAGCCAGCCAGAGCGACCCGGTCCTGGACAACCCGCAGACAACAGGGAGGCTTCCACGTAGAGACCTTAAGAAGTGCTTGGTGCTCACGACTGGCTTTTGAAGAACACGAAGAAGAAGCCCTTTGTAAGGCAGAGGAACTCTGCTCCCCATCCCACCCCAGCCAGCAGGCTCAGAACGGTACCTCTCTTCCTCTTCTGCCTCTTGGTCTTCCTCCCCAGCTCCTTCTTCAGCCGCCTCCGCTTCTGGCTTTTCCCTCCCCTCACCCTCTTGCTCCTGCTCTGCGCGGCTTCTTTCTCAATCTCCACCAAGTCTTCTCTTTGGGCAGAAGCTTCCGTCCCCGGCAGCCCTTCTCCCCAAGGAGTCCCGTTGCCACCTGCACGACACCAGGATTAACTGTAGCTTCACAGAGCACACAACATGGCCACTGAACTCCGTGCTGGAACGTCAGCCGACCCCAGGGGAGGAGTTCTCAAAGCTCCCAGAGGGGCTGGGGTGTTCTTGTGATCGTCTGGCTGCAAAGCAAAAGCTGTGTGTGGCAGGCAAGAGAGGCTCCATCTTGCATGAGCAAGAATTCAGCTCAGGGGGCTGCATCCTCTGAAATCACCACCTGAGCAGCATTGACCCAGCATTATGGCACCAGATGGCTTCTTCTGAGCTAACCACACACAGACTACATAACGTGACAGTTCACAGTCCAAGATGCATCACTGCCTCAAACCCCTGCCTCAATTTTCACCATGTTTATGAAAAATCCCAGTGGTCCTCAGGACAAACCGGCTTGTGCTTCTAACAACTTAGGGTGACCTCAGAAAACTAATGCAAAGAAAACAGAGCTCCACCCGCCCGCCCAAAACAGCCCAATTTGGTCAAATGCCTTTCTGCACCCAGAACACCCTCCGAATGGATCTGGTCAAAGTGTCCCTGATGCCAGCCCCCCACCTGCCAACGCATTTCATGGGTTCAAAAAGTGCCCCCCCTCCCCCACATTCCAGGAGTCAGGGGTGTCGCAGTTTCTGCAAGCTCGGCTCTCATGCCTTCTGTGTGCCTTTACCTCTGCTGCCAAGCGGGAGGGGCCGTCTGGTCAGGAAGGTCTGGAGTCTGATGGTGTGCCCAATTTCAGAAGCGGTGTTCTCCTAGCAGCAAAGCAAAAACGCATCAGAAAACACCGGAACAGCCAGGCTGCACAGACGCTTCAAGCACCGTTTGGGGCGGGATCGCCAGTTGTGAAGGGCACCTCTTAATCCTAGTCGAAATCTGCTGCTAGGAGAAATTCCGAGCTTTACACACAAGCAAAGTTGATTGATCAAATAGTCACCCTTAGCATTTAAAAAAAAGTGTGTGTGGGGGGGGGCTGGGAGCAAGTGAGTGATGTGGGGTCATCAAAAGAGACACATCTAGGCAAGGGCTCATTTACAGTCTTTATGCCCCACCCCTCTCTCTCCAACGAGGATCCAAAGTTCTCTCCCATTTTATTCGCAAAGTCCTGATACCCTGCATGCTAAGCAAGGTTGAGAAGATGTCACCCAGCAAACTGCCATGGCTGAGGGGAGATTTGAATCTGGGTCTCCCAGATCCTAATTACAAACCCGAACCACTGTGCACAATGACAGCAGACACACCCCCCCCCAATTTCCACAGAGTCTCCTTTTAAATCCACCCCCTTCAGCATGGATTTAAAGGGAGAACGTGAGGTCCCCAGTTTGAACATTGAAAGTGATGCTGTTTTGGGGTGAATTATCCATCACCCTTAAACAGCATCACTTTCAATGTTTAAACTGGGGACCTCACATTCTCCCTTTAAATCCATGCTGAAGGGGGTGGATTTAAAAGGAGACTCGGTGGAAATTGGGGGGTGTCTGCTGTCAGGGGTGCAATTATTAAGCTAACAGCACCAAGCTTTCAGGCAGCACCACAATTTCAGGGATTTGTTGGGAGACTCTCTTGATGATACCACCCAGGTTTGGAGAAGTTTGGTTCATGGGGGCCAAAGTTATGAACCCTCAAATGTGTAGCCCCCATCTCCTATTAGCTTCCATTGGAAACAATGGGGGATGGGGCACCCCCTTTGGGAGTCCACAGCTTTGGACCCCCTAGACCAAACTTCACAAAACCTGGGTGGTATCAGTAGGATTCCCTCCTACTGATACCACCCAGGTTTGGTGAAGTTTGGTTCATGGGGACCAAAGTTATGGACCCTCAAATGTGTAGCCCCCATCTCCTATTAGCTTCCATTGGAAACAATGGGGGCACCCCCTTTGGGAGCCCATAACTTTGGACCCCCTGAACCAAACCTCACCAAACCTGGGTGGTATCATCAGGAGAGTCTCCCAACAAATCCCTGAAATTGTGGTGCTGCTAGCTTAAAAACTGCGCCCCCTGCAGTCAAAAATAAAAAACACTTTAAAATGCAAAAAAACACAAACGGGGGCGGAGCTTCGGACATGTAATGGGGGGGGGGTTGAACCCGAGAACCTCCCGCTTACCTACATCCTTGGGCAGACCGTGACATCCTGCCTCCAGAGCTTAAAATCTCTGTTTAAACTCAACTGTAAGGTGGCTGGAGACTGAAATAGGAATGTGGGAGGGGGGAATACTGAAGGGACCGAGTTCCCAGATGCCTCCATTTAAGAAAACCACTGGAGAGTGCCAGACTTTAGACTCTTGGGGAGGGGCCAGGCCTCAGCATCTGCCTGGCATTCAGGAGATCCCACAGTCAACCCCCAGCAATACAGCTCCTTAGAAAAGACCAGGCAAAAGACCTCCTCCGCCGGAGACTGTGCAGAGCCACTGCCAGTCTGAGTAGGTTTGACTGATCAGGGGTCTGATTCAGCAGCTTCATGCATGCACCTCGTTTGATTTGTAAAACTAAAAAAGACACCCCCACCCCCACCCGACAGTGGTCCTGGGTCTCCAGAGGCCACAACGGGCACCCAACATACAGCAGGGGTTCAACAACCACCCAAGGAAGCTTCGCGCAGGACTTTGCCCTCCATGTTGGAAAAGCAGAGAAAGCCCGGCCATTGGGCCTCCGCCCAGCAGCCGATTTGACCACTGGCTCCAATCAGGATTGACAGATTTGAGAAAGTGAGCTGTGACCAACAAAAGCTCAGACCGTTAGTCTCTAAAAGGAGCCATGAGATTTTAGAGGTATTTTGATACAACGGACTGACACAGACACCCCTTTGCTGTTATCCCATGACCGGCCAATGGGAGGCTGAACATGTGCTAGAGAAGACACACATACTGGCAGGGGCTGAGCTTCCCAGGGGCAGCAGAAAAAAATCCACACAAAATTCTGCCTTTAGCAGAAAACACAAAAGAATTCCTGCCCGGGAGAGCACAGGCAGCCAGGAGGGGATTTCTGGAGACACCCGACTTCCTTCTAAAGGACAGACAGAACTCCAGGCTAGAAAACCTCACCTGCCTAGTCTTCTTGATAATGTAGCTTGTCCAAATCCAGTTGCGTTTCAAGTGGGCATAAAAGCTAGAATCCAGACCACCTGCTCCCAGACCGTCTCCAGGAACAGAGCCATCATCCACAATTTCTCGACTCCCCCTGGGGAGATAAGTGTCAAAAAGCAGCTTTAGGTACCAGGCCGTGAGATAGTGTGGGATAGTGGTCAGACCAGGATTGGAGGGAGGAGCAAGTTCCCTTCCCAGAGCAGAAAGCTGGGCAATCCTGAGACCCCCCTCTCACAGGTGGGTTGGTAAAGATGACGTGGGGACAAGAGAAGCACGTGTGCTGCTGCCATGAGGGCCTCTGGAGGAAGGGCTGGCTGGGTGCAGACAAAGCCACCCTCCGAGAGAAGCTGTGCCAAGAGATGCATCAGAAGAGATCAACCACGGCACAGACTTCTCTAAAATATTTGTGTCCCCTGCAAACATTGAATTAATAATATCCTCCCTGCCAGCAGGACAGCTGCACATCCAGTAGGGAGCCAGGACAGCCCTGCAGCCCTGCTTCTTCCAGTGGAGGTAGGATGAAAAGAAAAGGGTCCCCCCACCCCAACCCCCCTGCAAGAAGTGTGTTGCCTTTGGGAGTCCTGCTGCTCTTGGAGGATGGAAGGAGCCAGCCACCCAGAGACAAAGCCCCTTCCGCAGCACCAAAGGAGGCCTACGTTGTGTACTCCAGCATAGCACACTTGCGCTCCAAGTTGTGCTTGTGTGCTGCCGATTCTTGTTCCAGTGTTTCATCCAAAGCGGTGCCCGCATCAGCACTGTCCACTGAAGTTCCACTCCTCTTGACACGGGGATGCCGGACAATTCCTGGGAACGCAAACAAAATTGGTCAGCAGCAGCAGCAGCAAGTAATGACAAGCCCTGGGCTGGGGACAGCCAGGCCTGGGAGAGGAGTTGGAAACATGCAGGAAAGGAATGAAAGGAGCGTGGCAGCAGGAGGCATCTCCATACCGAGGGGTGTGTTGAGGGAGACGCACTGCAGGTCAAACCAGAAATTCTCCACTTCCTGCAGAGTGTCCAGAACGTAAGAGCGTCTGTCAAAAGGGCGGCTGCTTTGAGCCAGGTTGTAGTGGGGTTCACAGATGGTGGTGTCCACAATCACTGCATTCTTCTTCATGTATACGAACACCTGCAACTCACCAGATGCACAAATCAGAAGGCCTTTCCCATTTCAGGTCAGGACACAGACAAGTGAAGGCCTCTTGACTCAACAGGTCGTGCCAGCTGACATCGTAATGGCCATGCCTGCAAGGGGCTTTGTAAGCACGTGCCAGGCTGCCCACGGCACCAAAGCCCACGAGTCCAGACCAGTCGACACAAAGCGATAAAGGTGCCACTCGGAGCAAAAAGCCCCCACCCAAGTCAGCTTTCTCCTCCCGTTCCTTTTGTCACTGGTAGCATCAGCTAGCCTATTAAAGGATAGCACATGTGACTCCCATTCTTGCATGGATGTTTAACCACTGAGATGGCTCACACAACCTGTGTGGCTTGACCACTAGCCACTGTTCCTCTCCCAAAGAGAAATTACATTGTCTGGGAAACAAAAAGCCTCTGGCATTACCTGATCTTTTTCTTGGAACTTCTCAGTGGGACCAAACTGCACGAGCCCCATGTAACACAGCCGCTGCAGGCTCTCCACGATAGAGAAGATGTATCTCCTGTGGGGAAGGACATTTCTGGGTGACCCTGCTTGGAGACAGCAAAAGGTCCACATCCAGGTGGGAAAATGGCATCTTCCCTCCCCATTGTCCCGGGAGAGGTCAAGGTAACTTTTCTAGCACACAATCTTTTGTGATACATCTTGTGTTGAAGACATATTTTACACCCCTTGCTGATCAGGAATGAGGCATTCTGACCTGGACCTACAACTAAGGCACACACAATATAGGGTCCGCAGGGGAAGCGTCATTGGTTACCAGAACTACTCTAAACAGGCTGCCTCCTCTACAGAATGCTGCCGCAGACTATTTACTGGACCAGCAGAGGGGTAATTAGTGGAGAATTCACAGAATCCCTGCTCTAGGCCTCCCCCCCGCCCCTACGACCTGAGGCTTATCCATTATTTGGAAAAGACACTCATTAATCCCAAATCCACAAATATGATTCCCCTCTCCCACATTTAAGATGTATTAATAGGACTGTGCTTAACTTTCCATCTTATGTGGAAGCAACATTCATCCCTACAAAGAGCAGGGGCTTTTCCGTTGCAGCCCCAGAACCGCAGTCAGCTGCCCTATTGGAGGTTTGCTGTTCCCTTCTCAGTCAGATTAAAGCACGAAGTTTTGCTGCATTTGTGGTAATGGAGGATTTGTTGCTCTGCTGCATTCGGTTGATGGATGACTTGTTTTCTGTTGCTTTTAATGTGCGGTGTTGGGTTTGTTTTAATGAAAAGTAATTGAAAAGTGGTACACAAACCCTCTAAATAAAAAAATGAACAAAGGTGCTCACCTTTTATAAAGGAGCTTTTGTCTAATTGATCTGGGAAGATATCTGATCAATGTGTGCCTCTTCAGGGGATCATTTAAATACTCCTCCAGGTTATCCACCTAAAAGGCATTAAAATGTAGCTCAGTGGGCAAGACTGGGTCAGCTTCAAACTGCTTTCATATAAGCCTCAACAACTTCAGAAGTGAACGAGCTGTCCCTCTCTCTCATCAGCACTCCTCCAGCAAACAGCAGCAGCCCCTTTCAAGGCTGATACCAAAGAATTCAAAAGACAGGTGCAGCTGGCTGAAAACCGAGAGGCATCTCAGGCCCTTCTGCCCAGCCCCCCAGCCCCCACACCTCCGCCAAGAGCACCTGTCCGCACCTTGTAACTGACTTGGATGATCTGGACAAAGATGGAGAGTGGCAAGCAGAGAAGAATGTCGCTCACAAGAGCCCATCCATGGCCAAATTCTCTGTGCACTGGGAGTGGAGGGATATGACGCTTCCATGAAGCCTCGTCCACATACACTGCAAGGGAAAAGACACAGCAAGAGAGAGAGAGAGAAAGAAAAATGTGTCAAGAGTCGGAACAGAAGAGCCCAGAGAGGTTTTGCCTGGTTCCAGTCATGTGGCTACTTACATTCCATGGCTGATATTTGGGCCACTGCAGATGCAGGAATAGAGGTGGCCACCTTGCAGGGGGGGGGGGGGGGCTTTGTGGTGTCACCTTGAACTGAATTTACTGGAGTGACTCCGCAGAGGAGTGCACTGCTGAGCTGTAGTGCCACAGATCATAAGGATTTATTCCAGCCCCCAGGAGGAGGGGGGCGGGGAAAGGCTCTTCTTTGCCATCACGGGACATGTGAAAACAGGCAAGCCGGCAGCTCCACGGAAAACTCCTGCCCACTTCCACGGCCCAGACTGTGCAACTCTGTCCAGTCCCATGACTGCCCCCCAACAACCCCTGTGCACTGCTGTGGCTGGCAGTTCAGGCAGGTCCAAAGCACAGCTCCCCCTCCCACCCCGAAAGGAGCTCCCCAGATTGAGGCTCCCAGGTAATGCTCCCCATGGAAAGTTCTCACCCACCTGGCCACGGAACAGCCCAGCAGCAGGACGCCGGATTGAATCCTTACCTGTCTGCTCCCCGGGCTCCACTTCCGCCTCCTGGGCGGGGGCAGGACAGCTCCCCCCAGATGCTGCATCAGGCTCCTCACCCGCTGCTGGAATCGGCTTGGGGCCAGGGGAGTTGAGGCCCCGCACACCACTTGCAGGATCGTTGCTGCAGTCCACTTGGCTCTGCGACGCATTCCATGGGTGCCCGTACACCAAGTACCAGAAGAAAAGGTGGGCTGTCCTAAGGCGAGGCATTTTCGGGAGGAAGCCCAGAGAACGTCCGAGGCCTGCCACTGAGAGAAGCAGACACTCACAGGGAGGCCAAGGTCAGGAGCCAAGCCGGAGAAAGGAAGGCCTCTTACCTGTCACAGGGTGGTAGCTGGACTTGGAGGTGTGCCTTTTCTCCCCGGCCCCGCTCAGCCTGCTGGCCCCCTCCACTCCAGAGGGAGAGGAGCAGCCCTCCATCTCACTGAAGGCAGTCCCCATCTCAGAGTCCTGGGACGTTGACACATGAGGAACTTTAATCCTGCCATTCCAAAGCAGGAAAGAGATTTCAGACAAGCCCTGGGGACCTGCAGCATGTTGAGTGGCCACCTGGGAGGAAGGCCCAGCCAACTGGGCGGCTACTAGCCAGCTGCCTCACTGACTCGCCAAGGAGGGCGGAAGCTGAGGCCCCATTCCTCTGGGCCTGTGCTGACCCCCAGAGTGCCTCTGGAAAGCCCTTTCCAAGGCCCAGAAGCTGCTGTTCTGCAGGCCAGCTGCTTCCCCATTGCCCACCCAGGTCACCTGCCTGCTCACAGTGCTCGAATTGGAGATCCGGAACCGCACTTGCTCAATGGCACTTTTCACCAGCGGGTCGTTGGGGCTGATGGAGGGGTCGACCACAAACTCCACCTTCCAAAGAAACAAAGAGGCATAGTCAACAGGGGCCCTGAGAGCCACAGAAGAACTCCAGGGGGCTCCATACTTTGGGGGGGGGGGAGGACTGCTGGCCTCTCTCATTTACACAACCACCAGCTCCTCATGGCAACTATCTCTCTCTCTCTCTCTCTCTCTCTCTCTCTCTATCACACACACACACACACACACACTCACACTCACCATAATTTCAGCTATAGCCTCATCTGGCATTCTGTGCAGAGAACCAGTTCAATGTCCACAGTGCAAAAGGCCGCGGGTTAAAGGCATCAGAGGACAGAGGCAGCCCAAACCAACTGGAAGACACAGAGCTGTGCAAATGGCACAGTCTTCTCAGGAGGCTGTACCACTACACAACACACACACGTGGAAGACTTCCAAATCAGGCCGAATGTGAAAAGTGAAGCCACTGGGCAGCCTGTCTGAGGATTCCCCCAGGCTGGGGAGCCTGAGGCTGCCCCGGTCACCTTTTTGCTGATCCCATCCTGGATGACGGTGGTGCGGTACAGGCGGAGCAGCCCTTCCTGGGAGAGCCGCTGCACTAAGCGTACGATGGACTTCTTGCAGCATCGCGTCGAGACCCCTTCCTGCTTCTCTTGATCCATGACCATCTTCTGGAGCCTAAGGCACAGGAGGATGTTTCTCTGCAGTAGCGTCCAGAGCGCCAGGGCTTCAAGTCCCACATAATAGTGCCATGCAAAGCGGGGAACAGATAGGCCCCTGCCCCGAACAGCTCACAGGCTAAGTGTCAGGCCCGGCATCCCAGAGACCGGCCTGGCCCCGCTGGGCCTGGCATTTCCTGGGACCAAGGGGGGAGCCTTTTGCAGGCTCTGATTCCATAACAAGAGCTCTCTCTCCCTCTTCCTTGTCTTGTGCAAATTGTTTTGGGAAAGGGGGGAGGGGGGAATGCCGAATGGGTCAGTGTTTTCTGAAAGATACCAGGGACAGGAGACAGAGCCCCAGCTCTGGCTCCTCGGACCTGGGGTCCTGACACGGTTCCATAAAAGCTCCTGATGCCTTCATGAGTCTCAATTATTGACTGGAATCACAGACCCTCACACCAAGAGAGGGAAGGAGGGAGCAGGGGGGACACAGAGACTCCAGAATATCAGCTACACACCACCAATGGCTGAGGGGGGTGTCAACAGGAGGAGAGGTCCCAAAAAGTGGCACTGGAGACTCCCAGCCAGACCCCTCCAAGCCCACCAGACAGGCCTCCCCCAGCCCAAAGTGACCCTCACAGCCAGGCTCGCAGTTCAGTTGCCCGGGTTCACGTGATGTTTCTCGGGAGAGCCTGCTTCACTTGCCCTGCTTGGCCAACCGGCAGTCTAGGACACAGGTGTCAAACTCGCATGATGCTGGCAGGGGATGATGGGAACTGTAGTCCATAACATCTGGAGGGCTGCGAGTTTGAAACCTATGGTCTAGGACGATAGCTGCGCCACCCCAGACCGCCCTTCCCCCACTCACACAAACAAGCTCTCGATCAAGCGGAGGTTTTGGACGGCCTCGATGATGAGGTTGCGCCGCTTGAGGAGGCGATAGGTCTCGTGCGAGCGCTCCGCCACCGGGACCCGTGGGCGCTTCTCCTTCCTCTTGTCATCCCAGGTCTTCTGGAGAGGGGGGGAGAAATGCTCCTAAGAGAGAAGCTGGCACAGAGCTGTGGGTACAGGCCCCCTGCCAGGCCCAGGGACACAGGAGCGAGCAATCAGAAGAGCCTCGCCGGATCCAACCACAGGCCCACCTAGTCCAGCATTCTGTCCACCCAGGGGGCCACAAACAGGATGGCCGCCACAGCACCCTGCTCTTCATTTCCCCTTTAACACCTTTGCACCCCACCTTTCTCCAACTGGTCCAGGGTGGGCGGCAATCCTGACAACTGGAGCACAGCAGATGTAAAGCTAACATTGTATACTAAATGGGGCTGTCGTACCAATGCCCCGGTCAAATGGATCTGTTTTCACACTTCCCCTGGAGGCAAGTAAACAAGGGGAGCTCATTCAATAATGGAAGGGCAAGCAAGGGGGAGGGGGGACAGCTGAATCTGCCCACTCTTCAGAGAGGGAACCATCCACAGGACTGGGTCTGGGGCATCCCACGGGCTCAGGGGTACAGAAGGGCCTTAATGGATGACTTTGCAGCCCTTTCATTTATACCTCCAGGCTGGCTAGCTGCCCTTCAGTGGCATAGTGGTTAAGAGCAGATGGACTCTAATCTGGAGAAACGGGTTTGATTCCCTACTCTGCCACTTATGCTGCGGAGGCTTATCTGGTGAACATATTAGCTTGTGCACTCCAACATATGCCAGCTGGGTGATCTTGGGCTAGTCACAGTTCTTTGGAGCTCTCTCAGCCCCACCCACCTCACAGGGTGTTCGTTGTGCGGGGGGGGGGGGGAGAGGGAAAGGAGTTTGTCAGTCCCTTTGAGTCTCCTTACAGGAGGGAAAGTGGGGATAAAAATCCAAAACTCCACTCTTCTCAAGGGACTTGGAGAGGCCTTTTCTGCTACAGCCATGAGCCATGGAACTGATAACAGCTGTGCCATTTAAGCAACCAAGAAGCGTTTCTAAATCAAACAGGGGAACACCCTCCTCCCCCCAACAAGCAGCCTCTCCCCACTGGCCTCCTGGTCAGATCTTTTGCTGTCTTTGAATTCTAAACAGCCCGAAGTCACAGGGAACCACCTTCCCACAGTGCCGGCATGCAGAGAGGGGCAACCAAGGAGGCCAAACGGCAGCTGGCCACTGTACCTGTTCAGCCACACCCCCTGCCCACTCCGGCCACATTGGAGTGGGCAGCCCCTCCCCCAAGCAAACCTTGCTCTCATTCCCTCCTGCTCCCTGCAAGAAAGGCAGGGCAAAGCAAGGGCTCAGGACAGCTCTTACTTCTCAGTCACTACTGAGGCCAAAGAAGGGTTCCCCAGCACCCACCACAGAGAAACATCGGAAGTGCCCGGCTGCATCACACCAGCTAAGGTCCATCTAAACCCGTGGTGGCGAACCTTTGGCACTCCAGATGTTATGGACTACAATTCCCATCAGCCCCTGCCAGTATGGCTAATTGGCCATGCTGGCAGGGGCTGATTGGAACTGTAGTCCATAACATCTGGAGTGCCAAAGGTTCGCCACCACTGATCTAAACCAGCAGCACATGGGGCCGACAACAGGGCACAGGGGCCTTCCCCGATGTTGGCCTCCTGAGACTGGGAGTCAGAGGCTGACTGACCCTGGAGTCGTCACGGCCAGTAGCCGCCAACACATCTCTCCTCCGTGCGTTTTAAAGCCACCTGTTCCTGTAAGTATCACCACTGCCTCTGCCAGCAAATTCCATATTTTAGTCCCAAAGACGTCTTTCCTTTCATCCATCCTGAATCTGCCACTCCTCACCTTCACTGGGTACCTCTGGAGACCTCAAGAGCCCACCCACTCAACTGTACAAAACATGCACGCTCATAATGGAAGTGAAGGATTCAAGCCCAAGCCTCTTACTTTGAGGGTTTCTGGCCGGACTTCCTCTACCACCACCAGGTCTCCGGCTTCGTCTGCCGAATGGGCGCATGAGGAGAGAGTGGTTTCTTGCTTCAGCACATCCGAAGCAGAATCATCGTCTGCCAGAGGATCAGGAAGCTCATCTCGGTATCCCGGGGAGTGCAAAGGAGTACGGGTCCTGTCCGGGGTCGCTGGAGCTGCCAATTTCCTGGCTGGTCAAGAAATCATCACTGGTCACCGACCAGTTCGACAATTTCTGCTACCGCAGCCTTTCCCTTTGGAACACGATCCCTGCCAAGCCTACAAAGCTGGATTTGGCCCGCTGAAGTCAGCTAAGCATGAGCCAGAGGGGCAGGTCCCTACATGGCTCCCCAGGGGGGCTTGCAGCCTGCCCCCCCCCCCCGCTAAGTACCTTATCTCAGACCCAACTCTACTGTCGCTAAATCAGACAACTTCCACCCCTGCCACACAACCAGTTGCATGCCCTGCCCAGATGAGGATCAGAGAAGCTCTGGGAGTAGCGCCAATACAGAAAGGGAGGGAGGGAGGGAGGGAGCCAGTCAAGCACAACAGGGAAGAAACCCAAAGCACAGGCAAGTCGGGGCCCCAAGAACTGCTGAATATGGATGTGCCATTGAGGTGCCCATGCAGAGAAAAAGTGTTTTCATCTGGGCATCCCTGGCCCGGCAGCTCACACTGCACCTTTGGTTGGGGTTGACTGGCAAAGGCCTGCTTGAAACGGGAGCCTCGTCCGTGACCCCACGCCAGCTTTCCGTGGCTCCACGCCATCTTCATCCTCCTCTTCCTCCTCCTCCTCATTCACCAGCTCAGATGGCGGCATCTCCTCCTCCCCCGGCAAGGAGTCTTCCTGGGCAGCAGACGTGCTGGCCATGGCCAGCTGCTCGCTCCGGGCCTTCTCGCGCTCAAACTGCCGGCTCAGGTCGCTCTCTTCCGCAAAGGTGCAGGTGATGTACTTGGTTGTCCGCTGTCTGCCTTCGTCTTCCATAAAACCCTGAATGTGAATCGAGAAAAGAGGTCATTGCTGATGAATCCCTTGCAGAGTTCGTGCAAGGGTAGCAGCAGCGGTCCGTGGGCACAACCGACGCTACCTTGATCACTTTGTAGCGCTCCAAGAGGCGGCACAGCATCCGCGCCTCCAGCTTCCCCACATTCATAGCCGCTCGAAGCTCAGCTTGGGAAATGCCTTTGGTCCCCCAGCTCTCTACTGCAGAGAAGAAGGACAAAAGCAAGCCACGTGGGCTCTGTACTGGATGCCACCCAGATAGCAAACAGGCTCAGCCTTGGGAAGCATGATCACCAAACAAAAGACCCCATGGGCATATTTTTGGGGTCTGGAAAGAAGCAAACAGAGCAAATGAAGCTGCCTGAGGAATTTTGAAGGTTGCTCGGTAACCATAACAATCTGATGGAGCCTTCCAAGCCTTGATTTCTGCAGAGTCATGGGCAGAGTGAGAGCAGGGATGGAGGCCAAAACTGCCCTGGCGAAGGTGACGGAAGACTCACTGGGAGAAACTCACCACCCACACAACTGACCCAGCCTCACAGTCACCAGGACCTTTGTGGGTCTCAGAAGCCGAGTCGGAGACTAATGCAATTGTCCCTCGCAAGGGAAGTGAAGTCACCTCAATCTCACCCGTACCCATGTGGGCCTTACTGGAGCACCTGAGACTTCCCATGCCAAATGAAAGAGGCTTCCCATGCCAAATGAAAGAGACTTCCCATGCCAAATGAAAGACTATAGTTTCTGGTGGCAGCTGAAAGACATCCTTCTCTCATTCGCAGCCTAGGGAGAAGGACCCCACCGCACAACCTACTCAGCTCGTATGCCTGTGTCAGCATGTCCTTCTCGCACACCACGTCAATGGGCTGCACCGTCTTGGTGATCACCTCTTCGTCGTCGTCATCGTGGTCGTCGTCCACCTTCTTCCGAAACTCCTTTACGAGCTTCAGGCAGCGGACCATGACGTCCGTCCCTAGGAGCAAGGGCACATTCAGGGCACATGCAGGCATGGACAGCAGTCAGGCATGTCAAAAGATGGCCTAGGTTTGCTTCGAGAGGACCACTCCTTAGAAACAATTTACAAACAAAAACCTTCCTAAAACAGATGGGCTCCTGCTGAAGCTTTGGGAAGGTTGGCGCTGGTTAGTGCTGGGATGGGAGACGGCCAAGGAAGTCCAGCATCACAATGCAAAGGCAGGCAATGGAAAACCATATCTCAGTGTCTCTTGCCTTGGAAATCCTGAGCGGTGGGCCATAAGTCAGCGGTAACTTTCCATCACTGTTGCCACCAGGGAAAACACACAGCCTGATGGTTGGCTGAATTCAGAGGAGTCTGGATTTACAGCCCAGAGGAGACAGCACCCCACCACTGGAGGCTGCAGCCACTGCTAGAGGAGCCTGGCCTCCCGCACATCGCCTGTCCGAGCATCCCAGCCATCTGGCAGGCACTACACAGGCACAAAGGCATCCCAGACCCAAGGCAGTCAAGCCTGCAGTCAGTCTATGTATCGCCCATCCCTCAAACAGCCCCTCCGGCCAGCTGCCTCCCCACACATCAGCAGAAGGCCAAAGATGGCCGGCCTGAATCCAAAGGAGCCTGTGATTGTGGCAAACCTCTCGGAGGCCCTTGCTAGAGTCGGAAGAGAAGGCTGGCAAGGTTTTGCTTAGAGATAGGAAGGCAGTGGAAAGAATCCTTTGTCTCCCCAAGGACTTTCCCCTAATTCTTTCAACAGAGAAGTCAGAAATTTCAGGGAGTTCTGGGGGAAAACCCTCCCGTGAAATATTCTCTCTCCGGGAATGGCATCTACAATGCTGTTTCACTCAGTCCAACTCTACAGTAGAATGCGTGCTTATAGACACAGACCCTATATTTTCAGTATTACATTTATTGTTTAAACATGATTCATTTTGCCCAGGATTTTCTATGCATATGATAATCATACAGTATTGAAGAGTTTGAAATTTTTAACATTATACAGTTTTAATTCCATAACCAAATGTACTAAAACTTGATTCTGATCAAATTATTTTTCTTTACTACAAATGCATCTTTTCTATTTTCCATTTTCCTGTTTACTTCTTGAATGGAAAAACTGTTATGTAAGGGCCAATGTAGGACAGAAAAAGATAAAGAAGAGTTTGAACGTGTACCCTGCCTTTCATCCTGTGAGGGGTCTCAAGGTGGTTTACAGTCTCCTTCCCTTCCTTTTCCCACCACAGACACCTTGTGAAATAGATGGGGCTGAAAGAATTCTGAGAGAACCGTGACTCGCCCAAGGTCACCTTGCAGGCTTCATATATAGGAGCAAGGACGCAAATCCAGTTGACCAGATAAGAGTCCGCCGTTCATGTGGAAGAGTGGGGAACCAAATTTGGTTCTCCGGATTAAAGTCCACCACTCTTAACCACCACACCATGCTGATGGTTTGCAGCTCTATCTTTCTTTTGTACAGAATGTACGCATTTTTTTTCTTGCAACAAACTGAGGCCGTTGTATGATAAATTCTCCTAAAAGTGCCGATCTGTAGAACTGTATATGCTCGTTATGCATTTCATGTTAGTGACATTAAGGTTAGCTTTGATGAGGGAGTGCAGTATTGTATGTATGAAAAAAAATCACTACGCACATAAAATGTAAAACCCTGTTCTCATATCTCGTTCCCCAGGGCAGGCTTCCCTCCCCTCACCCCAGCCCATGAACAACCTCCTCCTTACCCCTCTTGGTCTTGAAAGGACCTCCTTCAGGGCACATGTTCTGCAATGGGACGGACACAATCTTGCCCAAGCCGGCGTTCAGCATATACTGATAGAGACGTTTGAATGTTTTCTCACAGAGACCCTGCAGAACAGCAGGACAGGCAAATGGAGCGGCATTCATTCTCTTGCCCAAATGGCTGCCTCTCAGGAATGGACAGCAGGTAAAATATCCATTGAACCAATCACTAGTGCTCAGCTGGATTTTTCCCCACTCCCAGCTTTAGCCTCTCAACCTGTTCCGCTGTTCCAGGAGCATCTTGTCTAGGGACTTAACTGGACAGCCTCATAAGTGCATGTTCACCGCCCCCCCGTGACCTCACCCATTGCTAGCCCCTGAGGGGCCGCACCCCAGGGTCCAAGCCAGTCGGACCTTCAGTTGGCATCTTCCTGCCCTGCACATTCTCAAGTTTCCAGACCCCTCTGGATTCTGTGGTTTTTCTAAGCTGCTTTTAGCTGCTAAGCATAAGCATAAGCATTTATTGTCGTTGTCATAAGCATAAGCATTTATTGTCATTGTGCACGCACAACAAAATTTAGCTGCTAAAGCAACAGCTGTCTGAAAGGGGTGGGACACTTAGTTTTCCCTCTGGTAGACAAATGCTCCAAGGTCAGGCAGACTGAACAGAGCCCAACGCAGCAGCCAACCAGCTGCGCTGGACAGCCAGCAAACAAGCCTTCCCCTGCTGCTGTCCCCTCACACTGGG
The DNA here is from genome assembly GCF_021028975.2 of Sphaerodactylus townsendi. Lineage (NCBI taxonomy): Eukaryota > Metazoa > Chordata > Lepidosauria > Squamata > Sphaerodactylidae > Sphaerodactylus > Sphaerodactylus townsendi. Next base: position 138,612,792 of record NC_059428.1, read on the forward strand.
ATTCAGAGGTTTGCTGCCTCTGAAATGTCTCCCTGGCCAGTTGCCACAGATGGGCCTCTCTTCCAGGAACCTGCCTAACCTTCTTTTAAAGTCATCTTACCAGCTCCTCTCGAATGTTCCCCAGGGTCTCCATTTGTCCTGGCCGACCGCTCAGCATACCAGAGAGCTTTTCCATAAGGATATCATATTTGCTCCTCCTAAACCCCAAGAAGAGGCAAGCATGAGTAAACGCTGCAAAGAGAAACAGCAAAGCAACGTCTGTTGCTGGCCCAACCTGCAAGCTAACAGGAATGCACTAGAAGAGGCAACAGGAGAGAAGGCAGAGCCACTGGCCGCTGGCTGTGAAAACCGGAGCCAGGCCCTCGCCAGTCTGGAACACACCTGTCGATGTGGAAGCGGGTCAGGAGAAGAAGAATGGAATGCTGCTGGGCCCCTGAGGGCAGCCGGATCACATGGGACTGCATGGAAATGAGTCCGTTCCTGTCAAGCACCCTGCGGTGGTAGTGAAGCTTCCCGGCATCCACTCTGGAATGACAGTTTGTCCTCTTATAGCAAACAGCGTGAAAGGGTCAGAAAGGAATTCTCAAAACATCAGTCTCTAGTGCAATGATGCTAACTGGACCAGGAAATGAACTGGAGTCTTAAGCTAGATGTGAAACATTTTCTAGCTTCTCCAAATCATGGCTCCTTGAGCTGAAACATGCTGACACCAACAGTAAGCTGGCACCAACAAGTTAACTTTATTTCTTATTTTTCTCCTGTTGCTCATGCAAGTGGTCCCCAATTGTTTAAACACAACATCATACATACATAGTCAAACACACCTGTTGTGGTCTGACTATGGTGAAAGATTCATCATCTACCCAAGGGCATAGGCAATTGGCTTTTCAACATTTCAGCAGTCCCATAACATAAACAGCGACATGAGAAGACAGAGAAATTTAGAGAGAGTGCTGAATATATTCCAGAGACACCCTGTAAGAAGCCAGAGAGGCAGACAAGCTGAAGCAATAGCAGCCTGCAAGGTAAAGTAGCTCCCTCCTGGCCAGCAAGAAGTAACTGCTGATACCCCACCTCCCTGGCAGCACCAATCACATGTCTCGCAACTGGAGCTGAAAGTCCAGAAAGAAAGTGAAGGCGACATCAAGGCCTAAGACCTTGACACCACTGCCTACCAACTTACTTGAAAGCCACACTGAGGTCCCTCTGGAGCTCCCCTTGCCATCGAGCACGGCCGAGCCGCTCCAAAATACAGTAGGAGAAGTCAGGAAGTTTTAAATCTGGGTCCCCTTCCCAACCAATCAGCGCTCGATGCCGCAGAGTCTGGGAGGCAACAATGAGCAACCTCTCTCCCCATCTGCATGGCAAGAATAAGACACAATAAAAGTTGAAGGCCGGACTCCTGAAGGAGGCACAGACAGACTCTGGGGGAAACCATGCAGAAGACCTTCTATTACTTACCATACACATTCTTTAAGGAGATGCAGGCTTTGGTTTTACAAGCAGCATCTGAAGGTTATGTGCACGCAAATACTAGGGGATCATTCTGACAAACAGGGCTTTTGACCAATGTAAAAAGGTGAACATGAGACCTGCATAATAGGCAGCTTTATTAATGAGAAGGACAGAGTCAGAACACCTGGTGAGTGCAAATGACACCAAACACGATGCTCAGGTGCCAGAATTCAAAATTATTTGGAAAAGGTAGAGACAGAGCTCTCTCTGTGTCATCCTTAACGGGAGAACTGAAGGACACCCCATGAAGCTGAAAGGCTAACTGAGAAAGTAGACAGTGACAATTCTGCTTGACATAATGAACGGCCTGGAATTCACCACCACAAAATGCAGAGTTGAGCTGTATAAAAGGCAGCTTTAAAAGTGGATTAGACAAATTGGCAAATGTTTAGTGACCACATTTGGAGGCACCATCCCATCAAGTGTCAGGTGGGAACAAAACAGCCAGCAGACAGCTCTTGGCTTTGTACCCTGCTTCTCAGCAGGGGGGGAGGGTCGGGGGAGAGGGGGTACAGTAACACCCACAAGTGCAACAGAATGCTGAAGAAGGAGGACCTTAGTCTGATGCAGCTATGGCTCCTGAGCTATTTCACGACTAAATTTGGGCTACTCACTTGTCATAAGCCTCCGTGCAAGTGCAACAGGACTGCATGTCCTTTGTCCTGATTTGATCAGTTATATCCAGCCTCTCTTTAAAATACTGGCATGAGCCCTGGATGCCATCACAGTTGTCCACAACCATGTGCACAGGATAAATGTCCTCTAAAGGAATGGGATCTCTCTTGGTCTCCAGTATGCCTGTTTCAAGGTCAATTTCTTCGTACCTGAAACAACAAGTAATGTGTGAGCTCTTTCAGGCAGCCTGACTGGAATCAGTAGGGGGTTTTGCTGTTTAAGTATGGTGCAGATAGACAGATGTGCAGAATGGAAGGATTCGCATGCTCCTGGACCATCCAGCCTGAAGGCACTAAGGCCGAGGTGGTGCATTGCACCAGCCTGAGAGCAGAAGACACGGCAGTAAACCACTGCTCAGTCTGGAAGCTCTCAGGGAGAGGTACTGGCCTCAGATGTCAGGCAACACAACACGCCCATTTCATGCAAGGGAGGGAGTCTTGTGCCCTTCTGACCGGCTGGTGTGTCTCAAAAGGTCGAGAAATGCTAACGGTTGATCTGGCAACATCTGGCAACGATGTACAGGCAGCGCCTGCAGGAGGAGGTTAGGAAGGAGACGGACAGCGCCGTCAGCAGCCCCCCTCCAGAGCACCCCTTTTCTCTGGACGCGAAACGAACGTTTCTGATCGAATGGTGTGATCTGGAGAGCAGCTGTCCGCCAGGGAGATCTCCCGCCTCCTCCGCCTGGAGGCTGGCAACCCCCCCACGAGCACGCCAGGGCGCCCGCCCGCCCCTCACCCACCGGTCGAAGAGGCGAAGCGGGGGCCGCGGACGCGGGAGCAGGTGGAAGCGGAGCTCGGGCCGGGAGGCCAGCGTGGCCCAGAGGAGCTGCCGGGCGGCGGGCTCGAGGGCCAGCGGGAAGGGCGGGACGCGGCCGGCCAGCCGCTCCCACAGCCCGGTCAGCGTCACCCCCTCCAGCCCCTCCAGCGCCACCTCGTCCAGCGCGGCCCACAGCGCCTCCATCGCCGCCGCAGCCGCACCGCTGCGCACGCGCGACCCCGCCGCCCCGGATGTGTCCCGCAGTGGCGGCCGGCAATACGTCACCTGCAGGCGCCCGCGCGTCCCACCGCCTCAGCGGTAACCGAGGCAACGGCTCCAGGCCCGCCGGCGGCGACTGTTGTCAGGAGCGGAAAATGGGGGCGGTGTGAGGCTCGGAGCCCCTGGCTGGGCCGGCGGCGAGCGCCGACTGCCTGGGTGGGTTGGAGGCCCTCGGGGCGGGGCGGAGGGAGGTCGGGGCGGTGCCGCCCGGCAGGCCCAGAGTGGGGCGGCGGGCGGTGGCTACTCTGCAGCGGGTAACACTTCACTCCCCTCCGGGCGAAGCCTGGAGACCTCCCGGATTTACAGGTGATCGAGAGGCTAGAAAGGGAGCAGCTCTCCCGGAGAGAACGGTACCCCTCCCCCAGATCCCCACTGGCTTAATTAGCGGGAGTTGGCAACCCAGGCAGACAAGCTCCGGAAACCCTGCTGTGCGAAGGGGATGGGAAGGGTCTTCCTGCTCGGAAGCTAGGAGAGTTTCAATGGTCAGAGGAGACAAGGCCAAGCAGAAGAAACTGACACCAAACGCATCCTGGTGAGACCTCTTCTGTGCTTCCCATGGACAGCCATCCCACGGAGGGACGGCCTTTTGCTGCCCCCAGGAAGGAGATTAAATGGATGCACAGGCACAGTGTAAGCCCACCATGAGGGAGCAAACTGATTTGACCAAATTTATCTTCATTTTCCAAATAAGTCCTTTGTAAGGAACTTTAGCTTTGATGTATGCAATTGATTTGCGAAACATGCTGTCAAAGAGCAGGAGGCTGCTTGACTAAACCCCCTTTTCCACTGTAGCTCATCTGCATGTGTGTGTGTGTGTGTTTCAGAGTCAACCCAGGGACATGGTGACTGACTTTGATGAGAAGCATGACAAACATTTAGTGTTACTTCAGCAGAGAAAAAGGTATGCTTCGTAATTCACTGCATCACCCATCACAGGATGTCACTGGTAGGAAAGAAACCAGTTCTGATTTTGAATCTGACCTGGATAATCAAGAACCCTTCACATAAACTGTCTCTTCTTTTTCGGTCTTCCGGTGCAGCCCCATCAGCAGATCTCTGTCTTGTTCTAGAACTGTGGGGGGGACACCCCTCCCTCCCAGTCAGGAGATATGGGAGGTTTTCCCACTCAAAGTCACATGTATTGGGCGGGGCATCCTCTACTCCAATTCTTCTTATTGCTTTAGTGTGCAGTTCAGCTGTACTCTAGTTTCTTTATTGTCTGAGTGTTTCTACAGTTTATTTTCTTCTTCGGGTCTTCCCAGTTGAAATGGAATCTATGATGGGCTTTAAGAAGCGTACCCCTTGTGGTACGAAGATGACTAAGTCTGACAACCATGTTGCCTGTCTCCTGTGCCTCAACAAGACATACAACATGCAGACCTGTAACATCTCCTTGAGTTTTACTCACAAAGCGAGGGCTTTTTGACTCAAAGCAGCCCTTTGGAAGCGTACTCCGGTGGCTGCTTCTCCCTGCTGTGGTGCTCAGACCCCTAAAGCCGCATCAGCTAGATCAGTGCCAGGCGCAGGAACCTTGCAAATGCATTTCAAGGCCATCCACTCGTTCCGATATACTTGCCTCTGTTCCCAGCCCTGTTCTTCCCTCCAAATTGAGAGGATCCTCCGCCCTAGGCAGCTCCACTGTTCCCATGGTTGTTCCCTCTGTTCTGGTGCTGTTGGTTCAGGCAATTCCTCTATTCAGGCAACTGCCTCCATTCTGAAAAAGTGGACCTCTGTTCCAGAGGAGCCCTCCTCCGTTCCGATGGTTTCTACTGCCTGGAAGTACAATGCAGGGAAACACAAATCAGATAAGAAAGAGAGTGTTCCTCTAATTAAAAATCACAAAACACACAAGGACACGGAAACACCACCACAAGACCAAGTCTGCCAAGAACCTCTCCTCTGCTCCTGAGCAGGTCTTAGCTCTCCCTGTGTTTACACTCTGAGTCCCTGATCTTGTCCTTTTCTAATGGGGAAGCAGAGATCCCGCCTAACCAAGAAGTCCTCATGACGTCCGTGACCCAGTAGCGACTTGAACCCCACTGGCCTCAGTATGGCAATCAGGGATATCAGGGCTTGTTGGGTCAACATTTTTCAGAGGCTACCCATTGGGACCTCCCCCCAAAAGCCCCTGCAAGTCCAGGATTACGTGCAGGGCTCAGATGCAGAGGCGGGCAAGGTTGTCACTTCAGTTTGAGGATCTGAGGTTCTATCCAAGACGTTGTCTGATGACAGAGTGGGGGACCCCAACCCTGTGTCTCCCAATGAAAATGTGCGGATTTATTCTGAACAAATGCTGCTCATTGCCACAGCTTTGGACCTGCAGATGACTACTTCAGATAACCATCCTAAGGACAGGATCCTGGGTCACCTTCACCCTGAGGCGCTCGCTATCATGGCCCTTCCCATCCTGGGGGGCCTTACTGAACTGACTGGTCCATTATGGCCAAAGCCTTCCTCTGTCCCTGTGTCATCTAGGAAGATAGAGAACTTCTATCATATTCAATCAGAGGCAGGGCACTTCTTCATCCCCCATTCCCCCACCTTCATCCGTGGTCACCGAAGAGCTCCAGCAGAAAGCTCGTGCTGGCCAGCACTCAGCACCTGCTGATAAAGGGAGCTGGCACTTGGTTGCTGTGGGCAGGAAGGTCTATTTGGCCACAGCGCCAAGCTATCCTGGGCGGATACCACCTCCGTGTGGCAGAACCTTTCCTTCTACCTAGAAGGCATCCCAGAGGAAGCAAGGGCCACTATTCAAGCCCTGCAAGCTGAGGCGTTCAGGGTTTCCAGACAACAGATAGCTGCAGGGAAACTTGCAGCTGACACCAAAAATGAAGACAGGGTTGGACTTCCTTGTAACTGCTGTTCATTGAGGTCTTCAGTGCAGACCCTCCCTCCTGCCCCTCTGTGATTGATGTTTGAGACCTGAGCTTACAGCGGCAAGCAGGAACTGAGGATAGTGGTGATGCTCTGCCCAGTACATGTGACTGAGTGGGAAAACCTCCTGCATTTCCTGACTAAGAGGGAGGGGCGTCCCCCCCATAGTTCTAGAGCTAGATAGAGATCTGACTATAGGCAGGCCTGCGCACAGGCACAGTCTCACTCGGATGTCTGCACCAAAAACCTCAGTGCACAGCAGCTTCAGGTCAGTACAGTCCTGTCTTCTGCAGACAAGAAAAGAAAATTTGAAATCAGAAGCTTCACAAAATACTTCTAGGGTCCTGAGGGAGCAGAAAATCAAATTGTTAAATACAAAAAAAAAAGGTTTCAAATGGCTGTTTTAATTGAATGTTGAGCACTGCAATGCCACATAGTGTTACTCCAGCCTAAGCTAATGTGTTGAGACTAGAGTAATCCTGCATGGGATTGCACTGTCAACAATTCCTGCTAGACATTGCCCCTTCCAGGGATAGGCCATTCCTTCTTGCTCCCTTGCAGTAGGATCTATCAGGCTGAACGGCAAAGGCCCCCTCCTTCTGCCTAAATTTAGGGTGAGATGTATGAATTGCTCTCAGGAGGGCAGAGGGATAGTTCACATCATTCTGGCTTTCTCAAGGCTTCCAGTTTGCTGCTGCTCTTGTTTGAGTTAACAGGGATTGTTGCCTTGTCGGTCCAGTTGTGCCCCAGTTCTCAGCTGCGTCACTGCTAAGGGCCAGTCAGTGGGCTTGGGCTGGAATAATTATGCCTAAGCCTGCGCTGTGACACTACCTTGCATGTGAAGCAACAGAGCACGGAATGGCTGACCTTTTGTTTTCAGGATCTTGAAGCGTCTCCAGAAGAAAGACCCCATCCAGATTAAACTGGAGCAGCTGGAGCAGGGCTTTACTCTGTATGTGAACGGAGCCCATTCAGAGCCGAGCACCTGCTGCAAGAAGGTCAGCTTTCAGCTCGCTTCCAGAAGTGGCGCACGAACAGCAAGGGCAAACGGTAGGTGCCAGCCTTCTGGTGTAGATCTCACATTTTGTTCCTAAGCAAGAACATGTCTGGATCAGGGGATTCTGAGCATAAGCTGTGTCTTCAGTTGGATGAGAAATCCTGGGTGCTCTCTTTCACTTCATAACTTGAAGATACATTAGTGAACCTCAGGCACTGTGGCAACAACAAGTTGTCTGCGCAAGGCTGGTATCGGCCTGCCCCTGCACTAGGCCGTTGGCAGTGAGGTGTTTCTTTAGGGGCAGTGGCTGGAATAGCAGCCAAGAAGCAAAAGTCCCCCCCTCCTTGCTGCAGTTGCTTCCTCCTTCAGTCACTTTACTGACCTTATTGCAAACCACATCCTTCATTTTTAACTTTTCTTGCCAAGAGGCACAAGATGGATGGTGGAAGCGGCATCATTTATTGGCAGGCGGGTTTTTGGCAAGAGCAGCTGGGCATGCAGAGGGGTGCTTTTTCCCTGCTGGCTGTTCTCATAGTGGAAAAAGACAGTTCAGGAGAGGAGTAAGGTCGGTGGAGGGAGAACAAGAGCAGTGACTGCTAGTGAGCTTTCCTGGTGTGCTGCCAGGTGAGGTGGTGGGAGCAAGAGAGTGCCCCTGGTCTGGGATTTGGTCCTCAGACCTCCTGACCTCCCCATCCTGGCCCTAAAGGACGGAAAGGAGCGGAGGAGCTCACTCTCCCGTGCAAATGCTGCAGTTTTAGAAACACATCTTGCTGCCAGAAAGACACATATGTCTTATAGTCAGGACTATAAGAAAAAAGGGACAGCTCACTGCTGTTCTTGCCCAAGAAACAGGACTATTTGAATAACAAGGACCCCTCTCTGTATTTGGTGCCTCATTTCCATGTGATCTCCTATGAATCAGCTGATAGGAATGTACATTATTTTCAGTCCTTCCTTACACCAGGAGGGTAGACTTTGATGGCTTTTGACCCTTCCTGTTCCTATGTCATTCCCTGCCCCTAATTTCTTTTCAGATACTGGCCCAGGAGCCCCGTTGAGCAGAGGAGACGCCCAAGGGAGGAGCACACAGAGTGCCCCAAGTAACATCCAGCGCAGAGAATGGCTCCCGGTATGGAAAGCCGAGGGAGGGCCTGTTCTGTGCAGCTGGGCCCCTACCTTCAACCAGACTGGGCAGCGGGGGGACCAAAAGAGACACATTTGGAGCCTGGGAGATTAGCCAGCGTGGTGTAGTGGTTAAGAGCAGATGGATTCTAATCTGGAGAATCGTGTTTGAATCCCCACTCCTCCACCTGAGCGACAGAGGCTTATCTGGTGAACCAGATGTTTCCACACTCCTACATTCCTGCTGGGTGACCTTGGGCCAGTCACAGTTCTCTCTGAACTCTCTCAGCCCCACCTGCCTCACAAAGTATCTGTTTTGAGGAGAGGAAGGAAAAGGAGCTTGTAAGCCACCTTGAGTCTCCTTACAGGAGAGAAAGGCGGGGTATAAATCCAAACTCTTCTTCTTAGCTTGGCTGGGAACAGCCGCTTCCTAGCCCACTCCTGAGACAGTTTCCTTTCAGCTGATGGCCTTCTCCTTCATCAGCCGTCTATAATCAAGTGACGATGGAAACAGAGGATGCTTTTTCTAAGTAAAATCATGTATCTCAAGGTTCCCCTGGTCCTTTGACTATACAACTGCTGTTTCAGCATTTGTTCCTGCCTTAGCCTGCATGCGGAGGGGCTTTTTTAAACAGATGTCTTGGGGAGATATTGTATGGAACCTTTCTGAAAACAGCCAGTAGGACGAGCGAAGGGTTATGGTGTTTGGGGTTGTTTCTTTTTAATGTTAGACAAAAGATGATGACCGAAAGAAAGAGATTCAGAAAACTATGCACAATGTGGAGGTTCCCCTCCCTCCCCTTATAACGCTGGAACTCAAATCACCCAGTGACAGGCCCCGGGGGGGAGGGGGGAATGGAAACATTCAGAAAAAAAGTTTTTTCCCCTGAAAATTTTCTTCAGAAAAAAACTGCCTCTGCCTATACGGTAGACATATGCAATATTTTTTGTATTTTTTTGGCGTTGGAATTATCCTCACAATAGTCTTCTGAGGTAGGCCAGTCCTGGAGATTCTGACTGGCCTGAGGTCACTCAGAGAGTCCCACTAACGTCAGTAATGGGCTTGTTCTTTCTAGAAAACCGTACAGATCAAAACAGAGGGTGGATCTAAGCTGTATGTGGCCCCTCCAGTGGAGTACTCCGATGACTTTGAACCTTACGAAAGCCTTGACCAGGAGACAAGCGATTGTGAGCAAAATGGCCCTACCCAGGTGTGCGTCTCTTCTTCCTTTGACTCAAATGCCAGCAAAGAGGGAGGGTCAGTTTGCCCCTCTGTTGTCACTGAGCTTCAGTTGCCCATCTCAGCTATGCATGGGATTGACAGGCAGCATCTGGGGACACAGGCTTCCCTCACCCCCCACACCTTACTTGGTTGCTTGCACAATCATCCAGGCATGGAAAGTCCCCTGCAGAGAGCATCTGTGAACCTGTCAAGCTTTCCTCTCCCTGATACCACCAGGAGCCCACAGGGGCCTCTTCCCCTTCCAGCTGAGATTCCTGGTCTCTTCACTGCTTTTTGAAACCTTTTTATATTTTGAGCAGTCGCTTGTACTTGAGAACCAGCATGGTGTAGTGGCTAAGAGTGGTGGACCCTAGTTTGGAGAACCTGGTATGATTCCCCACTTCTCCACTTGAGCGGCAGAGTCTTATCTGGTGAACTGGATTTGTTTCTCAGCTTCTACATTCGTACCGGGTGACCTTGGGTTAGTCCCAGTTCTCTCAAAACTCTCTCAGCCCCACCTACCGCACAAAGTGTCTGTTGTGAGGGGGGGAGAGGAAGGGAAGGGATTTGTGAGCTGCTTTGAGACTCCTTACGGTTGAGAAAATCAAGGGACAAATCCAAACTGTTCTTCTACTTTTCTTCTCTGAGCGTTTTGGACGTCCCAACTGCCAGGATGGTTTTGTCTGTTAAATTAAACTGGATAGCATTGCCTATCAGGAGGGTCCAGGATACTTATTCAGACTAGCAGAACTATAGTCATGCCAAGCAATCAGATGACATTCTAAGTTTTGCTCTTAGCCTTTTCCTTCTTTGCATAGAGGCAGATTTGCAGCAAGTTCTGTCTCTTCCAGAGCCTCAAGTCTCCTAAAGGCCCAGCCTCCAGGGACTCCATTCCAAAGACAGAAATAACTGTGGGTGAGGATGCTGAAAAGGAAGGCCTGCTGCTTAGCCTCAGCAAAGCAAAGGTACCGAACACCCAGGCCTTGACATGATGATGCACCCAAAGGTGGGCAGGACTTCTTCATAGCTGGGGATGGCTTTGCTCATGTGCAGTCCATAGTTGACCTGAGGTGGGGAGGCTGGAATGTAGCAAGACCTCCTCTTTCAAAACTTCAGTTCTTCTTTGAGTTTCCCACCTTGTCATGCACATAAGAGAACCCCAGACCCAAAGAATGGGAGATTTGGCTTCAGTTAGTGCTTCTAGCTGAGATTTCTGAAGATGCAGAGCAGAGGCAGATCGGGAGGGGGTGCTGGGTGCCCCGCCCCCCCCACTGCGCGCCCCCAAGCTTTGCCCCTGACCTCAGTGCTTATAAAAGCACCTCTCAAAGGACAGAGGATGGCAGTCTTTCCCCAGAGGCGAGGGCAGAAACTGGGCTGCTGGCTCCCAGGAGCCCGAGGGGGGGCATCCTCGGCCGTCCTTGGCCCCACCCATGTCGATGATGACATGGGCGGGGCCGAGGGAGCCTGAAGACGACGAAGCAGGAGCAGGACTTCCTGCTGCCTCGTCTTCGCGCTAGATCTAGTCACATGATGGAGCCAATTTTGCACCCCAGCCCCCCCACACGTGACCAGATTAGTGGCGCCCGGGGACAAAGGGTAGCCCCTTGTCCCTGGGCAGATACGCCACTGATACAGAGATTTAATATATTTGTATAAAATTCAGGTCTTTCTCTACCCTGTTTAACGAACTTGCGGGGTTTTTTATGCAGAGGGTGTGGGGAGGAGTTTGCATAGCCAGTGTGAGACTGCTGACCATCCTGTTTGCCAGGAACTCCAGCAGAGTTTGCAGTTGGATGTGAGCCAGGAAGCCATGGTGGAAGACTGGGTGGATGCTGCCCCACTGGAATTATCTGGTGGAGAGGACTCAGACTCTGTGGAAGAGGAGGGGCCTGCTGAACCCTACATGACCGAAGAGCCAGTGGAAGCTTCCCAGGAGAGTCCTGAGACCTTTAACTGGGCTGCAGCCTCCTCTCCAGTGGCTGGAAGACGCTGTGGCCTGTCTGCTGATCCTCTCATTGTGCTGGAAACAAAGGCCAACTCTCCAAGTAAGTCCAGTCTTTTACTAGTGTGCTAACAGCACTGCAGAACCCATGAGAGATGTCTTCAAAATCAGAGACCTCTTTAGACCACAAGCTGTTATATCAGCTCCAAAAGACGAAAGAATATTGTTTGTCTGGAAGAGCAATCAGTAGACCTGTCTTGAAACTCTGTTAATGTTGGGTCTCAGAACCTTAAGCCAATAAATGGACTCTGAAGTACTGATCAGTAGCGTTTATTGAATAGGCATGGAAGCACCACATGTGCAAAGCTAGTTCTGACAAAGGAAGCTGGCATTTGCAGTCCCCTTTATTCCTCGCAGAGAACCCCCCTCCCGTTTTCCCAAGAGTTTGAGAAAAACAGTCTTTGGAGCTGAGGCGCCCTAAGGTCGGAGGCAGATTGGAAGAGAGAGCCACCTGGCTTGCTGCCCTACGAGATAACGGATGTAACACAGTTCCCATTGGACAGGCGTACCAGGGGAAGCCTAGTTGTCTACAAAGTGTGTGAAGTCATAAAGTGAAGATCAAGGACAGAATGCACAGATGGCAGTGGATACATATAGCAGGCTGGTTACATATATCTTTCTAGCAGCAGCAATTTGTTATTTTAAGCAGTGGCACGATTCTGGGAATATCTCAATCACCTAGATAGATTCCCTCTGAAGATTAGTTTTAAATAAAGTACAACTCATGTCTTCATTTTTAAAAACTCTCATGTGATTGCCCTGTGACTATCACCTGATAGGTGTGGTGTGGCATGCTGTAAGTATCCTTGTCTCCCACAATGCTGTGCTTCCACATGATCTGGAGAGGTGTGCTGGCATCAGCGTTAGAAGTTTGACCTGATTGGGACAAAAAAGCGAGCCTGTTGGGTGCTGCAGGTGTGGAGTGACCCCAGAGCACTGGTTGGGGGGGGGGGGGCGTGCAGCTCTGCATCTTGCTTGCCTTTGTCTGCAGACTTTGCTGTCTTTCTCTCAGATACATCTCCCGAATTTAACTCTCCGCCTTTTGGTTTGGTTTTTCTGCAGGCCTGAAGAAACAACGAGTGCTTTCTGCCAAAAGGAGGGAGAATGCTGAATCCTACATCCCCACCAAGCCTGTGATGGTTAAAAGCCAAACCGCCCATCCCCTCTCTGCTGGGTGTCTGAAACAGGAAGGACAGGAAGCAGCCCCTTCCAGTAAGGGAGATGCTCTGCTCCACCCCCTGTGTCTCAGAGCAGCCTGGTGGGGCGACTGCCAAGGGAAGACCTGGCTCTTGCATTACGGGTGTGATGTGTTGCAGGCAGCAAGCGAGCGCCCTTCTCTTGCTCAGACTCCCGATCCTGCTGGCTCTTTCTCAGCTTCCCCAGCTTCCAAGATCTCTCTTCTTAATGCCTAGAGGTCCAGGAAACTGCTGGTCTTCACGTTCCTTGCCACCCTATTTGTAAATCTCTGGGACTGGGGCTGTGATTACCAACGGTGTTTTTTTCTGCTAGCCGTGCCTGGGATCTGTTTCTGGATCGCAGGCAGGTGAAACAGCCGAGCCTTCCTCTTCTGTTTCAGTGTTCCTGCAGGCATTCTCTTGTGCAGTGGAGAATTTGAAGGAGAATGGGACCTTGCCCTGTTCCTCTGCTGCTGGGCTGGCTGTGTTCCTTGTGGGGCCAAGTAGGGATTATATCCAATGGAGTCTGATTGATGCCAGATTGTCAGTTGTTCTCTAGGGAGCTATTCTGACCTGGGTGGGAGGGATAGGCACTCAGGCCTTGAACATGCCCCTCTGTCCATCCCATGTGGTAGAAAGCGGGGCCTTCTCCATCCTGGTGTCTCTTCTAGGAACCTCTCACCTGGCAGCTGTGCTGCCATCTTCCCAGCTCCACTTCAGCCTTGGTGTGGGGGTGTCTCTGACAGGATATCCTGCAGCACTTGGTGCTTTCAGACTGTAGTCTGAGGGTGTCTTCTGTTTTGGATGCCAGGGCCAGTCAGCCGCTCAGAAAGGCCACTCTCTGCAACTCGGAAGATCGTGTGTGAGAAGAAGGACCCGGCACACTCTGCCTCCCTTGTCCTGAAGGCTGTGCAAGTGGAGAACGAGCTTCTCTGCAGGCTCCAGGAAGCGTCTCGGGGCTCCCAGCTGGAGCAGGCAGCCTCAACAGAGGTCAGTGCAGGACCTATTTGGCCAGCCCAGCCTGAACATGCCCTTTGCCAGTCCCGCCGCCTGGCAGGCCACCAATCCTCTCAGGGACTTCCTGGAGTAGAGAGAAGCGCCTTTGCGGGGTAACAAAGAGGGGTTTTTGAGCAAGCAAAAGGCAGGTGTCACCTGTGATTGATTTGAAAGCCAGTATCCACTTGCCAGTAAAAAGATGGCACATCCCTCACTGTTCCCAGGGAGAGCCAGCATGGCGTAGTGGTTAAGAGCAGGTGCACTCTAATCTGGAGAACCGGGTTTGATTCCCTGCCCTGCCACATGAGCTGTGGAGGCTTATCTGGTGAACCAAGATTACCTTGTGCACTCCAGCACGTGCCAGCTGGGTGACCTTGAGCTAGTCACAGTTCTCTCAGGACTCTCTCAGCCCCACCCACCTCACAGGGTGTTTGTTGCGGGGGAGGGAAAGGAGGTTGTAAGCCCCTTTGTGTCTCCTTACAGGAGAGCGGGTGGGGGTTATAAATCCAAACTCTTCTTCAAACTCTTATTTCTGGGCAAGTCTGGCAGACACTGGGCTCATCGCAGAAGGGAATTCTTCCATCAAAAAGGTGCTAGAGGCCCTCTGGGAGATGCTGGGCATTGTATAGTCCCAGTGGTGAGGTTGATACAGAGGACACAAAAGGGGCTGACAATCTCCTTTCCCTCCCCCCCCCCCACACCCTGTGAGGTAGGTGGGGCTGAGAGAGCTGTGACTAGCCCAAGGTCACCCAGGTGGCATGTGTTGGAGTGCACAAGCTAATCTAGTTCATCAGATAGGCCTCCACAGTTCAAGTGGCAGAACAGGGAATCAAACCCGGTTCCACAGATTAGAGTGCACCTGCTCTTAGCCACTACACCACGCTGGCTCTCTTGGCTGTTGAATTGCCATTTTATTCATGTTTTCCATACGTTTTGAAACTTTTGTTATTGTTTCTAAAAATGGTTCATAAATCAGCAATATTTATTTATAGAGGTCAGTATTTATAGTACTTACAGTATGTATAGTATTAATATAATGTAGCCCATGCTGCTCCCAGGTTCCTTCATAAGTGGGGGGACGGGGGACGGGGGACAGTTCCACCCAAGCTTTTCTGCCAGCATCTGCTGCTCCTGCAGGGGAGAAAGGAAGAAATGTGCAGGCCAGCAGGCAGCCTAGGAGGCCCTGAGCTTTTTTCCAGTAAACAACCAGCTCAACCCCCCCCCCCATTACTGGTCTAAGCTCTCTGAAGGGTATTTCTCCCCCCCCCCCCTCAGTGGCCATCACCATCTGCTTCTGCAGCCAGCGACGCTCCTGTGAAGCAACCGGAAGGCAGAGAAGTCTCCACAGCCGTCAACAGGATCAGCCTCTCAGGAAGCAGGTTGCTGTGGGGAGAGTCTTTGCATTGTCAGGGGCCAGTTTGCACAGGGGGCTGATGTCCACATGACTCTTGCTGGCTCTTGGGACAAAACCCCCACCATCCGCATAAGGGCGGGGCAAGTGGCAGGGGCCTTCCCTGGAAAGAGCGGGTGGGCTTATGGCAGGGGTGGAGCAGACCTGGGCTGGGGGTCAGCTGGTTGGCCACCAGCTCCTCCTGGTTTAGCGGGTAGCTCTGGTCATTTGGGGGCTGGGGGGGCAAGCTGTAGTTCTGCATGAGGAAGCCAAGGCTAGCAGGGAGTTTGCCAGTTCCCGTCCCCGGGATTGGCATGTTCAAAAGGTTCTCTTGGAACAGGCCTTGAGTGATGGTCTGCCTGGCCACCATGCCTGCTTCCTACTGGGACCTTTTGTGTGACTGCCCAGATCTCACCTGTCACTCCCCCTGAGAGAGCAGCTGGGTGCCCCCGTCTTGGGCTGAAGGATCAGGGGGTGCTTGTGTCGGGAGCCCTTCTTTAGGTGTTGGGTCTCCCTCTTTCAGGCCACAGAAGAAGCTGCTGAAAGTTCTGCAGGAGATTGAGAGCCCGTTGGCCTGCTGTGGTCCTGCAGTCCCAGCCCCTGTCCAGCTGGAGCCTGCAGCTCTGGTATGAAATAGTTTCACTTACAGAAGGCACAGCTTGGTAATCCGCTTATCCTCCAGCACAGCCGCTGTCTCCACAGAGGGAGGGCTGGCCTGGAAGGAAGAGCCCAGAAGGCCTGGGAAGCCTTGACGGGGGGACAGGGGGCTCTCATCTGTTGCCGAGTTCACATCCAGAGCTTTAGGAATGGCAGAACCGTCCTTGTGTCTGTGCTTCCAGGCCTGGTGAAAATGCCTCCTCTCTTGATAGGAACATTTGACATTCAGTCACTGGAACAGTGTCAATAAATTCTGCTGTGGCTGTCATTTGCTGTGTGCATGAAAGAAGGCAGGGCCTTCTTTGTTGCTGCCCCAAATCCCAGGAGCCCCCGGCACTGCTCGGGTGCCGTCTTCTCTGCGTCCCCTTGACGCCCGAGTTCATTTTATGCGTCTGTCTGTCCTTTCAGGACCAGCTAGAATTGGGGCGAGATGTCCGGGATGCCATTTATATCACCCTGGAGATTCACTCCAACTGGGGGAGTCCCCTGAGGGTGGGCCTGGCAGAAGTGGAGTTCTTTGACCTGCACAATGGGAAAGTGTTTGTGTCTCCTCACGATGTGGACATCAGGCACACTGACTCACCCGGTGACCTCTGCTGCCTGGTCAACAGGAACCTGCACGTAAGCCCTCGCAGTTGCCCCTCCGTTGCACCTGTCCTGTTCTTCCGTGGAGAGCCAAAGGCCTCCTGGGAAAGCTTTGAACTGATTTTGCCCTTCAGCATGTTCGTGTTGTGCTTCCGGCTTAGGTGGCTTGAATGAAGCTGGTCAGGTAAGTGGCTGCCATGGGAGGGATGGGCGGAAGGCCTGGGAGGCCTGCACTGTGGGGAGTGCCGGTTTCCCTCCCTTCCCCAGCAACAGGCATCTCTTAGCCACATGGTGGATGTTTTATTCTCATTCTCCTTCTTATTGTCATTACGGAGAGTTCTGTAAGCTACTTTGGGTCCATTTGCAGGAAGAAAGCAGCCCAGAAATATTTTCTTAGGGCTCCTAACCAGCATAAGCCTGTAAGCTGTGTCAGGAGCTTCTACAAAGGCTGGGCAGCTTCTTTACCTGTAATGTTCACATTCCATGCCAGCTGGTACATTTGATAAACTTCTTCATGCCAGCCAGATGGCCAGTGGCTTCTTTCACCCAGAAATGCTGGCCTCACTCGGAGATCCAGCCTGTTAATCTGTACTTAAATGTCCACTTGAGATCCTGCCGTGCCGGAAAGCGGATTAATTTGCTTAGAATGTTCTTGGGTTGCCTGGTGGCTACGCAGCCCCGTGCGGCTCTCTGGAGGCTGCTGCTTCTGGGAAATGCCGAGCGGGGGCACCTCAGTCTTTCTGCTCTCTTGGTGAGAGTTCCCCCTTCCTTGCTGTGCAGGTCAGCAAAGACCTTTGCCCTTGGACATGCCCCTTCCAGCCACCTTTGCAGCTCTACTTCGTACTCCGAAACCCCAGCCTGTCAGGTGACTTTGGGATATCCAGGATTAGGATTTGGAATCACTACTCGCTCCTCCTTGGCGTAAGTGACTGCTTCTTTCTTGGGGGCCCTTTTCAGCATTTCCAGACCTTCCTTAGAGGGAGGGAGGGAAGGAGGAAGAAGACCAGACCAGACCAGGGATAAATGAACGGTTTTGTATTCTCATTACGGTGGCTTCTGCTCAGTGCCAGAGAAGTTATTTTGTGACACCTTTGATAAAAGATCAGCAGTATCTACAGAACAGCCACAAGAGCAAGCCGAGGTCTGTGTAGGATTCCAAGTCACAGGACTGTTAGATTGATCTGGTTGTGATTTTGTTCGCATCATCATCAGGAGCAGTGAGTTACCTTGCCTGCTGGTTGCTGCCACTGGGATCTAGCCTGGTTTCCAGCTGCATGCACAGACATGGTGACATTCTAAGCCAACATGTAGAACAATGTGATTAAGTGGCTTGTGTGGAACAAATGCCACATCCTGTGGCAGATTGCAGTTTTTGGTCCTGAGATACTCTCAAAAATTGCTGTAGGGAGTCATGTTCGAGACAAAGAGGATTTTCCATGCTGGATTAGAGATGAACTCATCTCTATCCTTTCTCATTCATCATTTGTTTTTTTTCAAGGTGCTCCTCTGTCAGCACCAATAGATGGGAAATATGTGCTGTGTAACCCAAGAAAAGTGCCCCTTTCTCAACTTTTCAGAGTGTGGACTGGGTTGGCAGTGGGGGTAGGCTGACAGGCTACGAGTCCAGTCTGCAAAACAGGGAGATTATCTAGAGCAAATTGGTGTCAGAGACGGAAGGAAAAGCTTTGCAAACAGTATATTTAGCGACAGAGATTGTAGGAAAAGTGCAGGCTGCGATGAGATTCCTTAGCACCTTGCACGCATGACTCTTGAAAAGATTTTTGCAGCATTCAATGACTTGGGTTGGAATCTGCTTTTTAGAAACGTTCTATGTGAGTGGCGTCTCTCTTTATGCATTGCCATTTGGGCTTTTCGAGACAGGAGGAAATACAAATAAGGGGGAGCTGTGACTTCATCACTGTTTATCTGTGATCCTTCAGGATCTTGATGTAGGAGCCAGAAAGGTCACTGTCTATGTGGATGGAACCCTGGTCTTTGCTGGAGAATTGCCAAAAAGCTGTGGGACTTTTGATCCTGAGGACAGCACTACCATTGATCTCCGGAAGAGCAGCACCCTTTCTCCTGAAGAAGGGGAAGGGAGGGTTTGGAATGAGGGGTCGAGTGGGCTGCTGTTAAATCCAAACTCTCCTGTAGAGGAACCAGTGATCCCCATCAGCCTTGTTAAGGTCCAGGAATGTCCCCCAGTGCCTTCAGACTCCATTTCCATGGAAAATGTCCAGAGCTCTTCCTCTCCAGAGATCCCAGAATTTGCCCATTCTGAGGATAAACTTTCTCTGAGCGAGCAAATGGACAAACTCTCAAGCAGAAAAATGACTCCGATTCTGCCCTCTTCGTGCACAAAGGAAAAAAGCAAACTCAGCTCCGGTCCAGAAAAGCTGCCTTTGTGGCTTGAATCAGAGCCTCCTTTGGACTTCAGGGCCCAGCTGCTCCCTGAGGACAGGAGAAAGGTCTCCCTAGAAATGACGCGTGAGAGCCCCCGCCTCCGTCCAGCTGCATCTGAGAGAGGCTGCTGCAGTGGGGCTGTGGATGCTGAGATGAAGGCACTGACACTGGCAAGGGAGCTGTCTGCTGCTGACTTGGATTTCCTGAATCTGCTGTCCCATAAGCCTAGCGGCCCACCCGAGCAGCTTTCCTCTGGGAGAAAGAGAGGAAAGGAGGACTCCAGCAGTGACTGTGGTGAAGGTGAAGCTCCCCGCAACAGAGGTAAGAGAGGTCATGACCATGTGCCCAAGTGAGGCTGTGACCGTGCTGCCCTTTGCCTGGGGCTGTCCAGAAAGCCCATTGCTCCATATGTGGCCGCGGGGCTCTTGGCAGGGGAGGGAAGCAGAGACCAGATTGATCCTCAGATGAAAAATCTGCAGAGGCTCCTGGTCAGTTCCCAGCAAAATTCAAAGTGCTGGTTCTTACTCTTAGAGCTCTCAATGAGATTGGGGCCCTTACTTAAAACATTTCTGTGGCACCCCTTCATTCAGAGAGCTGCTCAAGAAAATGTTTTGTGAATGTTGTTTATCTAGCTGTGCCCAAGTCTAGTGGAACAAAGATGTCTGTGAGCTTCCTATACCTGCCCCAAGAGGCACACCTTCCTCATGCTCCCTGATGGATGGCACATGGCAGCCAACTCTACCAGCATGGTGTAGTGGTTAAGAGCAGGTGGATTCTAATCTGGAGAACCGGGTTTCATTCCCCACTCCTCCACCTGAGTGGCAGAGGCTTATCTGGTGAACCAGATGTGTTTCTACACTCCTGCATTCCTGCTGGGTGACCTTGGGCTAGTCACAGTTCTCTCTGAACTCTCTCAGCCCCACCTACCTCACAAGGTGTTTGTTGTGGGGAGAGGAAGGAAGAGGAGCTAGTAAGCCACCTTATTATTGTAGATTTCACAGCTGCCAGATCTTTCGCTGGTTGTTGGCCTTTAAATACAATTTGAGCCTTACCCTGAGGCATAGGAAGTTGTAATGTATCGGCGTAGTATTCGTGCGGATCCCAGCAGGGCTGCCTTCTGAATTTGACAAATGTTAATTTTGTCAATTCGAAGATGTTTCAAGTGCTGCCCTAGTGTTTTCCGAATGGCGCCCAGCGTGCTGATAACCACTGGGATGACCCCAGCTGGTTATCATCGAAATATCTGTGCTGAATATTCAGACTATGTTTACTAGTGACTGGATTTCTGTGTCTGATTTCCCATACAGCTTCAAATCATCCATGTACAGCAAATGTGAGATTTTTTCTGAGTCTTTGGCCATTTGATAGCCCAACTTTGTTTTCTTTAAAATTACTGTTAGTGGGATCATGGCAATGATAAACAGTAAAGGTGATAGTGAATCACCTTGGAAAATTCCTCGCTTAACGTTGACTGTTCCGAAGTTTTCATTTCCAACTGTCAGTTCAGTTTTCCACTGTCTCATCGCTTTTTCAGTGAATACTTGAATGTTTTTGCTGACGCCAATTGTTTCCAAGCATTTCATGATCCAACTATGGGGCAGTGAGTCAAATGCCTTCTTGTAATCAATCCAGACCATATGCAAATTTGTTCTTCGATTCTTGCAATTCTCCATTATCATTTTGTCTATCAGGAGTTGATCTTTTGTACCCCTGCTTCTTCTTTTGTTCCCTTTTTGCTTCACTGGCAGGATGCTATTTGCTTCCAAGTAGTCCATGATGTTATCTGCTATTATGCCAGTGAGCAGTTTGAGCATCGTGGGTAAACATGTTGTTGGCCTGTAGTTTCCAGGTATTTTTCCTTTGGCTGGAGCTTTCTGAATCAAGTATGTCTTCCCAGTTGTTAGCCATTGATCAATTTCACCATTTTGCATGGCTTCATTGAACTGCTTGGCCATTGTCGGATGCAAACTAGTTAGGCATTTGAGCCAGAAGCCATGCAATTGATCATGTCCTGGTGCCGTCCAGTTTTTCACTTTTTTGCTTCAGTTTGTTAGCATATCAGTTGCTATTTCCAGCTCTTGCATTTGTTTTTGGCCAACATCTTTCTCAAAATCTTTTATCCACTGCGCCTTCCTGTTGTAATCTTTCTCGTTTTCCCAGAGATCTTTCCAAAATCGAAGTGTTGCATTTTTTTTCTGTTTTTTTGCTTTCAACATTGATTTTTGTGTTGAGGCTTTGGTAGAAATGCCTTTGGTTTGAACGAAATTGCTGATTTTGTCTGTACTGGATGTTTCTTGCTTCATATCTTTCCATTTTTCTTGCTGTGGCTGTTATTTGTTGTTTGGTGATCTCCAGTGATTCTTCAATTGTTCTAGTGTCTAGCCAGTACCTTCTAATTAATTCTTTCATGATCTTGCCATTCTTTAACCTTTGTTCTTTCATATTTTTCAGGTTACTGGCATCTGATCTTAGTTTTCAGATCTTCTGTTCCAGTTTAATTTTCCACTTTGGTTTTGATGGTTGATTTATCTTGGGTTTAGGTATTTCAATGCCCATTTCTGTTGTGACCACTACTGCCGTACTGTACATAAGCTGATTAGTTTCTTTGATGGATGTTGTTTCAATTGTCATCAGTGCCATGTTTACATCCCTCGTTATGGTTGCCAGGTCTTTTTTGGGCACCATTTTCAATGCTGGCAGCCGTTGTCTTTCCTCATTTGATTGTCCATAGTGGATGATCTTTTCCCTTAGTTCTTTTTGTCTTTCTGTCAGTCTATCAATTTTTTCTGTCATGGGGACTTTCTCTGGAGATTGTACTATTGTACTTTCTCTGGAGATTGTACTATTGTACTTTCTCTGGAGATTGTACTATTATTTTCTCCCCTGTGCTGGCGTTTTCATCTTGCAGTTCTATTATGATCTCTCCTGTTGTTTCTGGATTATGTACCGTTTTTTCATCTGATATTACAGTTGCTTTTTTTTCACAATTTTTCTGGACATCTTCCAGTTCTATCTTTGTAAAGACTTTATTCCATGTGATGAATCGCCTTTGATCTGCCAGTCTTTGCTCAGTGATATTCGAATCTGGGTAGCGTTGTTTCCACAGTTTGTACACCTGCTTCAAGTATCCTCTTTTTTCTGGCTCTGAGTTGTAATAACAAGCCATGATGGCACAATTTTCTTGCGCACTATACTTCTTTCTTTTGGATGGTTGGTCCACTTGTAGCCCCCTTGTCGACGCATGCCCAGGGACCCCAGCATGCGACGCGGCCCTTGTGCGACGCGGCCCCTGTGCGATGACCGATGCGGTATGGAATAATGTTTCGTTTGTATCACCATATTGTATGGGTTGGTGGACACTCTTAGTCTGGTTTCTCAGTTGAGACCTGTCTGGCATGGGAGACCCTTCTGGTAGAATATAATACCTCCAGCATAGCGATGATGATGATGATGATGATGATGATGATGATGATGATGATGATGATGATGATGATGATGATGATGATGATGATGATGATGATGATGATGATGATGATGATGATGATGATGATGATGATGATGATGATGATGATGATGATGATGATGAAGGCTGAGCAAAGAAAGCCCTGGTAGCTAACCCTGCCTACTTTCCCTTTCAGATGAGCCCCCCTCTGCCAAGGGCACCAGGCCCTCCCGAGCCAAGTGGGGCG
Organism: Sphaerodactylus townsendi; assembly: GCF_021028975.2. Taxonomy (NCBI): domain Eukaryota; kingdom Metazoa; phylum Chordata; class Lepidosauria; order Squamata; family Sphaerodactylidae; genus Sphaerodactylus; species Sphaerodactylus townsendi. The sequence goes on from NC_059428.1 coordinate 138,635,129, forward strand.
GTGCCCAGGAGCACACTCTGCAGGAGTCATGGAATTCTCTCCTGAAGTTCAACCATTCCCACCGCGGCCGGATCTCCAGCATGGACTTCCAAGGCGATATCTTGGATGAATTTCTGCATCATCAGAAGATCAGCCAGCAAGGAGGTCATCTGCTCAAAGCGAAGGATCCCGGGGCCATCCTTGCGCCACGACAAGGGGAAAAGTGCCTGGAATTGGATGATGGGAATGAGTTCAAAATCCCGGTCTTGCCTTACGGGCAGCATTTGAGACTCAACATCCAGTCGACCTGGGGAGACCGGCATTACGTGGGCCTTAACGGGATTGAACTGTTTAGCTCTGAAGGAGACCCCATACAGATTACCAAGATCAGAGCCGACCCGCCCGATATCAACATCTTACCTGCTTACGGCAAAGACCCTCGGGTGGTGGCCAATTTGCTGGATGGGGTGAACAGAACTCAAGACGATATGCATCTGTGGCTGGCCCCCTTCACCCCTGGCAAGTCCCACTACATCTCTTTGGACTTTGCAAAGCCTTGTGCGGTCGCCATGATTCGCATCTGGAACTACAACAAATCTCGCATTCACTCCTTCCGGGGCGTCAAGGACATTGCCATGCTTCTGGACGAGCAGTGTATCTTCAAAGGCGAAATTGCCAAGGCTTCTGGGGCCCTCTCTGGAGGTGTGTAGGGTTCCCTCCCTCCCTCCCTCCTCCCTTCCTTTCTTTTTTGGTTTGCCATCGTTGCCCTTGCAGAGCAGGAGGGAGAGGCAACTGCTCTGTCCTCCCCCACCGCCTGCTGCCTTTCCTTTGCTACAGGGCAGTCCTAAGGAAAGGGAGGGCCATTTGCCACTGGACCTGGTTTGGCCAGATCTGGACTTGAGAATAGAAAAGATCCTCCTTGGAAAGGAATTCTTTTGAATTCTTTGTGTGCTGCAGTGCCCAAATAGGTTTCCTGCCCCTCAGCCCCATCTTGGCAGCAGACGGCTGCCTGCCCTGACTGGTCCTTCAGGCAGTTCTGTAGAGGACCCTGCTCTGCCCCCATCAGGACTCCTCTCATATCTCCCTGTGGTCCCAGCCTTGTGCCCAGAAGTGCCTGAGATGTTCTGCCCTTCCAGCCAGGCTATTTCCTCTGCCTGGAGTGACCTCACTCTGCATTCTTTTCCCACAGACCCGGTTAGGCCTTGCTGGCCGCTTTCCTGTGTCTTCCACCACTGGCTCCTTGCCTGTCTCTGCCATGGTGGTCTGCATGTTCCCTGCTGTACTGTTTGTGTTCAATAGATGTTAGAAAGGGGAGGCATGGAACTCTTAGTCTCCTGCGGTGGCTGTATGAGTCCCCTCCCCACAGAGCTTTGCCTGCGGAATAAGGGGGGGGGGTTGGCGTTGTTGACTTGACCACTATAGAGTTGACCATTTCAGCTCCGGAACAGTTTGGAGACACCATTTTGTTCACAACTGATGACGATATTTTGGAGGCCATGTTCTGTTATGACGAGACCTACGACGAGGAAGTCAGGAGCGTGAGCAGCCTGCGGTACGAGGAAGAGCTGAAGAGGCCGAGAACTGCCGACGGGGAGGGGGACGAACGGCCCTTCACTCAAGCTGGCTCAAGGGCCAGAGATCAACAGGTAGGGTGTTACCAGCAGCCACCATTGGCTCTTGAGCTCGGAGAGGATAATAAGAGGGGGAGCCCTTTCTTTTGTGGAACTGGGAGCTGTCGGAACGGGGTTTGCAAGCTGTGCGGGGGGTGGGGTGTCACTGTGCTCTATGAGGTGGCAGGGGATGGGCACGCTAATCTGGCCCTCCCCCACAGGGCACCCGCCTCCCTTCCTCATGTCGTTTTTGGACCAGGTGGCCCAGGATGCTCCCTCTGGCCTTGAGGAGGAGGGGCATATTCAAGACTCAGGACATCCTGAACAAAGCCAGGGTCCCAGATGTGTGCAGTGCTCAGGGAACAGGCCTTCCCAGTGTTCCCTTAAAGCTAATGCTGGCCTTTTTGCAGAGCCAAGAGCAAAGCATTGTGCCCGATTCCATCCCAGAGATGGTGACCAAGGAACCGGGTGTCTACACCGGAAAGTGTAAGCCTCCCTCCCTCCCCTGCATGTTGCTGTTTCCGGCAAAGCTCTCCAATGCTGTGCCCAACGCTCCAAATCCAGATCATCCACTCAGATTGGTGGGCAGCTGATTCAGAACATGGAAAAGGAAGTGTTTCTTCACGCACTGTAGACTCTGACGCCTCTGAAGATGGATGCTGCAGACAGGGCTTTCTGGCTCTTCTACAGTTCTGTCTTGCCACTGCTGGAGCATGGCTGTTCTTGGGCCTAGGTCTGGCCCAGCAGGGCACTTCAGTACCCTACCCAGATGCTATGTTATCCAGTCAGTCCACACCTACACATTGCCCTGGGAGATGGATCCCTTTACAAAGGGGAGTGACCTCCCCCCTCCCCCCAATTCTCCTTGGAGTGAAAGCACAGATCTTGGAGTTCTCCACTGCTAGCTGATCATTTTCGATGTCTGCTTGTATTTAGGCCTTCTACTGAACTTCGCAGCTTCTTGGGGAGACTCGCATTACCTCGGACTAACGGGGTTTGAAGTGGTCGGAAAGGGTGGACAAGCTGTGCCGTTGACTTTGGATCAGATCTCAGCCTCTCCTCAGGACCTGAATGACCTCGCAGAGTACACGGAGGATTCCAGGACCTTAGACAAGTGAGCCTTGTGGGGTAGTCCAAGAAAGTGCTTGGTAGCCCAGGATCCAGCCCAGGATATTCCTGAGATGTACCCTGTTTGTGTTTTTTTGGTCTTGGGCAGGTGGTAGAATAGAAAAGCAGGATGGAAACGCCCCAATTCATGAATAAGGCTGATCCTCTCGCCGTGATTTGCCCTCCACACCCTTTGTTCACTGAATCTGTTTGGGGTGCTTCTGGGAGAAATGGTGGCTGACTCTCAAGCAGGCTGAATCAGAGCCTGCTCCCTCCTCCCAAACGCTGGGCCTTTGTGCCCCAGAAGGCTGGCTGCTCTGTGCATCCCTCCTCTGATTGTCAGACCTGTTACCTGGCCAGGGAGCTCAATAGGCCTTCTTCCCTTTGCCCTAGCAGCAGCCTCCTCATCCCCCTTCTGCCACCTGCTGATTGATACGAGTGCAGGTGAAACACTGCAGCACTGTGACCCCCACAGGCCTGGCAAGTTCATTTGGGGGGAGAGGGGGCTGCTGGCCAGAATCCAAAGCAGAGGTTTGGCAGATGTTGGGAACCCAGGCTGCCACTCTAGTTCCTGGGAGTTGGACACAATTGAAGGCTGAATTGCCAGATTGGGCCTTTCGTGGTTGGAGCCAGGCCGTAGCGTTGCATGTTTTTTCATGGCACCTCAGTCTGAAATGACACTCCTGTGTGATGCTTGCTCAGGAGGTTCTAGTGTGCCCCCTCCTTTCTCTGGCCTCCTCCTGGGTGCCAAAAGCTGCCTTGACAGGCTTCCTGTTTTCTTTTAGGCTAATAGACGGGACCAACATCACGATGGAAGATGACCACATGTGGCTTATTCCATTCAGTCCTGGAGAAGATCACAGACTTATCGTTCAGTTTGCCCAAGCTGAGGACATTGCAGGGCTCCGCATCTGGAACTATAATAAATCTCCAGAGGATACATACCGCGGGGTGAGCAAGAGGCCAGGCATGCGGAGGGTCTTCCAAGGGAGGACTCCAGCCAGGCTCCTCTCGTTCCTCACTCCAAGCTGTCTTCCTCAGGCCAAAGTGGTCCACGTGTCACTGGATGGCTGTTGCATCTCCCCTCCAGAAGGCTTCCTTATCCGCAAAGGGCCCGGCAACTGCCACTTTGACTTTGCCCAAGAGATCCTTTTTGTGGACTACCTGAAGGGCCACCCCATTGCTCCAGCATGTGAGAGGTAAGTCTGTCTTTCTCTATAGACACAGATGTGCAGGTGCTGTTGCTTCAGGACAGCATGGCTGCATGTTCCCTGTTTTGGCAGAATGGAAGGAAAGAAGACAGAACAAGCCAGCATGGACTACGAAGCACCCTTGATGCCTTGTGGCTGTATCCTTTTCTCGAGCGAGGCCCCACCTCCCTGTGTCCCCCGCTTTTCCTTTTGCCTTCCAGGGCAGCCCTCGGGGTTGAGCAAAGCCTCCCAGGAGTCCTCCGGATTCCACCCCAAGGTCCAGCAGGGGCCTCCTTTGAGGCTGAGGTCTTGCCCTGGGAATCCTCCCCCCCTTCCCCGGAATGCTTTGCAGGTCCTCTCGCAGGGTGGGAGTTGAGCCACCTGTCCCATCCCTCTGGACCTTTTTGGCCCCTGCTGTAGAAGAAGCACACGCAAAGTCACCCTCTCAGACAGCCCCTGCAGAATCGATACACCTCTTCTTTCCTTAAGCTCCTCCAGTCATCTTCCAGTTACAGCTTCTCACAAGCTGGGGTGATCCATATTATATTGGTTTGAATGGGCTGGAGCTGTACAACGAACATGGAGAGAGGATTACTCTCACTGAGAACAGTATCCTTTCCGGAATGAGGGAACTATGAAGGGCAGGGCCAGGAATAAAGGGTGGGCCACAGCCTGCTGCCCACCAAGTCCATAGGCCCTTTGCGGGTGCTGCCGTCCAATCAGGGGTGCTTGCTGGTGACTCTGGACTTTCTGCAGGCACAAACACTGTCCTCTTGCAGGTATTCTCCCTCCTGGGTGCAGAGGCTGCCTTCCTCCCATTCGGTACCTTCATAAACCAGCTATTTCCAAAACAATCCTATGTCACTGGTAAATCAAGAATTTTACACTTATATACAGTTCATTCATAAGTCCAAAAATCCAAAAGTTATATATAATTCATTCATAAATCCAAAAATTCATTCATAAAGTAAAAGCATAAATTGTCTTCATTCTCAGTTCATTCATTAACCAACTGCATGAATAGTCTTTTCATGTTCATTCATAATTGTTTAAAGGCATTCAAAAATCAATTGTAATTGTTCCAGGTGAGCAAATCAAATAATCACGTGTCTACGTGTTATGAGAATGGAGGGAGCCCGTGTCCTTGGCTTCAGCGCAACTGGGAGATCCCTCCGTGTAGTTCTCAAATGGAATATAGAGTCTCTTCTAAACGCCCATTACTTTGCACGACGTTTTCAAAATAAATGTTTCTTCCTCAGAGTTATCACAAGTGATGAATAAATAAATTTGGCCAAAAACGAAGGTGTTCTGTACTACAGAAATAGATTTATACAGCATGTTTACTTGAAAAAGTTTTGTGGACCATGAGTAGCTTATCATTTCTGTGTTACAGAACACTGGAGCAATTTGTAAATTAACAACTTGAGACAGGCAAAACAATATTGAGACAAGCAGCGTTAACTATATAAGATGTTTATTCAATGCTTATTGTGATACTTAGTGTAAGATTTATACAGCATGTTTACTTGAAAGGTTTTGTGGACTATATGAGTGGCTTGTTATTTCTGTATTACAGAACACCTTCATTTTTGGCCAAAAGTATTCATATCTTGTGATAACTCTGAGGTGTTACATCCATACATATTTCCTTAGAAACATTAACCCCATGTCCCATCCACCAAAGCAGACAGCTGCCTTGTTTTCTGTGTCCTCAAGCTGCATATCTACCAAAAGTCAATGAAAGATTCTTATAATGGGCATCGTTACAAGGGAGAGAAGACTGTATGAGTGAAGGCATTCACAGCTGGAATCAGTTGTGGGTTTTCCAGGCTGTGTAGCCTAGATGCCTCTGAGGCCTCTTGCAACTCTGATTCTTGCTTGGGGTCCTCTGAGCCTCCTCTTCTTAGCCTCTTAAGAACATAAGAACTAGCCTGCTGGATCAGACCAGAGTCCATCTAGTCCAGCATTCTGCTACTTGCAGTGGCCCACCAGGTGCCTTCGGGAGCTCACATGCAGGATGTGAAAGCAATGGCCTTCTGCAGCTGTTGCTCCCAAGCACCTGGACTGTTAAGGCATCTGCAATCTGAGATCAAGGAGGATCAAGATTGGTAGCCATAGATCGACTTCTCCTCCATAAATCTGTCCAAGCCCCTTTTAAAGCTATCCAGGTGAGTGGCCATCACCACCTCCTGTGGCAGCATATTCCAAACACATTGTGTGAAGAAGTGTTTCCTTTTATTAGTCCTAATTCTTCCCCACAGCATTTTCAATGAATGCCCCCTGGTTCTAGTATTGTGAGACTTCCTTCCGTGAAGAATGGTTTTTTTAAATGGAGGGCATCGTAGAATCCAGCCCTCTACAGTGAAGATCAGTGTGCTTTGGGGCCTGGGGCTGTTGTTCAGACACGACACTTGACATTTGGCATCAGACATTGCGGCTTTCCCAGACAGCGTTAATATTCTGGACGGTGTCTGCGGAGACATCCGGACCCCAGAAAAGCTCATCGATGGGGTGAACGATTCCAATGATGGGAGGCACATGTGGCTGGCACCAATTCTTCCTGGCCTGGTAAGTTTCCAGTGTGTTCTCTGCCTTTGCTTCTTGCCCATTGGTGCTGGGTGCCACCCCATGACTGAAAACACTTTTGGGCAGGCCCAGGACCAGCAACCCTCTTCTTCCATATCAAGCATCTCTCTGTACTTCTGAGTACATCAGGGCTTGGCAGCCACGATAACCAGAGAATCCCAGCTGCCCACTCTGGCTGCTGCAGAAAGAGACCCCAAGACCACTGGCGTAATGCCCATTGGGCAAGGTGGGCAGCTGCCCAGGGCATCAGCTTGTGGGGGGCATAAAAATGCTGGGTTCGTTTTTGGGTATTTTTAGTGGTTTTTCATTTGTGGCCTGCAGGGGGCGCCGTTTTTAGGCTAGCGGCACCAAAATTTCAGCGTATCATCAGGAGTCTGTCCTTATGATACCCGCCAAATTTGGTGAGGTTTCGTTCAGGGGGTCCAAAGTTATGGACTCCCAAAGGGGGTGCCCCTATCCCCCATTGTTTCCAATGGGAGCTAATAGGAGATGGGGGCTACAGTTTTGAGGGTCCATAACTTTGGCCCCCCTAAACCAAACTGCACCAAACCTGAGGGGTATCATTAGGGAAGTCTCCTTATGAGACCCTGAAAGTTTTGAGACTGTGCCTTCAGAAATGTGCCCCCCCCCCCCCAGCCTGCAACCCCCATTGACAGCAATGCAGAAAACTCAATGCAGAACAAAGATTCTTGGGCAAATTTTGGGATGTTCTTGCAGGGAGGGCATTCTTGGATGTATCAGCACCAAAATTTCAGGGTATCATCTGGAGTCTGTCATGATGCCCCATCCCCCAAGGTTTGGTGCGGTTTGGTTCAGGGGGTCCAAAGTTATGGACCCTCAAAAGGGTAGCCCCCATCTCCTTAGCAAAGAATGGGGGATGGGGCACCCGCTTTGAGGGTACATAACTTTGGACCCCCTAAACCAAACTGCACCAAACTTTGGGGGTACCATAAGGACAGTTTCCAGATGATGCCCTGCAATTTTGGTGCCGATACATCCAAAAATGCACCCCCTGCAGGCACCAATGTCCTGGTGCAAAAAAAATTTGGTCGTGGTGGAGTGGCCGCCCATGGGGGGGGGGGCATCCAACTCAGGTTTTGCCCAGGGCTACAGTTTGCCCAGGGCTGCCTCGTTACACCCCTGCCCAAGACAGAGTCTCTGTAAAGGCAAACGCCCCCCCCCCCCCCCCGCAGCCACATTCCTTTCTCCCTTACGGACATTTTGCCATCCATGGGAATTAATTTCAGAGATTAAACAGGATTCTATTAATTATGGCTACAGGTGAATCGGGTCTACGTCATCTTTGATCTGCCCGTTACAGTCTCCATGATCAAGCTGTGGAATTACGCAAAGACTCCGCACAGGGGTGTCAAGGAATTTGGAGTAAGTGCTTGGCCATGCCAGCAAGGGTTGGGGGCTGATGCTGTCCCTCGGGATTCTGTGCATCCAGGCTTATTCCTTGTACCTTGGGGGGGGGGAGAGGTCAGGGTTTCAGCCTGTCTTGTAGCAAAAGTGCAGACCCCTCTGGGGGCCTTTCTAGGGTGAACACTGGTGAGGCCTTCAGCCGCTCCTTCCTGTCCTCCTTTCTGTTAGCTCCTTGTAGATGACTTGCTCGTGTATAATGGTGTCCTGGGCATGGTAAGCCACCTGATCCACGGCATTCTCCCAACCTGTGAGCCAGTCGTCCCATATCACACCATCATCTTTACGGACCATGAGAAGATCTGTTGCCAGGAGAACAACACCATCCTCAGGTGTGTCTGCGGTTTGTCTGGAAAGATCTTGCTCTTCTTGTAATCCAAATGGGGGCGTGGAGAGGCCCAGGGAAACCGCTGGCAGCGCCCCTTCCAGACTTCTGCAGCCTTGCCGTCCCCACTCCTGCCACTTGCCCCCTGTGCATTCTAGCCTCTTGACAGGCTGAGCAGCGCTCGCCTCCACGTACTTGTGGAACCAAAGCGTTGTGTGGGTTTAGCCAGACATTTGCCTGTGGGTGGTCAGTGCTTGGCCACCAGAAAGGCCCAGCTGGAGGCCTCTCTCCCCCTTGCCGCCTTCTGCTTGGGAGGACAGAGGACAGCAGCAGAGGAGGACTTTTGTGCTGTTGGATGTGTGTGGGTGGGGTGGGGGGTATTACACTAAGTCCCTCTGGTGCCAGTGAACCCTTAGGGTTCAGAGTGTCGCCCTCAGCAGGATGGGGGTCTCTCAGCCCCCTGTCATTGCAGCTGCCCAAGGCCCTCCCTGTTCCAGGTGCCTGTTTGTCATTGGCCAAGGAGCTAGGTGTGCTGGGAAGGGGGCAGACAGGAGGGAAGCTACCAGTGGCCTTCTGGGTCATGGGTCAAAGGCAGGGCAGAGGAGGGGCACTGCTCAATGTGGGGAGGAGCGTGTGTGGGTTGGCCTTGCCTGGAAGAAGCCTGGTTGCTGCCTCCCTCCTGCCCCCCACTCCCCCATTTGCCTTGAAATGGCCCAGGAGATGGATGTCCCATCCCCATCCCCACCACCGCCCTGCCCCTTCAGAAGGCAGCCGGCAGCCTGAGCACCGTGCAGTGGGCACAGGATTCCCTGAGAAAGGGGGCCACAGACTCCAACCCCCCCCCCAAAAAATCCGGCTGCTTGGACAAGAGCTGGACTCCTGCCTTGCCTGCGGTGAAGGCCTCTCTGCACTTTTGCCTCCCCAGCAACCACATCGAAGATCAGGACGTGCGGCTGACGGATGACAACCGGGTGGTCGCCTACTCCAAGAAGAGGCTGGCTGCCGCTGACCCAGGTGGGTGCTGCTGGGAGCAGGGCGGGGGGGGGGGGGCGGCAGCTGGCTCAAGAACCCAGTGCTGTGGGGGGAGGGGCAGCCCACTGCTCCTCCACCATTTATTCCTCGGCTTGCTTCATGCCTGAGCCCCTTCCCTGGCCCAGATTCCTGGGCTGCAGAAGGTGGGGGGAGGGGTTCTTGCCTCAACAGGCCTCTTTCGCCCACTTGTTCCTCAGCTCTTCGTCCCAAGACCTGCCTGCAAGAGAAAGGAGTCCTGCGTCGGACACGGCAGTGATGGGGGGGGGGGGGCAGGAGGGGCTCAAACCACACCGGTCAGCTGCCCTCTCTCCCCTGGCTTGCTGGTGCACAAGCCTGGGACCCTGATGACCTCTGGACAGAGACCTTGCTAGCATTCCTGTCAGGTTATTGGAGGTGGGAACAGAAGCACTTTTTATCAGCTGAAGATCTATTAAATCTATTGACTGAAACAGACACTGGCTGCCTCTGGAAGTCCTGCCGGGGGGAGGGGGGGGGCTGTGCTCATGGCTGCCCTGCAGAAGATGCACCTGGTGTCTCCCCCTACAAAAGATCCCCTCCGTCACCTCTGCTGGGGGGTGGCAGGTGGGAAAGCTGAGACAAGCAGAAAAGCTGTTGTGCAGGGGGGCTTCCCACTGGCACACACAAAGCGTGCCATGCATTTCCACTGAAGGGCGCGTGGGCAAGTCACACAGCAACCAGGCAGTGTCCCTTGCCCCCCCCCCCCACGGGTGCCATGGAAAGGTTTTGTTAATGCAGTAAGCAAGCAGCAGCTACCCAGCTCTGCACCTGCCCGTGTCTCCCTGGCGCGAGGACAGCCAGAGCACACTGGCCCCGTGGTCCACAAGAGTGCTTAGAACTCAGACTTTAGTGCCAGCCTTTGTAAAAACCATACAGCCCAGCAAGCTGCCAGGAGAAGCTGAAGCGAATGCTAGACTGGGGTGGAACAGGCCTGACTTCCACCCAGCCCTCTCTCAGGGGTTGCTGACTCCTTCTGGAAGGGGCTTTCTTGCTCTCTAGGGTAACTGCTGCCACCATCTGACCTTGGCAGGAATTTCCCGCTAGGGAGGAACAGGGGCCCCCAGCTTCCTTTCCAACTGTGAGGCCTCACTTCTGGGTCTCCCACTTCCCCTCTCCTAGGATGGTTCGCAGCTTGGCTTCCCCCGGATGAATAGCTGCTGGTCAACTACCAGCCCTTCCCCTGGTGTTTAAAATTGCATGTCCCAGACAGTGAAGGCCCACATGTGGTACAGAGAACTGCTACCAGCATCCAACATTGAGAAGTGTTTATTAGAAAGAAAATGTTCACAAGCACAATTTCAGCACAGCACCAGACTGAGCAAGGGATTCAAAAGAAATGAGGGATAAACGCAATTCCTCTGTCCCTTTCTCTGTAATGCATACCCTATCAGCTGTTAAAACAGGGCAGGCTCAGAAACTTCGGGTATTTGAGTTGCCTTCAGATTCTGCATTACCTGGAAGAAATCCTTCAGCTCCTTGAGCGAGCACATGGTCAAAATGGCTGCCGCCACCTCCAGAACTCAGGCCCCAGCTCCACCTCTTTCAGTGGTCCAGTCAGAAGAGACCAGCCCCTTTCTGCTCCCAAGAGTTTTATCAGTTCCCACCCCCTTGACCTGGTCAGTTTGGGTCAAGGAATCTATTCCTGCTTGATCCAAGTATCCTCTTCCTGATGTCTTCCTATCATTTTAACGTCCTGCAAATCTGTGATACCTGCTTGGAGAAAGGGGGGGGAGGGGGGGCTTAAACCATCCCACTGTCCCTCACTACCTGTATCAGCATCTGTGAAGGGCAGCTGGCAGGGCTGGCAGTCTGCTCAAAGAAAAAAATGTTTAAGATGTTCCCTTCTAACCTCAAGGGAGGGGACACACACCGTTTCTTCACAGGGACAATCTAAGCCCTTCCCCTTGCCAAAGAACTTGACTACTTTTCTGGAAGACACAGAAGCCCAGGAGACACAAGAAAAGCAACTCCCTTTGTTGTTTCCTTTTGGGCAGGAATTTCAGCAGATTGAAACGCCTCTCCCAGGCCACTCTGGATACAGCTCGGGGCCCCAGCAGCTCAGGGTCTACCCTCCTCCTCTCTGGTCATGCCAAAGCCCCCTCTTCCTGCTGGCCAGCCCCTGCCCCACAGAACAGTTCCTGGAAAATCTCCAGCACGGAGCTGGTCTGGGAAGCCTCCCTCCTCTGGCCTGCATTTCTTGGGCTTCCTTTGGGGTCCCTTTCTGCGCCCACTGCCTCCCTTTCCCCCTTCAGGCCAGGAAAGACACTTTGCAGGATGCCGCAATAGACTGTGTACAGCTCTGGGTCAATTTGGGGCTTTCGGGGGGTCTGGGTGTCACAGGCCGGCTCGGCCACAGACTGCTGCCGCAGGTAGACATCGCTGAAGAGGGCTGTGAGGATGGTGCGGGCGGCTTTGTAGGGGTCCCTCTCAAACTGCACCATGGCCTTCAGCTCCGTCCAGGTGTAGCCGTTGTAGCGCTTGGGTTCCTCGGCCAGTGGCGGGACACCCTCTCCCATGTGCCTCACCTGCCACTTCAGGCAACGCAGCTCTGCGCGGACGTGGTCCAGTTCCCGGTCCATGGTTAGGAACTCCCGCCAGGTGACGAAGCGCCTGCGGGGGGTGGGGGGGGTGGTGGTGGTGAGAGAGAAGGCCTGATGAGACAGCTGCACCAGCCAGCCAAGAACAGAGAAGGAGAAGGGGCTGGGAACAAGGCCAGCAGCACCAGCCCCGGCAAAAGGGCATCGAGGCACACTACCTCGTGTGGCGGGCCTCCTCTTCCCAAGTCAGGCTGGGCTCCTTGTCTGCAAACAGTGCACATCCATCGGGCGGTTTCACCCCCTCAGGGCCTCTCAGCCTGCTGCCTTCAGGGGAAGCCAGACCCTCTTGAGTAGCAAAGCAGAGGGTGCCGCCTGCTCGCGTGGCCTTCAGCCCTGGGCTAGCATTCAGATGGGCCAGCCCAGAGGCCACAGAGCTGGCCCTTGCTGCCGCGGTCACCCTCTGCTGCGGGCATGGGTTCCGGGGTCGAGCGACACGGCCAATTCTAAGGGAAGAGAGCCAGCTGGGAGGCTCGGATGAAAACAAAGAGGACTTTACGGAGCTGGTGGAAGACCTCGACAGAGAACACGAGAGCCTCTCCTGTCCCTCTGGACCGCTGGCGGCTGGGGGGGGCTTTATAGCTGGGTAAGTTGCAGCCCTGCAAGAGAGAGGCATTTGCGGTCACCTCCTGCCCTGGCAGCCAGCAGCAGAACTAGCACCTCTTCCTCTGGTGGCTCTCCCGCCCCCCACAGGCAGTGTTGAGAGAGGGAGGAGGCCCAGGTTTCCAGTGGGGGGGGGGGGATGTCACAGGTGCATCCCACCTAGGACTGTCCATCCATATCCATCCCCGAGTCCACCCCACCTGGCATATTTGACACAGCAGAGAGAGAAATCCTTGCTAGCGTGTGATATCTTTGAATGTAAAAGAACAAAATGAAATACTTTCAGGCACCCACCCTGGTCCTCCACAGAGACACTCCCCTGGAAACTGCAGGCTCTCTTCTTCGCTGCGGGAGGAGATCCCAGCTGGCAACGACACCATCCAGAGCGGAGTGGAGCCAATAGTCCTTCTAGCGGCCGGCTGGGCCCAGGGAGCTCTGCAGAGAGCAGCAGGCCTGGCTGCTGACCCACGCGGCCATCTGTCTGCTCCCTATCGACGGGGCTGGCCCACTGAGCACACAAATCCCTCTTTATCTGCTTGGCTAGAACCACAGCTGTCCCCACCTCTCCCCCCCCCCACCACACAAACACACCCACAGCCGGGCAGCTAACTCCTTGGTCTTGAACCAACTCTGCTGCCCCCCCCCTCCCCCCAGGCAGCCAGGACTGGGGAGGCGGAATGCTGCCCTTTGTCCTCTGGCCGGCCGCAGAGAACCAGGAGAAGATACAGACCCAAGCAGCTATGGTGATGTGGGATTTAGAAAGTGGCCATTTCTGGTCTGCCCAGCCAGGCTGGGAGGACTCTTACCCAGGAGCTCAGGCAGACCTGCTAGGCCAGGGGAGTGGGGGGTTGCTGGAGCTGCTGACACCGGAAAGCATGTCCTAGGACCTAGGCATTCATGCTCCAAGAGCCAGCCCCAGCTGGTGCCTAAAAGCCATCAGGAGTGCCTGCAAACCCTGTGCCCAGCTGAGCCCCCGGACCCTGACCATGAAAGCAAGCGGAGTCTTGGCAGGGACCCCACTCAGAGCATGTGGGAAGAGGACTCTGTGCGCAGCCAGAGTCAATCCCTGCCTCACAACCAGGAGTCAGCCAATCACATTCACAGGCACTCCATTCTGGATTTCATACAATGCCGTTTAGTTTCTATATCCGACGGCTTGAAAGAAGGAAAGGATCGAGCAGCCGCCGTTTGCCCCTCAGTCGCACAGGGCCACAGGCCATGGGGAGGGGGCCTGTTGCCTTCATGCCCTCTAACCCACATCTAGGCACAAGAAGGCCCTGATCCAGCGGTGCTCTCCTTTCACCCCTGACCATCTTAACGCTGCCTTTTGTGGAGTCAGACGTCTCGCTACCTCAGGGGTCCCCTGCCTGGCAGCAGCTCACCGAGTCTCAGGTGGAGAAAGGCTCTTCTGAACCCCTGCCCAAGGGGGGGGGGGGCGCTGTGCCCTGGCTTGCCAGGGTCAGGCATCCTAGACTGAGCTCCAGCCCCCTGCTACCCTTGCACAATCCCTCCCACATCCGTAAAACGCACACACACACACCCCTCCTCAAGGTCAAATTCCACTTCAGCCTTCTGCAGCTGACAGTCTGGGTGGCTCCAGGCACACCTGGCTTGGCCCTGCCTGCTGCATGCAGAATCTGCAAAAACTCCCAACTCATGAATGGCTGTGGAGAGGGAACAGCGCAGCCGGCCTCCTCCCAGTAGGCCAGGTGAAGGGGCCTCCGACCACTAGGCACCCAAGCCCAGCCCTCACTCCAAAGCAGAGAAAGCGTTCCCTAAGACTCGCACCAGAGCCTTTCAGTCTGATATGCGCAGAATTAAAGCTGGGGGCGTCTGCATGGGTGGCGGCGTGCGTGCGTGCGTTGTAGGTGCAAATTCCACGCTTCACCATAAGGCCCAGAGGTGGGGTACATCAAGCAGGGGCTGGTCTATGTCCAAGAACCGCACAGTGCCCAGAGTTCCAAGCTAACAGTCTCCAAAACATCCACACCAAAAGGGCCCCTTCACCAACAAGGTCACACACACACACACAACATAGGGAGCAGGGGCAGCCACAGGCAGGCAGCCCAGTGCCAATGGGATCTCTCCCTGCTTGCCTTAGAAGGCACCCCACGGTGCCATGAGAGAGTGGGTGCCACACAGGCAGTTGCATCCCAGGCACGGGGCAAAAGCAAGCTACGCAGCCGAGAGCGGGCTGTGGGAGAAGGGGTGCTTTGCAAGAACAAACGCCAGGACCCGGCCAACAGGCCTGAGCTGCTGAGGGCCCCGTCTGGTGAAAAGGAGCCTCCCAAGGAGGCGAGACACAGCAAGCAATGATTGAGCTTTCGCGCGGCACTTTAAGTTTCCGACGGTGGCTACATAAATGCAAGATTGGTGCATGCCCACAGACACTGGTCCCTGCGACTCGGCTGTATTTGCAAGCCAAAGTCCAGTTCACAAAGCGTGGAGATGGCAATGGGCTGAGGAGTAGGAAGAGATGCCTCAAATTTAGCAGGGGAACTTCAAGCCGTCTCCTCGACCAAATCTAAGGCTGTAAACGGTCATAGAGAATGGTTTGATCGCTACTGTATTGAATTTAACAACTTAATACGATCATTATATAGAAGTTACCGCAGCACAGGTGAGGAAAAGCTACTCAGCAATATAACCCAACTGAAAAAGGATTTTCAAATTATGGTACAATGGAAACGAAAAAATCAATTCGAACAGCAGTGGGAACAACTATATCAAGCCACTTTAACAAATAACATTAAGCAATTCTGGCAGATCATAAATAGAAGGGCCCAAACGTGCAGTATCCAGTTGCCCCATATTTCACTAGACCGATGGTTCAGTTATTTTTCTAATCTGTTCAATGCTAGCCTAACTGAATACCCTGATTCCACTTCAATACCAGAGGAGCTACCAGATTGGCCTGAGGTTAATCCTCAAGAAGTGAGTAAACTAATCAGTGGTTTGAAAAGCGGTGAATTTGCCCTGTGTCCTGATGCAATAATACCAGAAATGCTTCTAAATCCTCACCCGAGCGGTGGGCTACAACTCTGGCTTCCTTATGTACCCATGTAAATAATACAAAAAGCATCCCAAAGATGTGGCTGGCGTCTATAGATTGTCCCAATCTACAAAAAAAAGGGTGATATTACTAATCCTTCAAACTATCGTCCTATAAGCCTATTATCTGTAATTGGCAAACTATATGCAAAACTACTCCTTAGGAGAGTGGAAGATTGGGTCAAGCAAGCAGAAGTAATAGGACCCGGAGCAAATTGGATTCACTAAAAAATAAAATCAACACTGGATCGTAATGTAACAAAGTTTTAGCACACTTAGCTAACAAAAGTATAACTCATAATAATAAATGCTGCAAACTGTTTGCAGCCTTCCTGGATTTAAAAGAGGGGCATTTGACTCCATATCTAGAGCCCCTACTGTGGGAGAAAATTGACAGTGGCGCATATTATGACCCCAGACTACTGTTTCTTATAGAAACAGCTGCTACACACTTGCATCTAGCTGCAGAATAAGAGAGTTTAAACAAAGGGACCGCTCACAGAAAATATCATCACAACCAGAGGGGTCAAAACAAGGCTGTACATTGGTCCCCCACTTTGTTCACTAATATATTCCTTAGTGATCTAAGTGCCAACCCTCCAGAAGGCAAATGGGCATGTTCCCAAATCTAAGCATCTAAACCACGTCGCCCGCGTTACTGTATCGGCGCTGGACGACACCGCTTCTTCTTTCCTTACACACTCAAAGAAGTTGGTCTCACTCGTCTCTTGAAATTGCTGTGCTTTGAATATTGTAAGAGGAACGAACTGGTAATTAACTATGAAAAAAACTGAAAATAATGGTGGTCTTCGCTAGAAGCCCCCCCTGAATCATACATGGACCATCAATAACAGACCCATAGAACAAGTTAACCAGTTCAAATGACATTTCAGCATAACTCTTGCTAGCAACCTTTATGGTGGGTAGTACATAGGAAATTGGCACTTTCGCTGCAGCTAACAACAGTGCCCTGGCGATTCAGCGTTTCTTTTTTCACTATGGGCCACCGGTATATACTCATATCCGCGTTGAAGGTGTTCAATGCTAAATGCGACTCTCAGCTCCTCTATGGAGCACCTATTTGAATCGGGCTATAAACAAAGAATATAAAACACTGGCCAGTCCCGTTTCTTCCACAAAATTATGGGCTTGCAAATTATTAGCTTCATATGCAGCCCTATGTGTTTAGAACTCGGAGGCAAATATCATGTGCCTCTGATAGCCTGGTTGAGAACTATCAGATACTGGCTCGTGATCCACTATTTGCGGGATCACTCCAGTTTGTTACACCTCATGCTTTCCGACTATGCAAATTCTAGGTGGCTGAAGAACTAGTTGAGGGAAAATCCAACACTCTTGGCTTTTCATTAAATTCGTTAGTCCCTCTTTTCCCTATCAGAAGCATATAGCTGCTTGAAAACTAAGCTATTAGGAACAAAAGTGTCGGGATATGATAACAGCTACTGAGGAAAACGTGTTTCCCCTATTGACCCTGCTTATTCCAATTGAACAAGGACACATGGCCAATTATTTACAGTGGATCACTGGCCCTAAATTAAGAAGAGCTTTAACACTGGCCAGATCTGAAATCTAATGCCTTCTATGCTGCTCTATGTAGCAGATATCAACAAATTGATAAACAGAGGAGGCTATGTCCATCCGCAATATGGGTCAAGTGGAGACACTCCCGATCATACCCTCTTTCATTGTGTAAGGTTTGCAAAAAATCAGGAATGTCACAATCTGCACTTGTTCCATTTCTGTATAACAATCTAACTGATGCTCTTAAGATACCTACTGCTTTTTTGAACAACATGGATCCCCCAGTGTGTGAGAATGTAGCAAAATTTCTGCTAACAATAATAGGCGTAGTCTAGATGAATACTCAACCAATGTCTATGTATTATGACCACATATAGCCAGCAGTAATTTTTCTAGCTTCTGTCAGTATCCGATGACGTTTAAGTGAGTTAACTTAGCTGAAGGAATGTCCTATAGTTACAGAAGGACCATGTATATATTTTAGTATTTAGTATTTTAGTACCAGTGTCTATAATTGTGAGCAATAATGGGCAAATTTTGTATGCTGATTTTGTATGGTTATTTTATGCCAATAAAGGCTTGTGACTGACAGGAAGAGATGCCTCCTTCCTCTCCGAAAGTCGAGGGCTGCCTCTCCAGAAAAGCCACTCCTCTCCGGAAGTCGAGGGCCGCCTCTCCAGAAGAGCCACACGGACTGCTGTGGCCAAGCAGCCGATGCCAGCTGCCACGCCCCGGACCCCTCATGCAAGCTGTGCCCTCATGCAAGAGAAATCCACAGAGTGGGTTCACTTACTATTGGAGGAGTAGCCCCCTTGCAGGCACTCTAACCTCACGGCCCCCTGCCTCATCCCTCTCCTCCTCCAGCCTGGAAAAGAGAAGAGACAAGTCGCACCTGGGCTGGGACCTGGCGCTGCACCCAAAGGGCTAACCGGGGCTTCCCCATCTTCACAGCAAGTCCTATTTCAGTTTGGGGGGGGGGCAGGGAAAAGGCCCAGAGCAGCAGCACTGTCCCGGCCCTCCGTCACAAACCCTTGGGAAAGGGGCAGTCTGCAGCCAGCCATGTCATCTGCCAGAAGAAGACTTATGGCAACCCAGCAGGGTTTTCAAGGGAAAGTAGTGTGTGTAGCAGTGGCGTAGGAGGTTAAGAGCTCGTGTATCTAATCTGGAGGAACCAGGTTTGATTCCCAGCTCTGCCGCCTGAGCTGTGGAAGCTTATCTGGGGAATTCAGATTAGCCTGTGCACTCCCACACACGCCAGCTGGGTGACCTTGGGCTAGTCACAGCTTCTCTGAGCTCTCTCAGCCCCACACACCTCACAAGGTGTTTGTTGTGAGGGGGGAAGGGCAAGGAGATTGTAAGCCCTTTGAGTCTCCTGCAGGAGAGAAAGGGGGGGATATAAATTCAAACTCTTCTTCTTCTTCAAGTACAGCTCTATAGAGCATCTTCAAAGGGATCCCAGGTGTGAGTACCAGGCAGGTTCTTGGGGAAGCGGGGACCCATGGTGGTGGTGGTGGTGGGGGTCCCCAGTGTCAGGTTCCCTTTTGCAGGGAAAGTTACCATAAAGTGAAGAGTCCCTGCAATTGTCCACAAAAGAATACATTTATCTCACCACATACAGACCCCCACCAGTGTGGGACAATCTACATCAAAATGTGTGTGGGGGGGGCAGATTTATAAGCCCCCACTGGATGGCTCAGGCTCACCTGATCTCATCAGAAACTAAGTAGGGTTGGCCCTGGCAAGTATTTGGATGGGAGATGGCAGAGGGAGGTTACCTCCGTTAGTCTCTTCCTTTGAAAACCCTGCTGGGTTGCCATGTCAGCTGTAGCTTGAGGGCCCTTTCCACACACAGAGGAGATAAAGGGAAATTTTGCCCTCTGAAATTTCTGTAGAGCAGATGAAATAAATGCGCTCTCTCGTTCACCTCCTGGGCCAAGTCCCTCTTTAAGACTCATGTCTGGCCACCTCAGCGCAGCCAAGAGAGGGCATCACCCGGCCCTTACGCAAGACAGGAGCCACACAGAAGACAGAGGAAGGGCATTTGCCCTCCTGGAACACCACAGCGGCTACCCCCGCATCCCATTCATAGCCCAAAGCACAGGACATCTTCCATTCCTGCCAAAAAGTGGCCACCTGTGACCAGGGCTTGCCACCTTCTCACGTGGAGCAGGGAAAGGGCCTCCACCCATGCTGTGTGCTTGCTACACTGGCCAGTAGCACCCAGCCTTTATTTTTCTTCAGCACATGAGATTTCCTCCCATTCTTGCTCCTGGCAAAGAAGCGCAAGGAGGCCGAAGCTCCAATTGTCCTGAAGCAATAATTATTCTCCTGGTCCTTCCATCAAGGATCGGCCTCCAGGTCAGGCCTGTGGCCAGAGTTCCCAGCTACGGTGGCCTGCGATCAGCATCCCACGGGCACAACTGAAAGGGTGTGGCCACGCTTCCTTTGTGGTCAAGGGGTAGGCAGAGGGCAGGAGGCTCTCTCTAGCTGGGGCTGAGGCTCTCACAGTCCCTCCCTTCAGTTTTCCACAAGAGACAGGAGCAGCCCCCCCTCCCCTCCCCATGACTCTTTTAGCCTCGGAACTTGACGGGGGGGGGGGGGGGAAGGGAGGGAGGACATTTGAGTCTGCCAAAAAGCCAGGACCAAAGAAAGAGTCCTCAGGAACAGGAAACATCATCCAAGCCCATGCCCCAAGTCTGCTGCCCAGGATAAGTCCTGGTGAAGGTTTTCCAAGCCCTTCCCAGTTGCCCCAAAGTCCTTCTGTAACCTGTTCACACTGACCTCTCGTGGATATACTTGGCAGGCTCCGGATCTGCTGAGCTGGCAGGGTCCTCTGGCAGGCCCTGCTCAAAAACTTTACGCTTGTGCCGGAACTCGATGACCGTCTTGGTGTAGGAATTCAAGGTGGTGACCGAGGCAGCCATGCAGCAGGTAAAGGAGCCCCAGGCCAGGCTGTGGACAGACACCGCGGCCATTCAGCCAACGTCCCTGGCTATCTATGGCACAAGGCACTGACTGGGTGGGCATCGAGGATGGCATGTGCCCCCCACCCCACGCCTGGAATCCCATGGCAGATGCAGCCAGACCCAGCCAGAGAGGCACTCCGGGTACACCCTCACCCCCTGCTTTGATCCCCACAGACGAAAGGCCCACAACCGCTTCCCCCTGCAGCTCACCCCACACCAATCTGGCACTTGCCTGGAAAAGCTGTTCCCAGTTTTCCAAAGCCCACAGAAAGCCATTTGCCCTTCCCTGTCCAGCCAAGAGTTCACTGGCTCATTCCGCACATGCAGAATAATGCACTTTCAAACTGCTTTCAGTGCTCTTTGAAGCTGTGCAGAATAGCAAAATCCACTTGCAAACAGTTGTGAAAGTGGTTTGAAAACGCATTATTTTGCGTGTGCGGAAGGGGCCACTGAGACAGATTTTGGGCCTCAGGCATGATTTGGGGGAGGGGGCAAAAAGTTGCTTCCCAAAACTGAGCTTTGGTTTGTGAAATTAGCCCACCACTTTCAAAGGACCACTCGAGCTTTACTGAGCACCACAGTCAAGCCCAGCTCACCAGAAGGACCAGCCGTAGTCCCAGGAGTGGGGCCTCCAGTCCTCCGGCCCCAGGCTGACCGTCACCTGGAACACTTGTGTGTACATCATGTGAGCCACCATTCCCAACAGTCCTGCAGAAAACAGGTAGGACAAGTGAGACAGCTGACCCCCCCCCCCCCTCAGCTGCCTTCCAGGGAATCCGACCCCATTCCCCACAAAGCTCCTCCTGACGGCTCTGACCAGCAGCGGCTGGCTGGAGTCTCCAGCAGATTCAGATCCTCCCAGGCACCCACCAAGAGATCCCACTCCCTGGAGGCTCCAGAGGGGGAACCTGCGGAGGCATTTTCAACAGCGATGGAGCAGCAGTGGCGTAGTGGCTAATAGCAGTGGCTAAGAGCAGGTGCATTCTGATCTGGAGGAACCAGGTTTGATTCCCCGCTCTGCCGCTTGAGTTATGGAGGCTTATCTGGGGAATTCAGATTAGCCTGTACACTCCCACACATGCCAGCTGGGTGACCTTGGGCTAGTCACAGCTTCTCGGAGCTCTCTCAGCCCCACCCACCTCACAGGGTGTTTGTTGTGAGGGGGGAAGGGCAAGGAGATTGTAAACCCCTTTGAGTCTCCTGCAGGAGAGAAAGGGGGGATATAAATCCAAACTCTTCTTCTTCTCCTCCCGTTTCCAAAATGCCTCAGTCCCTTCTCCTGGAATATGATAGTTTGTTTTGTAACCTTCTGCAGAAGCATCTGAGGGATCCCATTAGTGGGAAGTTGCTCTGTGGTCCCACATCTGGACACTTTCTCCCCTCCCCTCCACCTGATACTACAGACACTCTGAACTAGTCCCTCTTCAGCTGCCCAGCTACAAGGGAGAGTGGCTTTTTGGTGGTGGCTCCCCATTTCCAGAACTCCCTGTCACTGGAGGGTCACCTGGCCCATTGTCTTGCTTGGTCAAGCTTTCTATTCTACCTGCATGACTCTAACCATTGGGAGCTTCCTCATGAACCCATCAGAGTTGGGTGCTGTGGTGTAAAACAGGAAGCAGGACGGCAGAGGGGGAAACTGCAGAGATGCAGACAGAAAATAGTTTGCAGAGTGAGGGGCAGAAACCATCCCTGATTCCATCATTCACTGCAAAGTGCTCTAGACCAAAACCCACCCAAACCTTCTGCATACCAGACCCCCAGAACATTGGAGGGATGGGGAACCTTAAGCCCGGAACCAAGGACAGAGCGCCTAGATTCTCCATCGCTGCCAGTCGACCTTTGTCCAGTGCCGATTCAGTGTGATTATTATTTTTATGTTTTTGAAGTAATGGTTTTCTGTAAATATGTTCACTTTATTCCATAATGCCCGTCTACGGTCAAAACAAACAACAGGGTGACTTCTACGTCCCAGGCATTTCCACTGCTGGGTAGAACACCACAGATCCCCTGCAGGTCAGAAGGAGGCCGACTCAGCCCCTCGGCCTGGTCAGTCCGGTATGGCCTCCTCTACAATCTCAGACCCAACTGGGGATTGGCCCCAAGCAGGGCCTCAGTCCCCATTCCACCCCTCCCCCAACTCTTTTCCTGTCAAGCCAGAAGCCACAGCACAGAAGGCAGAGCACGGGAGGGCAGAGGAAGACGGGAAGACTCTATTACGACTGCGGGGGGGTGGGGTGGGGGTGGAATGGGCAGAATGTGCTGGACAGAGCTGCTTGTGAGGAGGCCAACGGGGAGGAGAGAGGGTGACTTCTCCTGCTGTGGTCCGTGGCTCTGGCCATGCTGGAAGGGGCTGATGGGAATTGTAGTCCATAACATCTGGAGTGCCAAAGGTTCACCACCACTGACTCCTGCAGATTGAGGCCGCTGCAGAGGAACCGACAAAAAAGGTTTCCGTGGCCAGTGGTTAACATCTTATTCTTGCGCAGCTCCGTCTTTGGTAACCCTTATTAGTCAGCATTTGTGGGAAATTAGTTCTTCCACGAATAACTCACTGTTTAACATACACTATGTTCCTTCCAGGGCTTCCAGATGCCACTGGAAGCGCCAGAGAAGCAGGTGGCGCTTCGAAGGCAAACAACGCTCCATTCCGGCAGAAGAGTCCCAGGCACAGCTCCTCGGGAGACCAATGTGTTTTCCGGGATTTCAGTGGCACCACATTTGTGGCAGATCAGTTAATGGTGGGGAAAAGTCTGCTGGTCTTTCACACAGCTCTCTCATTTGAGCCCCAAGACAGTCACCCAGCTGGGCTGTCCCTCCAGAATGACTCTCCAGGCAGGGAACTGAGCTACCTTTCTTCACCCTGGAAGTGACCTCCAGCAGATTCATAACACGAAGGTCCCGACTCTCTAGTCCAAAGGTGTAAAACTTGCGGCCCTCCAGATGTTATGGACTACAGTTCCCATCATCCCTTGCCAGCATGCATGCTGGCAGGGGATGATGGGAACTGAAGTCCATAACATCTGGAGGGCCGCGAGTTTGACACCTGTGCTCTAGTCTCTCCGGGGTCTCAGGTTGAGAACAGTCCTCCCCATCCCTGATCCTTTCCACTGGAGATGCTGGGGACTGAACCTGGCACCTTCCGCATCCCACCCAGATGTTCTCTAGGCCTTTACTGACGGCAACTGTGCAGTTCCTCTCTCAGCCTGGCAGGCCACCCCTCCCCCCCACACACACACCCAATGTCCTCACCTGACAACACCGTGAAGACAGCAGCAAAAGCATTGAGCTTCAGCCCATCAATCAAGTTGTTGGAGCGAGCCAGTTCGAGGCACATGAGGCTGAACCCCACCACCAGCAGCGCGATGTAGAGCACTTCAGATGCCACAGACAGCCACAGCACCCCTGCAAGGACAAGAGCCCCCCCCCCCGCCCCCATCAGCACATGGAGCGTCCCCTTCCCACCCAGCCTCTTAAGCTCCGCCCCCTGCTACGGGACACCAGAACTCCTGAGCACAACACTCTGCAGGCTCCCAAGCTGAGGAGGAGGCAGGATTCACACCCAGGTCAGTGGACCTTTTGCATAATGCAGATGCATACACAGAGGTTTGGAGAAGGGAACCAGATGTTCACTCTTTTACACACACACACACACACACACACACACACACACACACACACACACACAGCTTCTTTCTATCCATCTTGCTCAGCCCACAAAACCTGATTTTCAGCATTTAACACACATCGGCAGACTCCACCCTCCACAGCTGTCCCCATTCTTCCTCCATCTCCACAAAACCACAGCAATGGCCAGCTGAGAACTCCCACAGGAGGGAGAGGGGGAAGGCAAGCCAAAAAGACACCCGGGAAGGATGTGTGCACCAGAGACTGGGTGCCCAGGTCAGCACAAAGCCACCAAGCTGGGCAGGGACCCCAACTGCACGGCCAGGGGGTAAAGAAGGAGGCACACAAGGGGCAGGGTGGAGCAGAGCTGCAATGCCCAGCATGCCCAAGGCCTTCCCGGCCAGAGCCTGAAGGACACCCACAGCGGAGATCCTTGGCGAGCCCTTCTCACCTCTCTCCGAAGCCGGAGCCAGGTCGATGAAACTGCGGCATTTCTCACCTAGGAGAGAAGCAAGCATGGTTCAGCCTCACTGGCCTCCTGACCCCCACCCACAGAATCAAGTCCCCGGTTTGCTGCGTTTCCCACCACACCTCCTCTCCCGGGGGGGAGGGGAAGGCGCCCTGTTCTTGGATGCCCTCGTTCCACCTGTCAGCCGATCTGCCCACTCCCAACCCTCTTTAGGGGCAGCGGTTTCCACTCTGGAAGGAGGCATGTCCACAGCCTTCCATGTGGGACCACAGACACATCCTTTGCCTCTGGGTGGGCAGAGGACAAAGTCCCCAGGGGATGGCAGAGGAGGGGGCTCCCCCGTGACTCCGCCGTGCTGTGCTGATCACCCCAACCACCAAGAAATGCAGTCCAGGGCATATTGAAACCTCTTTTGCCTGCATCACTGAAACACTTTTCTCCACAAGGGAAACACTCTTCTCCACTCTTCTCCAACTGCTCATGGGAAGGGAGGGCAGAAGACAGAGACCCACAAAGCAGAGCAACATGGGATGGAAGTCGTTTTGAAAGAGGTCCCCACAGCACCCAACCCCTCCCTGCTAGTATTTCTCTCGTGGATGTCCAGGTTCTAGTAGTTTCATTTCCAAAGCCCTAAGCCCTCCTCCCCAGAATTCTCCCCAGCAGCCTGCTCTGTTTGGGGACACAGAGAAGTGTCGCCGCGTTTCCCTGGCAACCAGGAGAGCAGCGTTCAGCTGTGGCCTCTGCAGCCGTGAACCGAGGCCCTCCTCCTGCACAAAAGACTTCTCTCCAGGCATTTTCGTTCAGATCCAGAACTACCAGGCCTAGTGCACAACAGCAGCTCAGAGAGACAGAACCACACAGCTGGAGTCAGTGGGAGCAGACAGGGGTGTGTCTTCCATAGCCAAGATGACCCACCGCCTACTCGAGTGTGGTCTTGGATGTTTCATATTTTGAAAATGCTTCTTGCTGGTCCTGTCATCTAAGCTCCCGGACACCACCCCAGTTTTCGAGATGCTGCAACTAAATCTGTACACGCTATTTAAAGGATTCTCTGCAGTGTGGATGGACACCAAGAGCGTGGGAGCGCAACTCTCACAGGGAGAGTTTTGCCGCCAGTCACCCCAACTTTTGCCTGTCCACAGAAGAACTTTGTGCCCTGCCAGGCTGGCTGACAGAGGCTGTTGGCTGGGGCCAGGGCCTTGGCATGCAGTTTTTCCTGGATGGTCCAAGATACAATCTGGTGCAACAGTGAGAGACCAGGCCCAAATCCCCCTTCAACAAAACAAAAGGAGTCACACTCAACCCATAAAATAGGCTCAAAACCTCAAAGAATGAGCTGCAATAATTAAAAAGAGCTTCACAAATATATGTTTATTTTTCAGTGCAAGTACACTTTTTAAAAATTAAAAACTTAAACCTCAAAAGATAAATTTCCCACACTTGGGGAATCACATGAAACAGCTGAATTGGATGCAAAATAAAAACCACCAAGACTTTTCAACCCGTGAGGCCTTCTTCAGTGGTCACAAAACAGTGTACGTGCACATTTAAAAGCATCAGCATTGTTGTTCCTTTATCGGCATTACAAGTGAATAAAACAGAACACTGGGAGTGAATAAAACAGAACACTGAAAGAAGATCTCACATCAGATAAAACAAGCAAACATAAGCCTTCGGCATAAAAGTAATAATACTGTACAAGCCAAATAGACACCATGGATCCTATGAGATTGCAACTGTATGGCTTGATATAGGAATTTTGCAAAGATTTTGGTTATTTCTGATTTGCAGTTGTTTAAAAGGAAGGATACTTTTGGGGAATACTTTTTGGGAATCTTATTGACCAAAAGAGGCACTAATAGATTAGCCTGAATAATTGTACAGAAGGGACAGTAAAAGTGAACATGGGATACGGATTCTACGCAATTGTTCTCATAAGGGCAGGTCCTGTTGGGATCTGGGGTTTTTTGGAACTTCCCCCAATAAAATTGCAGATGGCATCACATTGCTCCTGGACAGAGAGAAAGCTCTGCATTGATTGGAAACATTCTAGGTGGTAAAAGTAAGAGGCCGTCTGGTTTACATTCTATATCAATAAGTCTGCGTTTTATGGTTTGAAAGGCTTCCTTGTGTTAGGTCTCAGAAACTTAAGCCAAAAAACAGACACTGAAGTATCAATCAGAAGCATTTATTGATGAGGTATTCAAGCACCATACTTGGCAAAGCCAGTTATAAAGAAACTGGCATTTGCAGACCCATATATCCAGCGGTGGGATTCAGCAGGTTAGCACCCCTTCGGCAGAACCAGTTCTTAAAATGGTGCTTGGAAACAACCAGTTGTTAAATTATTTGAATCCCACCACTGCTGATATTCCCCTAACAAATCCCCTCTCCCAACTTCCCAGAGGCAGCCTCTGGAACCAAGAGTGCCCCAAGGTCAGCAACAGACAGCGAAGGAGCCATCTGGTCTTCTGCCCACAACAAGATAACAGTTCTAACACTTTTCTCATGGGACGGGAGATGCAGGGGATGCCTAGTTTGCTACAAAGCATGCAAAGCCATAAAGCATGGGTCAAGGAAAGAATGAATAGATGGCAGTGGTAACACATAGCAGGCTGGTTACAAAGATTGGTTATATCTGGCAGTTACATGATTTCAAGAATGAATCTTGTTTAATCAGTGGCATAGCTTCCATGGGGCGGGGGGGACCAATGCCCCAGGCTCCCACCCATTTGGTCACGTGGGGGTGCCCCCAGAAAATTGCCCCCACACTTCCCTCTTCCCCACCAGACCGCTCCAGGCCACAGAGGCTCCACCAGCAGAAAGAGTGGCCTAGCAGGGCCGCCACAGAGGCTGCAGCCAAGCACCCCTTGGTCCCGCCCCGCCAGACCCGGCAGAGGCCGCAGCTAAGCACCCCTTTGCTCTGCCAGGCTGTCCGGCACCACCACTGGCTCAGGTAAGTGGGGCGCAGGGGGGCCATTTTGCCCCAGGCACCATTTTCCCCCACTACTCCTCTGCGTTTACTCAGGTATGCATCCCCCTGACCCCTTGGCTGGAAGCGTGGCCAGCAAGACAAGGGACAGACCCACAGGTGCTACTTTTTGCTCAACACCAACTAGCCAGTCCGAGGACTGGACATCAGGGAGCAGTGCCTGGTGGTGAGTGGGACTGGTGGGATCCAAATGAAAGAGAAGACGTTAGCCAGAACTTTCAGGTAACGAGCCACACCTCCGTCTCAAGTAAATGCTGGCCGGTTTCTAAGCAGAGTACTGAGTGCTGTACGCAACGAGCTAGACCAAGAATTTTTATAAAGAAACCAGGGTTGAATCCCTTTCCCGTGATGATCAAAAGAGCCCATCCAGATTGGTTTGTCACATGGTTAATTTACAATCAATATTTTAAAAAGCCTGCAGGGAGCCAGCCTGGTGTAACGGTTAAGAGCGGTGGACTCTAATCTGGAGAAGCGGGTTTGATTCCTCACTCCTCCACACGAGCGGTGGACTCTTATCCGGGGAACTGGATTTTTTCCCCCGCTCCTACACATGAAGCCCATCGGGCCAGTCCCAGCTCTCTCAGGACTCTCAGCCCCACCTACCTCACAAGGTGTCTATTGCGGGGAGAGAAAGGGAAGGAGTTAGTAAGCTGCTTTTAGACTCCTTACGGGAAAGAAAGACAGGGTACAAATCCAAACTCTTCTTCTTTTCTCTTTTCTTCCTGTAGCCTAAATAATAAACTGTGACAACTTTCAATAATTTTTCAACAAAATGTCCAGTTTGTTAAAACTGCTATCAGTAAAACATATTTTATGTTCTTTTTCTACCTGTAGGTTTCCTATGCAACCTTTGTAATAGTATTAGTACAAAGATTATGTTCTTTGTAGGTTGCAGCCATCTGCACACATTGTGCTGTGACCGCTGAAGAAGGAAGGCCCTGTGGGCTGGCATGCAGATGCAGGTGGGGGTCTTGGTGGCTTTGATTTTGCAACCAGTTTCGCTGTTTCATGTGACTCACATGTATGAAGTTAACCTTTGGATGTTTATGTTTTTAATTCCTTTAAAGAGCAATTGCACTAAATAACAAACATACAGTCGTAACATTTTTAATTTCTGTGCCTCAACTTTCAAAGTTCAGGTCCTCATTCAGCCATGACTCTCCCTGGACCAGCTTCCAAGGTGAACCAACCTCGCAGGGGAGAGAAAACCAAAGGTAACTGGGGAAAAAAGCAGGGCAAAAATGCAACTGTTAGATGCACGGGGGGTGGGGTGGTGGTGGTGTCTTCTTTCTCTAGTGGCCTTATTTGAAACATCTACAGGTGGCTTAACCAATTTCTCAGGGACCGTCCTGTGGCAAGTGGATGCCTTTGAAGGGTGGCCCCTGAGGTTAAGCCCCAACTGTCCCTCCCTCCAGGCAGGGGATCAGCAGAATGCACCTTCGAGACCACCGCAAAGAGATAGCTCACGACGCAAGCACCCCCCAGCCAACAAAGCCCATTTGCTGCTTTGGGTTTAATTCCTGCTATTTTAGAGCAGATTGTATAACTGATCTGCTGCTAAGCTTTTTAGATTTGATTTCAGGCTTGGCGTTAGATCTGGGCTGCCTGCCTGCCGGGCTGCCCTTTTCCAGTTACCACCACCACCTCCTCCTCCTCCTCCTCTTCTTCCTCCTCGGAGCTTGGAGGGAGCCAGTCAGTGGACACACTCTGCTCCCAGTGCCCGTTCAGTCCATCCTCCCTTCCTCCCCACACACCTCACCACAGGGGAGCCAAGGGGGAAGAGGGGGGAACCTGGCAGAGGGGCTTCAGGGCAGGGCTGGCCTGAGCCTGGAGGGACCGCATCTGCCTGGGGGGGCTGCCTGCTTGCGGCCCCCCTGCTAAGCCCCATCCCTGGGTGGGCAGCCAGCTGTGCTCCCAAAAGAAGGGTGCCAGGCAGTCAGGCCGAGGGTGGCAGGAGCTGCTGCTTCTTCCTCTCTCCAGAGGATGGGGAGGCCCCAAAGAGCAATTCCTGCTACTGAACTGCTGGGGGGAGGGGGAGATAAGCACAGCAGGGACAGGCCCAGGAGCCCCCCAAAGATAGGAGGCCGTGGGGGTTGGGAGGCCCTTGTGGGTGACCCTGTTTGGGGTGCTCAGGAATCAACCACCTGCTGCCCCCCTCTTGTGCTAGTCAGGGGAGGCGAAGGGTGTGGGGGGGCGAAGGTTTCTTGGTTTTGTAGCCCCCCCCCCCCCCGACAGCCCTGCGGGTGTTCACTGGCCAGAGCTTGAACCAGTCAGGGGAAGAACCTAGGGAACCCAGTGGACGGGGGTGGGGGCGCCAATGCATGTTGCGGGGGGAGGGGGGCGTCCAAGTCGCTCTCACCGCCGAAACCAGATGACTCCAACCCCCCCCCCCCCATATTTCCCACGGGAATCTCCGCCAGGAAGGGAAGCCCTGCGAGGGAGGCGCACCAGGGCCGGGGCGCCGCGCGGAGGCTGCGTCGGGGGCGCTCACCGGGCGTGTTGAGGTCCTCCTCGCAGGAGTACCAGATGCCGGCGTGGAAGGCCCGGAAGAGAAAGCGGTCGTCGCCCGTCTCCCAGCTGTAGTGCAGCCCCCCCTCGCTCTCGTTGCCGCCGCCGCCGTAGTCGAGGCAGTTGGTGCGCCGCAGGGGGCCGCAGGTGGGCTTGGGCACCCGCTGCGTCCCCTCGCACCAGTGCGTCGTCCCGAAGGCCGTGGCCGACGACAGCAGCGCCGCCAGGTTCAGCCCCACCGACAGCAGCGCCCGCGCCCGGCGGCCCCCCCGCCGCCCCTGGCCCCCCCGCCCGCCTTCCCGCCCCGGCCCCCCCGACGCCGACGCCTTCATGCCCGGCAGGCAGGCAGGCAGGCAGACCACCTCGCCTCCGCCGTCCAGACACCGGGAGCCGCCTCCGGCCCGGCCCACCCGCCGCCCCCGCCGCGCGGCCCTCCCGGCAGCCGCAGCCCCGGGCAGGAAAGGCGAACGTGGCCGGGGCTCAGGGCGGACGGACGGACGGAGCCCCCGCTCCCGAAAACGCCCAGCAACCGCCCCGCGCCGCCCGCGCTGCTCTGGTCCGGGCTGGCCGGATGGCGCGGCGGGGGTGGGGGGTGGGGGGTGGCTGCGCCCCTTGCTTGGCCGGGCGGCGGGCGGGGGCAGACCGCGGGCCCCACGGGCGGGGCTCTCCGTCCGGAGCGCTTAATCCGGCGCGGCTTGGTCGACGGGGCCGCACGTGGCGCGCAAAGTGGCCCGGATTACTCGGCCCTGCAGGCAGCACCCTGAAGGAGGCCCGGCTCCCTCCCCCCGGCTCAGGCCCAGCTTCCCCTCGATCCCCTCCTCTCCGGGGGCGAGCCGAGGGCCGCTGACAGCTCCAAGTCCGAGGGGCAGGAGGGGGGGCTTCAGTGCGCCCCCCGCTGCTGAGCAGTCGTTTGCGCCTCCGGTGGAAACTCTACTCCGGGGCCTGGAGGGGGACTCTCATTCCCAGGGATCCGCCGGGTCCGCTGGCAAGCTCCCCCCCTCCCCGGTCGGGACGTTTCCTGGGGTTGGTTACAGAGGTGTGGCTTCCACCTCCTCAAGGTCATTTGGAGCTCAGTTTGTGCCCCCCAAGAAGTTCCCCGCCGAGGAACAGTTGGCTATACGGATGTATGCAGAGATGGCCCTGGCACCTGGATGCCATCGGCAGGTAATGCATGAACAAAACACTTAAGGTGGTGCATTACTTTTCCTCATGGAAAGATTCAGGCCGCCACTTCCCACCAATGAAATGGGTCTGGCAAGAGACAGAAAGAGCTAAAAGAAATTTTAATGCAGTGGAAACCAGTATTAGTGTTTATTCTGTAGCTTAAAGGATGCACTAGTCAAGGAAGAGAAGTGCCCAGATGTTTAAGAGATTCCTCTGCCATTTCCTCCCCCTCCCCCCTCCTATTTTTGTCATCAGATGTCAGAGGACTTATGGCCATCCCACAGGGTTTTCAAGGCAGGAAACCTGTGAAGGTGGTTTGCCATTTCTGCCTTCTGCAGTCATGACCCTGGACTTCCTTGGAGGTCTTTGGACCTTTACTGAGCTGCCTTTCAGGTACAGTGTGAGGGTTTTAGCTTATCTGCTCAGCCCAAGGAATTCCAGAAAAGTGAAGAGAGCCTTTTTATTTAAAGCAAATCCCCCGTTTTCAAGGCACTAGAGAACTGAGGCAAGTTCAACATACAAAAGCAAAGATGTGTTGAACACAAAAATGGACTTAGGAGATATTTCAGCAGATGGAAATCAGGCAGGAGTAAATTGGGGTGCTGTGTGGTTTCCAGGCTGTATGGCCGTGTTCTAGCAGCATTCTCTCCTATTTGCAATCTTAGGTTTCTGTTATAGGCCCAGGATTTTTTCAAGCGTTCCAGGCTTCCCAGTTTATTAGACGTTATATTTCTTACGAGGGTGCAGTTTTCTTGCGTTCCTCTTAGATGTTACTGACTTATGGATTCACATAAACTCTTAGTACACACAGCCCCTCCACACCCACTCTTCAGAAACCTTCTTTGTGAGGTAACTTCTGCAGACGGCTTCTAACGCAGCAGACTGTGAATCTGAGTATAATTCCCCTTCAAACTGGCTGTGGAATTCTTCTGTCTTTCAGAGGATATATTCGCCTCACACTTCATTTATGGTCACTATAGAAAGTCTCAACTATTGCACTATCTGCCTTGCCCACTAAGTAAACTTCCAGTTCTCTTGTCTGAGTATTTTCTGCTGTCAGCCACACACCATATTTCAGATCAGATCCACTTTCTGACTGAAATTCCCTCAAGGTAGATTCCCCAGCACCACCACCATACAAAGTTAAGGGACTTGATGTGAACATGCAGGAATCCAAAGCCAAAAGGTTTTCAGTCTCTCCCCACTCAGAGAGATACTTCCTGCCTGTCAGTCAGCTGGCTCCACCAATGGGAGTGCAACTCAGTTTCCCCAGTCAGAGGGCCCCTGCTGCAAGGAAGGTTTTTTCCCTTGGCACTTTGTTCCTCTGACTGCACTTCCAAGCCTTATTTACTTGAGCTGTCTGTCACAAAGAAGACCTTAGCATGCTCTGAGTTCCAGATTCCATCTAAAGGAAAGGAGGACAGCTCAAGTCCATGTTATTGCAGGAGAATCCAGAGATCTGGGCACGGGGCCTTTCCACGCCCTTCTTCACTCAGAGGCTGGGGGTCCCGGGCTGCTAACACAGAGACACAAGAAGCTCAGCAACTTCAGTTTTGAAAATATTTATTAGATATGTGGCATCCTACAACCTGGACACTTTGAAGGAACTTGGATTTCTTACAGGTGGCTTTTACACCCGCTGCAAATAAGAAGGTAGAAAACCAGTGTAGGAGAGAGAAGGCAGCCGACTTTGTGAGGGGGAGCTCCCATTTGGCATAGACATGAAACACAAAACAGGACTGAAAGGTGGTCAGACAGCAATGAAACACTCAGAAGACTCCAACAGTCCTCACCCACACCATGAAGACCAGCTGCCAGGGGGGGCTCTGGCACTCTACCAAGGCCTGCACAGGGCTGTCAATACCAGAGACGGAGGCATGGTGAAGGGCTGTGGCTGGGTGGGGATCTCAGGTAGTGGGGCGGGGAGGAAGGACCTCCCTCTCTGGGTCTGAGGCCAGTCGGAGGCAACAATACTGAGCTGGGAGGACCCACGACAGCTTCATGGGCACAAGTAAAGGCTGTCTCAGTGCAGACTGGATGCTTGTAAGCAATTCTGAACGTGAATCTTGGAGCCTTTCCCATCTTGTTTGGTGTGAGCTCAGAAAAAGAGACTTTTAAAACCACTGGTCAAACACACACTCTGCTCACAGAAGGAAACCCCGTCTCCTGTCTAAAGGATCTTCTGCAGAATAGCAAGCCTGAGCCGGAGCGTCTGCCAGACATCCTGCAGATCTGCTGCCAGGTCTGGGAATACAAAAACTATGAAGGATGCTAAATATAATGCCCCCAGCAACACCCTGAAGCAGCGGAAGTCCTGGGTCGTGGTCACAGACTGAGCCTGGGAAAAGGTACAGTCTTTACAGAACAGCTCTGCAGGCTCCTATTGTGAAATGTCAGTTTCCCCTAGCCTAGAAGGGGTGCACATCACGGCTTGTGGAGTCAAGGGACGTTACAAGAATTCAGAATCGGCAACATTTTGAGAGCACTTCCCCTTCCAGGAGCATCTCGATGGAACCTACAGAATTTGAATTATGTTAGTGAGCGCTCAACTATGTAAAATATTTTATAGTGGAACACTCTCAATAAAATGTTTAACGATGGTTTGAATTATCTTCTTTCCGAAACAGTAACATTTATTTTAAACTCTCCCCATTGAAATCTGCCTTGTAACGGTGGGCCCACTGAATCAAGGGGTTCTGTCCAGATACCCTCAAGTCTTCCAAGAGCTTAGAACCGGGGCAGCCAAAGAGAACTGGGCGTGGAAGGCTGCCGTGCCACCCTGGGGTGCAAGAGAAAGTGAGCCCATGGGGCTTGAGGATCCTGTCACAAGAACTGTCCAGATATTTACTTAGGGAACCAGGCAACGAATCAAACCAGCACATACAGGTTGCTTACCAGCAGGCTAAAGGGATCTGCTGAAAGGATTGTGTGTCTGCTCAGATGGCCACTTGGAACAAATTACCTGGTAAGTATATCTTCCTCCTTCCGTGGCTTCTGTGCTGGCACAAAACCAGCAAGTTGACCTGCCTGGTAGTAGGAACAGGACGTGGTATCCTGTCAGGGCACTTCATTACCTCTAAGACCTCACAAAGGTGGAGAGTTGCAACTACATGGCTGGAGGGCTACATCTCTACCAAGAGCAGCAGAGACTGCCGTGGGGTCGTGTGGAATGAGTTCCAGCAGCTCATCAGATATGGTTGTGGCCCAATTTGTAGTGCTGTGATCAGAGGTGGGATCCAGCAGGTTCTCACAGATTCCCGAGATTATTTGTGTGTGCCGAGAGGGGGTTACTAATTGATGATTTTGCCACGTGATTTTTGCCTTAGTTACACCCCTCCTCTCAGCAGTAGCGTGCAGAACTTGTGAAGTAGCTTCATAGCAGGAGTAATTGGTGCACCAGTAAAAAGTATGCGTGGCAGCCTGCGCTCTTCGCGCAAGTATCTGTTTCCCACCTAAGGACCGGCGCATTTACCGCGCCCTTGCCACAGCCGCCGCCCTCACTTTGCGGAATGCCCTACCACGGAATGCTACCTCGCCACCCCCATTGTGCCCCACCCAGCCCCATTGGCGCTACACCACAGTCTGAATCCCACCACTATGGGAACCTGTTACTAAAATTTTTGGATCCCACCACTGGCTGTGATCAAAGGTGGCTTATGAGAGGCTACTAGGCTTCGCCACTGAATGCAGATAGCCCAAGATCCTCCAGAAGAGGACCCTCCTGAAAGCAACGCAGAAAGCAAGAGTCAACAACCGCCCATCCAGGGTGGGGAGATCCTGGTGAGAGCACAACCTGGAAACCACCTCGGTTAAGAGAGTTGTCTCTGGATGGAGAACTGGCTTGTCCTTGCAAAAGGGAGGAACAGAGGGGCGAACGGAGGGTGTTGGGTCTTCTGAGAACAGCTTTTTCAGGAGGGCACAAAGTAGGCAAGGTTATTAAGAAAGGGCGAACTAAATCATTGGGGATGCTGGAATAAGGGGTCCCCAGCACCCTTCTTGGGGCTGGCCAAGTGTTTTGGGGAAGTGGGTGGGACTAGATAGGGTTTTTGCCCAGCCGGGCTTCTAATGAGCAATGATAAACCATTTCAAAAATATTGTTTTGGTAGCCGCTGTGATCACAGCACAAAGATCAACACGGAGTTATTGAAGTTAAGCTGCAGCGGCCATCTTGCGGTTCATTTTGCCTCCTGCGGCAGCCGTTTTGCAGCAGTGTCCACTCCGCTGGGCCAGAAGCCCAAACATGCCCACAGGCTCAAAAAATGGGGGACTCTTGTTGTAACAGAGGTCAAAACTGGAATGCAACAAACAGGCGAACACAGTCCCATTTCATAAAGACACAGCAGCAGGTGGAGCATGTCTGTGAGTTTAGGAGATCTCTTGAAGACCAAGCAGATGACCAGTTCCCTCTAGACATATCACAGTGGAATGTTGCCAGATTCCTTCAACTGCAAGCCTGCTTGAACAGGACTCTGAAGATGCAGAGAGACAGGCTAATAACAAACAAATTATACCCTGCCCAGGTCCTGGGATAACAGATTCTACCCTTGAGGGAAGCAGAGAAAAGCACCCCTGCCCAGATAAACCACGGTGGGCTAAATAAGATGCAGACCTCCCGTGTCTTGCACGATAGTCTCCGTATGAGCAGGAAACGTGTACAGAGCATTGGCTATACTGAGACAGGCAGACAGCCTGCAGAGCCTAGGGGCCACCTAGCGCTTGACTTGGCCACTCAGCATTTGCTGCCAAAAGGAAGTTGCTCACACGTGGCCACCTCCAGTGGCTGAGAACACTAAGCCCATGAGTGGACATGTCTGTGCGTGGGTGGAGATATGTCCTGGTCCCATAAGCAAATGCAACTGGAGGGGTGAGGCGAGGCCTCCCCCTACTGATCCATAAACTGAGATCTGCCAGAAGGTGAATTGCTTGCGGCAGGGCAAGAGCTGGCAGCACCGGTGGTCCACGCAAGGAAAGCAGGCAGCTCCCAGGTGCAGCGGATCAGGCGTGTTCATTGAAAAGTAAAAACCAAGAATCGCGTCACACACTAAGGCGGAAACTAAATAAATGCAAAGCCAATAAATCTCTGAAGTTACTGCTATAATTCATAAAGTATTGTATAACATACAAATAGACCAAAGTCATAATTCAAATTCATCAAAATAATTATCTAAGTCTCTGTAAGTATCTAGAGTCTCTCATTCAAATTCTTATAACAAAACATACAGTGTGATATTATATGCAAAAGGTAGAGCTCTCATGCACTCCTTACTCTTATCTCTCCGCAACTCTGCGGAGAGATAAAAAATCCATATGGCAATTAAGAAATATGAAAATGAGAATTTATGAATTTCTTCTCCTGAGGAAGATATCCACGAAAACGCTTTTTGAAACGCGTGAGGCGTTTGAGAGAGAGACTCTGAGAGAGAGACTCTAAAGGATTTATAAGACTGGAGATATTTACTTTGACCCTCTTTGAACCATTATTTTGGCCTTTTGCATATAATATCACACAGTATGTTTTGTTATAAGAATTTGAATGAGAGACTCTAGATACTTACAGAGACTTAGATAATTATTTTGATGAATTTGAATTATGACTTTGGTCTATTTGTTTGTTATACAATACTTTATGAATTATAGCAGTAACTTCAGAGATTTATTGGCTTTGCATTTATTTAGTTTCCGCCTTAGTGTGTGACGCTATTCTTGGTTTTTACGTATCTATACGTTACACACATTGTTGTATTGTTCTTTGTGTTCATTGAAACAGCACTGCTAAGAGTGGGTGTGTGGGCACTTTGAAAGTCTCTGCAAGCGGGTTAGGGGAGAAAAGAAGCATAGAAATGCCCTGATAATAAAGACATACTTTGTGAGAACTGAAGGTGTAGCCAATATTGGCAGTGTAGGTTGTCTGCTGCAAAATGGATATGTTTGTAATGTTGTGGACAGGTCGTAATACGGAAACAAACACACATCTTTCAAGGCTGTGGAAGTGAACCACATTCCTTTGTTCAAATGCAGAGAGGGCACAAATCGCTGAGGTGAACAAAGCCATCAATGGCCCTTGGGTCTAAGATGGGAACAAGACCAACGTGATCCTTTAGAATGGAACAGCAGCAGAAGTAAAAAATTATTGCAATCCTGACAATCTCTCTCAAACTGGACCAGGTCTGAGTGATTCCCTGCCGTGCCACCTGAGCTGTGGGTGCTTATCTGGGGAACCAGATTAGCTTGTGCACTCCAACACACGCCAGCTGGGTGACCTTGAGCTAGTCACAGTTCTTCTGAGCTCTCTCAGCCCCACCTACCTCACAGGGTGGGTTGCAAGGGGGGGGGGGAAGGGAAAGGAGTTGGTAAGCCCCTTTGAGTCTCCTATAGGAGAGAAAGGGAGGATATAAATCCAACTCTTCTACTCTTCTTTTATCTGAAAATGCTGGAAAGGGGAAGGGAGCTCTACTGCACAGATTCTCTACAGCCCCGTCAAGATTTGCACAGGTTGAGCGGGTTTTTTTTCCGCTGGCAGAGCTGGACCTGAAGAAGCAAAGGTGGATTTAAAAGGAGAGCCCAAGACTGTGTTTGGAGGCACTTGAGAATTGGGATTAGCTTGGAGCAGACCGAACACCAGAGACAGCTGGGCCATTGTCCACGATGGCCGATCCTTAGGAATGTGGGAGGTGGTCTTGCCGTGAGCCCTGACCGGCTCCCTTGGCTTCTGCAGTTTGGTGTGATTCCTAAGTCAGGAACAGCAGACACCCCTCAGGGAATCCTGTTTTCATGACTCAAGAGCCCCCTCTGCAACTACAACAACGGAACTTCATTTTTGTTTCTAGTAGTTCCCTGGAAGAAGAGAGATCTTAATCTGGCTCTCCTCGATCCTAGTCTCACATTAGCTATAATCAGAGGCTGAGCTACCAGGGGGCTGGGGTGCACGTGTTGCACCAGGCGTGCACCCGGGGTGGAAAATCCCCCCCGCAGTGCCCCCCCATACTTACCTTCATGAAACAGTGCAGGCTGGAGAAGCAGCCTGTTTCCTTCAGGCTGAAAACGGCCTGATGGGAACCACACTTCCCAGGAGATCTTGCAAGCCCCAGGGTCTCATGAAAGTGTAGCTTCCACCAGGCCGTTTTCAGTCTGAAGGGAACAGGCGGCTTCTCCAGCCTGCACTAAGGTAAGGGGGGGCAGGGCGCCAAGGAGGAAAACACAGTGTGTGCACCGGGCGCACTCTGGCCCAGCTACGCCTCTGGCTATAATATCAAACTAGTACAGAAACGGAGGCTAACATGGGGAAAACCCACACAGAATAGCTGCAAAGGGTAGCTGAGTTCATTGTATTGTAGAAGGCTTTCATGGCCGGAATCATTAGTGTAGGGATGAGCCCCGCGAACCCAGCAGAGCCTCAGACAGAGCGCAGGAATGCCTGTGCCATCTGTGCCCTTCTGGGCGCACACGCTCACCTGACACAAGACCCCCATGAGTCATCGGTCATAAGATGCCTGACTCACTGTCACAAAATGTCCCGGACAAAGGGGTGCATACCCCCAGGTATGGATTAGGCCCGGACAGGAACGTTTCTTCTCTCACGTATGCAGCCCCATGAGTCATGTACTGTACAATATTCTCCCGCTCTCCTGCCCCGCCTCTCAGCAAACCCTAATAAAAGGTGCCAGGGACCAAACCATGGCAGAGTTGCCAGATCCACGGATCACGCTTCCTGCCACTGGCTCTCTCCACCAGATGATATCGCTGCGTCTCGCCTCTTCCTTGCAACCCTCATGGGCCGACTTCAATTAGTGTGTTGTGGGTTTTCTGGGTTCTATGGCCGTGTTCCAGTAGCATTTTCTCCTGACGTTTCACCTGCATCTGTGGCTGGCATCTTCAGAAACGAAACGTCAGGAGAAAATGCTACTGGAACACGGCCATGGAACCCAGAAAACCCACAACACTCTGGTAGCTGAGTTGGTCTGCAGATTTCCAGCCCAGGAGCACTTTACAGACTGGGTGTAAGCTTGCCAGAGTCAAAGCTCATCCTCTTTCTCTTGAAAGTTTATGCCTCAAAAATCTTGTTGGTTGCTTAGGTGCTCCTGGACTCAAATTAAACTGTTCCGCACAGAATATCTTCTGGGAAAACAAGTTTTATTAGAAGCAAGACAAAATTCCAATAAAATGCTGCCCTTTTTACCCCCATCCCTTTTACTCCTCATCTGTATGCTTGATTCAAACTAAAGCAAACCTCATAACTATTTCAAGGGGGCTTAGGAACCCTGGACAACACAGCAGGGTTAGGTTTTAATGTTGCAGGTCTTGCATTTCATATCTGGGCTGTTTTTAAAAGGCTGGGAGTATTTTTAGTCTTAACTATTTCCATGATCGTGTTGAAAATGAAAAATGAGAAGCTGTGTGTGTGTGTGTTTCAGTTTTTTAAGGGACTGTTGTTGATAGCAGAGCAGAAGAATCCCTTGGCTTGGCAATATCAAGTCACCGTCTCCAAGTTTAAGCGCCAGTCAAAATCATTCTAAAATGAATTGCTCATATTATCCATCCAGGCTGTATTTGTAGATTCCTACAGAGCACTAAGGAACCTTGTGGTGCAGAGTGGTCCGCTGCAGTCAAAAGTTCTGCTCATGACCTGAGTTCAATCCCGATGGAAGGCGGTTTCAGGGAGCCGACTCAAGATTCACTCAGCCTTCCATCCTTGTGAGGTTAGTAAAATGAGCACCCATCTTGCTGGGGGTAAAGACTGGGGAAGGTGAAAGGAAACCACCCCA
The DNA here is from genome assembly GCF_021028975.2 of Sphaerodactylus townsendi. Lineage (NCBI taxonomy): Eukaryota > Metazoa > Chordata > Lepidosauria > Squamata > Sphaerodactylidae > Sphaerodactylus > Sphaerodactylus townsendi. The sequence continues at coordinate 138,674,673 of NC_059428.1, forward strand.
TAAACACAGCCTGCCTCATAAACTTTGTGATGCAACATCACCCCATAGGTCAGTAATGACCTAGTGCACAGAAGACTCCCTTTCCTGAGGACTTGGTGGATTCACCCCAGTCATTGCATACAATTGTTTGGCTAATGGGAGTGGTCCAGATTGGCCACTTTAAAGGTCACTTTGGGGGAAAAGAGGCTGGCAGGCTCTTGAATGCAGAAGATCCTGCATCCCGCATCTGGGTAGTCACATGGTCTGCCCCTCTCCCCACCCTCCCCAAAAGGCGCTTGAAACCACTAAACAATAATCCTCTCTCTTCCTAGCTGGTAATGTCAGAAAAGCCTCCTTTGATCTGCTTAGGAAACACGATTTGTGCTGGAGCTCACATTACAGATTGCATTCAAAGAGGAAAGGAACCGAGGCTGAAGACGTCCACTTGTAGAGTGCAGGGGCCTTGCCTTCCTGCAGCGTGGTCCACGACACAGCCACCCCCACCTCAGTCTACTGGTGTTAATAGGCTCAGAAGGAGTAACACTGCTCAGGATTGCCCTGTGTGAGACACACCAGAAGGGGCTGAACAAAAGAGGAATCGGCATGAAGCAAAACTGACTTTGCCCAGACAGATAAATATTCAGGTATGTGACTGATGCTTCCATTTCCTTCGTTCACATTTCCTTCATTTACACTAATTTCAATATTGCTAGGATGTCAATTCATCCGCTAAGGACCAAGCTACATGCGATGCCAAAATACCATGACTGGAATGCTGGCAGGGTCTCATTTGACCCTAAATAGCATATGGCATTTGCCCCCAAGTGCAGCTGTAATAGTACATAATAAAATACCAATTGCTGCAACAGCATTAACATCAGAGTTTGGAAGATTTTCACTTCCATTGCCTTTACTTTCAGGCAGCTAAGCCAAACTCCATTACTAATTTACCCGGGACAATTGCAACTAATGATCTCTCCTGCCTGTTCCTTGTAAATGAGGCATGTGCGGGCAGCGAAGGGCACTGGAGTCTTTTGGCATACAGCGTTTCTTCTGTGTGACATGATGCCATGGCCCAGAAGGCAATCCTGAAAACCGTTTTCAGAACCGACATACGGTGAATGGCTTTTCCCAGACTCATCTACAATTGGGAAATAAGCCACAGCGCTGGAAGTATTTTTAATATATACTACCAATTACAAAATCTACAGTAATGTCAGAGATATGTATATTTATCAGATACAGCTTTTGCCATTGTTTGCATCATCAACAAAACATGTGCAGGCTACTCATAATCAAACAGTTCTATTTAAAGACCAGCTTCGACCCACCTGGCCTCAGCCAGCAACCCACAGGCAGCAAACGCTCCAGTCTGCCCTGCCCGGAGCAGAGTTCGCAGGACCTCCTTTTGCCTTTAACCAAGTATTGGTCACTTTCCCCTTGATTTCTAAGCACAGTTCAAGGACACCCAATCTTCACTGCGGTTCAGCAGCTGACAGGTGCCTGAACAGAAAGACGGCCTTTGCAAAATTAATTCACTTTCAAATCACTTTCATCACTCACATCCCACGCCTCCAGCAAGCCCAGCATTGCAGGCTGAAGTACTGAAAACGGCCGAGGCTGCCTATCAGATGATGCCTTCGTCTTGCCAACACTCTTGACGAGGCTTCGAGTGTCCATCCTCCACCCCACATGGAACAGAAGGCAGTGCAGCACCGGGAGGGAAAGCAGGGCTTCAGAGCTAAACACAAGCATTCCACACCACTGGGGCAGAACCAAAAGTGTGCATAGTTATCTTGTTACCGGTCTTCACCCTCAACTCAGACAAGCAACCTGGCAGCGCTCGGAGCAGCAGCCTCGTGCCCTGGCAGGTCACAGGCTCATCCAGCACAGCATGACTCTCTACTGCTGGCAATTCCCCAAGGCAGAGATGTTTGCTAGAGTTGCTACCTGAGACACTTCAAAATTGCCCCTGCAGATATGGGAGGCCTAAACCAATCAGGTTTTTTAAAAAGGATACCAGCTTGGATTGGAACCCTTTCATTCCCACGGAAGGGGGGAGGGGCTTCTTCCTGCACGACCCACCCACCCACCTTCCACTCGCACAAGCCGACTGTCCTGCAAGAAGCAGAAAGGGCCCAGCACCAGAGGGCAGCACTGTGGAAATGGAAGCAAATGGCAGGATCCAAGCCTCTTATCCTTGGCCTTGATATGAAATCCCCAAGTCCTGAGAAGTGGCCTTTCTCCCCCTCAAATAGCTGCAACCAGAAGGAGGAGGGGAAAGGGGGCGGGGCACAACCCTTCTGAACTGGGGATTCTGGCCCAAAGCTGCCCTCCATTTCAAGGAAACAGACAGTGGTTTCCCCACTTACCATCTGCTGCGCGCTACTCTTGCCAAGTAGCGCAGGATCCCGTGGCACTCCCCACTAAAGGGGCGGCAACAACGCAGCCGCCCCGACGCTGCCGCTCTCACGCCCCCTCAGCGCGTCTCATTCCTGGCGCTCCTCAAAATGGCGCCTTTTGATGACCCCGCGCTGGAATCCTGGGAGCGCACCAGAAATGACGCACGCTGAGAGTAGCGCGCAGCAAAGGGTGGTCGATGGTAAGTGGGGAATCAACCAAAGGCAGAGGAAAGGCCTGAAGTTCCTCCCATGCAGGGTGTGGAAGGCTTAAGCTGGCCTTGTTCAGTTTCCCCCGATGCCTTTCAGCTTGTGAAAGCTTTGGCTGTTTTATTACTGCTAAGCTTTAAAGCTCTTACTTCTAAAGACATTTTGGAGCCTCCGGCTCCCGTGAGTTCAAAGTCAGGAGGAGTCCAGTCTGGGCGTGGCTGTTTGCCCTGCAGTGCGCTCCTCAGCTCTGAGCAGGATGGCAGGCCAGGTTCTCCCAGCCACAACTGACAGACTGGGATGACCTTGTCACAGAAGAAGTAGTCCCCTGCGATGGCTGGCTGACTGCCCGTCTGCTAGAGGACAACAGGGACTTAGTGCAAACAGCTGTAAGAACAAAGGAGAAACAGCAAAGAACAGCTGACCACACCTTCACGCAAGCACACGCAGTTATGTCGTGCCAGCAAATCCCCCCCCCCCCCTTGCAATCAAGTCTCCATCCCCGAACTGCCCCTGATGAACAGAATGGGAGCTGCCAGGTTTGTGATGACACTGGAGGTCTGCCAGGCTGCAGACACCCCAGCACCGCTACCACCTTCTCTGCCCTCCTTCTGGCTTACGGAGACTGGCGATGCAGCCATTCAAATCCCAGGGAAGAGTTCTCTCCGCCCTCCCCACGGAGAGTTCTGCAGAACTGGAAGCCTGCACACTTTGATATCCTAAGAAGAGGTATTTGTTTTTAGGTGTCACTTTGGACCAATGTGGCTCAGGGCAATGATACCCATGTAGGTGTGTCCCCAACCTAACAGACATCCCTACAGCAGGGACAGAGACCACTTGGCTGCATTGTGGAAGACCGAGGAAAGCAATCCCTCTCTGATGTTTTAACTCAGCTCTGGCAGCAAAGGGCTCACCACCGCTCCGCAGACCACTGTGAGAGAAACACGCCCCCTCCTCCAGAGTGGGATAATATTTCAATTTCTTAAAGTTATGTACTTTAATTTACGAGGAAAAAAGTCCTAAGCCATTTAAAGAGTGATCCCATATTTGATAAATAGCTTCAAAATGCTAAAATTGCCTCTGTGTGTTCAGGTGCTCAAAACCTTTGATGCTGTTTTTTTAAAAGTCAGGCAGCGTTGGGGGGGCGGGGGGGGGGGGGCTGGAATACCACTGATTACACTCCCAATAGATGGACATCCAACCCATTTAAAAACCTCCAAAGAAGAAGACTCCACCACATTCTGACGCAGCGCATTCCACTGTCAAACAGCCCTCACTGTCAGGAAGTTCTTCCTAATGTTTAGGTGGAATATTTTCCTGTACTGTGAATCCATTACTCCCTGTCCTCTGGAACAGCAGAAAACAAGTTTGCTCCCTCTTCAACATGACATCCCTTCAAGTACTGAAACTTGGCTGTCACGTCACCCCTTCACCTTCTCTTCTCCAGACCGGCTCCCAAAGCTGATCCTCACAGGGTGTGGAACCCAGATCTTTGACCATTTTGGTCACCCTTTGTACCCATTCCAGCTTGTCAATATCCTTCTTGAATTGCAGTGCCCAGAACTGGACCCAGTATTCCAGGTGAGGTCTGACCAATGCAGAATAGGGAGGTACTGTTACAGCCCCTGATCTAGACATTATACTGCTCTCAATGCTGCCCAGAATTGCATTGGCTTTCTTAGGTGCTGCATCACACTGCTGGCTCATGTTCAGTTTGTGGTCCACTAAGACTCCAAGATCCCTTTCGCATGTAGTGTTGTCAAGCCAGGTGTCACCCATCTTACATCTGTGAATTTCATTTTTCCTGCCCCTGCCAAAGTGTAGTATCTTACATTTCTCTCTGTTAAAATTCATTTTGTTAGTTTTGGCCCAGTCCTATAATCTATCCAAGTCATTTTGGATTCGGATCCTGTCCTCTGGGGTATTAGCTATCCTTCCTGATTAGGTGTCATCTGCAAATTTGATTGACAGGCCCTCTATTCCACCTTCCCAGTCACTGATAAAAATATTGAAGCACTGGGTCCAGGACAGAATCCTGAGGGACCCCACTAGTCACTTCTCTCCAGGATGAAGAGCAGCCATTGGTGAGCACCCTTTGGGTTTGGTCAGTCAACCAATTACCAACCTATGTAAAAGGAGCACTGCCTAGCCCACATTTTTCTAGCTTGCTTGCAAGAATGCCAGGGGAGACCTTGTCAAAGGCCTTGCTGAAGTCAAGGTCTGCTGCGTCCACAGCATTCCCATTGTTTACCCAACTTGTCACTCTATTAAAAAAAGAGAGGATTAGTCTGGCATAACTTGTTTTTGAGAAACCCATGTTGAGTTTTGGTGATCACCCTTCTAAGTGCTTCCAGACTGTCTGTTTAATGATCTGCTCTAGAATCTTTATATCAAGAGAATGTACCACATTCCTGTGGGCATCACTTTCAAACAATGAAGCTAACAGCTATTTGGCTTTCTCTGGGTAAATTTACCCCAGTGTAAATTCTGAGCCATTCTAACCATCTGACCCCCTAGTCATACATGGACCATCAATAACAGACCCATAGAACAAGTTAACCAGTTCAAATATTTGGGCATAACTCTTACTAGCAACCTTAATTGGGCAGTACATAGGAAATTAGCACTCGCTGCAGCTAACAACAGTGCCCTAGCAATTCAGCGTTTCTTTTTCACTGTGGGCCACCAGTATATACCATCCGCATTGAAGGTGTTCAATGCTAAATGCGGCTCTCAGCTCCTCTATGGAGCACCTATTTGGATCGGAGCTATAAACAAAAATATAAACACAGCCCAGTCCCGTTTCTTCCACAAAATTATGGGCTTACCAAATTGTGCTTCATATGCAGCCCTATGTTTAGAACTCGGGCAAATATCATATGCCACGATGGCCTGGCTGAGAACTGTCAGATACTGGCTGCAGTGATCTACACTATTCTGCAGGAGCACTCCAGTTTGTTACACCTCATGCTTTCCGACTATGCAAGGAATTCTAGGTGGCTGAAACTAGTTGAGGGAAAAATCAACACTCTTTGGCTTTTCATTAGAGTCGTTAGTCCCTCTTTCCCTATCATCAGAAGCATATAGCTGCTTGAAAAGCTAAGCTATTAGGAACAAGAGTATCGGGATATGATAACAGCTTCGCGAGGAAAGCGTGGTTCCCCCCTGACCCTGCTTATTCCAATTGAACAGGGACACATAGCCAATTAGTTACAGTGGATCACCAACCCTAAATGAAGAAGAGCTGTCACACTGGCCAGATTCAATCTAATGCCTTCTATGCTGCTCTATGGCAGATATCAAATAAATTGATAAACAGAGGGAGGCTAAGGCTGTCCATGCAATATGGGGCGGGTGGAGAGACTCGATCATACGCTCTTTCATTGTGTAAGGTTTGCAAAAAAAATCAGAATGTCACAATCTGCACTTATCCCATTTCTGTATAACAATCCCCACAACTGATGCTCTTAAAGATACCTTATGCTTTTTTGAACAACATGGATCCCACAGTGTGTGAGAATGTAGCAAAATTTCTGCTAACAATAATAGACGTAAGTCTAGATGAATACCAACCAATGTCTATGTATTATGACCACATATAGCCAGCAGTAATTTTTCTAGCTTCTGTCAGTATCCGATGACGTTTAAGTGAGTTAACTTAGCTGAAGGAATGTCCTATAGTTACAGAAGGACCATGTATATATTTTAGTATTTAGTATTTTAGTACCAGTGTCTATAATTGTGAGCAATAATGGGCAAATTTTGTATGCTGATTTTGTATGTTTATTTTATGCCAATAAAGGCTTGTGACTACCATTCTAACCATCTTAAATAAACCTCTTCCATACAGGACCTAGAGCAAAACACACTTCCTAAAACAGCGAGCAGCCAAATTTCCCACTGACATAATGCCTGATTTGTGGACAGATAGGATAGAAGGCAGGGTTCTATTCAGGGCAAACCTCTTTCCTATCCTAGTGACAGCACCCACCATGTGCTCCTGGCACCCCAACACAAACAAAAAGATACAGGAAGCCGGTTTGACCTAGGAAAGAGCTGAACTCACAGCACTACCCCTTCCCAAATTAGGGAAATGCTACAGTTTTGTTTGCGAGTTTGTTTCAATTGTTTAGATTTCTCATGGCTAGAACTAGGATAACTGAAAATAGTTCCAGCAATGGGAACGGCACCCGCTGAGAAGTCCAAATGGCCCATACGCTCAATTACTTCACAGGCTGATACCATCATCTTTGGAGGGGGAACAGGAAATCAGCACTCCTCCAGACACTCATCCCAAAGTCAGCTCTGTCATAAGAAGTGGCTGAAACAAACATCTCGATGGGTCCTAGAGGCAAAAAAGTCTCTGCAAAGTGTCACCATGGTCTTTTGAAACTACAAACACCACCCAAAGGAAAGAAACAAAACTTCCTGATCGGACACATCTTTCCCCACAGATGTGCTCTGGACCGCCACAGGAAATAGTGATCTTCTCTCCCTCATATCTGCATTTTGAAGAGTAAGCAATAATCCCCTTCTAGTACAGTAAGGAAGGGTGGGGGCTCAAGCCTGTCTTTGTGCTAGAAATCTGCCCCTCCCCCCTCACTCAAAAGCACTGGAAAGGGCTTCAGAGCAGCTAAGACCAGTGATACAGGTGAAGGAAAAGACTTTGAGCCTCCTCATTCCAGGGGTGCACCTGATATCTCCGTCCAAAGGGCTCAGGCATCCTGGCAAACGGAAGCTGTCTTGACTGGTCCCATAGGAGGCAAGAGACACAATTGAGTGAAGGTGAAAAGTTCCAGGAAACACAAATTCACACCACACCAGCATCACCAACTGAAGATACCCCAGAGAAATTGTATTTTTTAGCCTTTCATATTCCAGAACAGCCATACCAAAGTTTTGTGGCAGAAGTTGAATCCTGTGGCACGTTTGTACTGCAGCATTTGCACTGAAGCGGCTTCATCAGCATCTGACAAAGCAGCCCCAAACTCACAAAAGCTTGCACTACGATAACTCTATGAACCTCTCTTATCTTTAAAAAAAATCCTCTAAACATACACAAATGCAGAGAAAGTATACTAGTTTCCTTCCGCCCCTCCGTGGCAGATTTTGGTTTCTTTATGGCTATACTGGAGGCAAATTTAGCAGCATTCCAGGCATATAATATCTAAACAGTAAAATCACATGAGCTGCACAGCCATGACAGACCTCAGTAACAGAGCCTTCCTGTCAGGGAAGCCCATGGCCCAAAGCCGGCAAAGAACCGAGGCAGCCGCCTTTCTGCTTGTGCTTCTCAGTCTGACCAAACGTGGCCTTCATGCCAGGCCTGCGCCATACAGACCCTTACACTTAGCTGCGCACCCCAAACCGTCCAGGAGTTCGTTAAGCTCTGCCATAATTTCTGCCCAGGCAAAGACTAGACATGAGTGTGGAGATGTCAGAAATGGAGTTCAGGGTTACACCAATCAATTCCAATATAAACCCTAGGGTCCCCACAAGGGCAGACTTAAGGAAGGGAAAGAAAATAGCCCTTTTACCAAAAAAATCAGATCTGCCTAGCAGGAATAAAAGAGACTGGCTATGCATTCTGTTCTGGAACACACACGCACGCACGCACACACCCACACCCCCCTCTGGCTAGCACCAGGCCCCACACATCAAAGACCTGCTTGGTGAAGGGCGCGTAGCACACTCCAGTGAACACACAAACACATTAGTCCAATTATGGCAAAGGGAACAAATCCAACTACCCCTCCAGAGCAGCATGGAGCTGCCAAGCAATGCTGCTTCTCCCAGCCTCCCAGGAGGCCATCTGGTGGCACGGCCATGTCCCTTTCCTCCGGGCTCCAGGGAAGGTCAAAGTAAATGTGCCTTTGTCTGTGTTTACATACAAAAAGCTTATTTTATATATTTATATATATATATGTGCATGTGTCCCCCCCCCCACATGGGTCTGCAACTGCCAAAAAAGTCATAATAACCCCAATACACAATGTTTGTGAGAAACAATACAAATGATATAACCACAGTTTATCTTCATTTGAACATACTCATATCCTCAACCCACAGGTTGACTTTGTGCCTCTGTACCCTGAAGAAGAGGTCCAGTGGGATCTACCTGAAGGCACTTGTTATCTCCTGTCTGCTGAAAAAAGGTGGCAAAGAACGAGAAGGGCGACATGGCTGCGACCCACCCTCAGCCGGCAAGGAAGTCTCTCTCCTGCCCCCTCCCGCTTGGAGGTCAGCTCACTGTTCTTTGTGACGGAGCCACCCCCCCACCCCCCAAGCCCTCCAGGATATTACACACTCCTTGAGCTGTTCAGCTTGGTCAGTTCATTGGCCTCCTCAGGACCTGCTTCCGCACAGTCATTTTTCTCACCCAGCTTGCTAAATCTGTGCCGTTCGTCTGGTTTGACAGACTCTTTCGGGAGCTTCTTGAAATATGGCAAAAACTCTGAGTTGTGATCGTAGGCGTGGGGTATCTTGTCCGAATTCTGTACAGAAGGCACCAGGTTGGTGATCTCATCCGTTGGAGACCGCCCAATGCTGCCGTCCACTTGGACACGGATGTCCGGAGAGATAGACAACTGGTGGTGGGGGACAATCCCGTTGTCTGTGCACCTGGGGTACAGGTAGGTCTTCATCTGACCCTTACCTTTCACGTTGACAGTCCCCCTGTAATCAAAGTCATAACCCATTTTGCTCAGTATGCGGTAGCTTTCTTCACTCACCTGGATGCGACACTCCACTCCTGTGGTGTCCATTCTGCTGGCGATGTTCACGGTGTCCCCCCAGATGTCATACAAAAGCTTGGTGGTGCCAATGACCCCCGCGGTCAGGGGCCCGTGGTTAAAGCCAATTCTCAGCTTAAAGTTGAACCACAACATGTTGTTGTTGAAGTCATCCACCACTTGCATCATTTCTTTGGCAAATTCGAAAAGGGTCTGCAAGTGTCCGTGTGGACTGCTGCTGTCCTGGGACTGGGAAGTGTTCAGCCCGGAGGCGGCCATATACGTGGCCCCAATGGTCTTGATCTTCTCAATGCTGCTGTAATCCGGCTTGCTCAGGAGCTCGTCGAAGTCTCCAATCAGTTCGTTTAGGACCCGATAGCACTCCTTGCCACCTTCATAGTTTTCCTCGTAGAACTCACTGAAGTTCACAATACTGGCAAAGATCACTCCGCCACTGTCGTGGTTTTTGGAGTAGCTCTGAGAGACTTTCAGCTGCTCGGCCACGTGGTAGGGAATTATGTTCCGCAACAGCCAGTCTGCCTGATCCCTCATGCTCTGGATCTTGGTGCGGTGGAGGTCAGCTTCCACGTTGCCATGGTAATGGAGGCGGTAACTGACTTCAAACTCCCGATTTAAGAACCAAACCAAGAGCAGCAGAAGGAAGAAACCCAGGATCACCTCCTGACCAATCAAGTCCGCTGGCCGCCTGAAGCCCTCAGAGGCCGTCCTATTGCATGGATCGTTTAGGGAACTAGAGTGAAGTAAACAGGAAACCAAGGTAAATACATATTTCACAGAAAACACTCTTTTAAGAAGGATGTCTTGTATATTGTATCTATGGCACAAATAATTTTTTTACCCTCTTTAAAAAACCAAATTTCTAGCCCTTTATTACCATAGTAGTAAGCTTAGCAACATATTATAATAAGTGCACGAAGCACTCTCCCAAGGAAGGAATTCTAATTTGGGCCTCCAAAAATAAACCCAAGAAAATGTCTGTCCATAAAGATTCTCCCCTGTAGCCAGGTCAAGCACAGATAAATAAGACTTGGGAGTGCAGTCAGAGGACCAAGAGAAGCCCCAGAGTGCCAGGGAAAAAGTCTTCCCAGGAGTAGGACAGCCCTCTGACTGGGGAAGCTGAGCTGCACGCCAATCAGTGGAGGAAGCCAGCCGACTGACAGAGGGAGGAAGTATCTCTCTGAGTGGGGAGAAACTGAAAACCTTTTGGCTTTGGATTCCTGCATGTTCACACCAAGTCCCTTAACTTTGTGTGGTGGTGGTGCTGGGGAATTACCTTGAGGGAATTTCAGTCAGAAAGTGAATCTGATCTGAAATATGGTGTGTGGCTGACAGCAGAAAATACTCAGACAAGAGAACTGGAAGTTTACTTCGTGAGCAAGGCAGATAGTGCAATAGTTGAGACTTTCTACAGTGACCATAAATGAAGTGTGAGGGGAATATATCCTCTGAAAGACAGAAGAATTCCAAAGCCAGTTTGAAGGGGAATTATACTCAAAGGAGGATTCACCGTCTGCTGTGTTAGAGATCTTCAGAAGTTACCTCACAAAGAAGGTTTCTGAAAAGTGGGTGTCTAACAGCGGAGGGGCCGTGTGTTCTAAGAATTTATGTGAATCCATAAGTCAGTAACATCTAAGAGAAACTCAAGACTAAACTGCACTTTCGGAAGAAATATAATGTCTAGGAAACTTGGGCTCATTCTGCACATGCAGAATAATGCACTTTCAAACTGCTTTCAGTGCTCTTTGAAGCTGTGCGGAATGGCAAAATCCACTTGCAAACAGTTGTGAAAGTGGTTCGAAAACGCATTATTTTGTGTGTGCAGAAGGGGCCTTAGAAAGCTTGATAAAATCCTGTGCCTATAACAGAAACCTAAGACTGTACATAGATGCTCCTGACTGATTTCCATCTGCTGATTTTCTTTATAATTCCAACTTGGTTCCTTTTCCTTTAATTTGTTTGAACCTGCCTCAGTTCTCCACTGCCATTTTTAGGGGAATTGTTTGGAAACAAAAAGGCATTCTACACCTTAGGCTGGGACAGTATTAGAATTATAGTCTGAAACCATCACACGTTACCAGAAAAGCTATTCAGTCACAAAACACCCAAGAGTTAGAAAAGGTGGGGAAATCTGTCTCATAGTGATGATCAGGTGTAGAGTAACAGCATGATTGATGCAACCCTCTTTTTAACCAACCACACAGATTTGGACTTGTGAAGACCCAGGGTGGGAAAAAGAGGCTTAAAAAAACATGGGTTTCCTCATCCCAGAGACCCTTTTAAATTCTTCCTAATAGAAAAACTGAGTCCAGCGTTTCATGGCTATAATTTTAACTTCATACCCAACAATGTTTTTAATCCTGCCTATTGTGACTTCTCTATGAGAGTGTTTTTGTCCAAATAATAAACTTAATTGTATTCAGTACAGAATCTGCTAATTTTAACTTTTATTTTTCCTTTCAAATGGCAAAAATTAAGACATGTGCTATGGCAAAATAAAATGGCTTGCAGCTCCTCAAGTACTGGGAATCCTTGCAATTTTTCTACAGTAAAAAGCATTTTATACTTCTAAATTCCACAAACAAGCCAAATAGTACAATTTTATATGCTAACTTATAAATGTTGCATTTTATGTATTGTCGAAGGCTTTCACGGCCGGAATCACTGGGGCGTTGTGGGGTTTCCGGGCTGTATGGCCATGTTCCAGTAGCATCTGGCTGGCCACAGATGCAGGTGAAATGTCAGGAGAAAATGCTACTGGAACACAGCCATACAGCCTGGAAACCACACAACACCCCACTTGCATTTATATTCAATCAGTAAAATATGTAAGTTTAGGAAAGAATTGCATATTTTTAAATTCTTCCATATGGCTTCAATTTTTTAAAGAAATTTTACATCTCTACACTGATTTTCTTGTACATCTTCCCAACTGAGCAAGAAAGGAAAGAGGCAAAAATGGGCCCATTGCAGCTCTATACTACTTGAAATGGGGCAATTCTGTGGAACTGAAATCCAAATGTGACGTAACAAAATACCAAGCATACGGAATACAGTCAAAGAGACTGCAGCCAGTCCATTATTGCCATCTGCCCCGCATTCCCTGCTTCCATCAAAGCAGACGGTGAAGCTTTCCTTAAAGCAGATTCTTATTACTTAAACATAAATTACTCTAAAATCGAAGAGGTTTCACAATTGAGGCATCAGTTTTAGTTAGAGTTTCGCAGATGTCTATAGCGCAATAAATCCATGAGCCTGGTGCCTATTGGGTTCAAGCTACCTTGAAATGGATTCAAGCTGACTTGGGACTTGTTGCACCAGGCCACAACAGGCACCCTGTGAGGTATGTGGGGCTGAGAGAGTTTGGAGAGACCTACAACTGGCCCAAGGTCACCCAGCAGGAACGTACAAGTGGGGAAACAAAACTGGTTCATCAGATAAGAGTCTACCATTCATGTGGAGGAGTGGCAATTAAACCTGGTTCTCCAGATTAGAGTCCACCTGTTGTTAACCACCACACCACGCTGGCACTCCTGCCCTTTGCAAGCAACCACCTACCTCTTCCACCTCCTACTACTTGGGGCGTTAACAGGTTTCTGCCTGGAGACCATTCAGTACTAATTCAGTACCGTGCCCTCCACTGCTTCTACAGGAGACAACATTGTGAACAGCAACCGTCCTCGCCTACCCTTTACAGCATGGGTGGGTTTTTAAAATACCATATATACGCGCATATGTCGAAATTTTCAGCACATTTTTTGTGCTGAAAAAGCCCCCCTCGACTTATACGCGAGTGAAGTGTATTTTAAAAAATATTTTAGGGTTTTTACTTTGTCGGCCTCCAGGGGGCGCAGTTTTTAGGCTAGCGGCACTAAAATTTCAGGCTATCATCAGGTGACACTCCTGATGATACCAGCCAGGTTTGGTGAAGTTTGGTTCAGGGGGGTCCAAAGTTATGGACCCCCAAAGGGGGTGCCCCCATCCCGCATTGTTTCCAATGGGAGCTAATAGTAGATGGGGCTACATTTTGAGGGTCCATAACTTTGGACCCCTTGAACCAAACTTCACCAAACCTGGATGGTATCATCAGGAGGGTCTCCTAAAGATACTCTGAAATGTTGGTACTTCTAACATAAACATTCCTCCCCTGACAGGCACCCTCAAATTTTCCCCAGATTCTCCCTTTAAATCACCCTCCCCCCTGAGTGGATTAAAAGGGAGAATCAATGCTTACAGAGCTAGTTTACTGTTTTTCTTTGAAATGAATATTTCAAAAAATTTAAGCTACTGATGCCCCAATTAATGTAATTTTATTGGTATCTATTTTTATTTTTGAAATTTACCAGTAGCTGCTGCATTTCCCACCCTCGACTTATATAATTTAGACAATAAAGTTTCCTCTCCCAGTTTTTTTGTGTGGTAAAATTAGAGTTGCCTGGAAAACTCTAAGTATAATGGCTCCAGCTTTATGGGCTAACTAGTAGTTGCAATCCATCAGAGGCCTTTAAAGCCCAGCACAAACCAGATATTTACCTGAAGTTCTGTGCTGAATCAAAATAGGAGGCTTCCATGAAGCTAAAACAAATAGCAAAAGAACAACATCAGCAACCAAAGGCACCAGGCAGCAGCACAGCCACCTGAAAGGGTCCTGGCAGCCCAGTTTTCACACCAAGTTCTTTTTTTTTTTTTTTTGCAGTGGGATTTCTAAACGGTAAGCACTGGATCATTACTGACTCACGGAGTGACATCACATCATGATATTTACTATACCCTTTTCCACAAAAGGACTAAGTACAATTGTAGATTCATCCGCCACTTGCACCTAAAACTTATCATAGTAGAATGCTCCGTGGGGGTCCTAATGCCTGGCTTGTTCTATTTCACACCCACCCACCCCCTTCTCTATGTCTGTCTCCAGGTCTCTTGTGTGTTAATTTTTTTTTAAAGCACACACAATTAGACTGAATTTAGGGGAAAGTGTTATAATGACCACATTTCCTACAGCTGCAAAAAAGGCACAAGGATCTGAAATTGATGGGTAATATTTTAAAATAATTTTATTAATTGTGTAACATTTCAAAGGATGAACATTAAAACAAAAGAAGGTCAATCCTGAAAGAGGTTGCAAGTCTATTAAGGGCTTCAAATATGTCCTGTTCTTACCCACCACAACCACAGTCTTGAATCCTCTACTCTCATCACAGTCTAAAAGTGGCAGGAGGGCCGGCCTCAGCCACACAGGCTCTGCGGCTTTCTGGACCCACTCAGACCCTCCTGGACGATGTGCTCTTCAGAGAGTGGAAAGAGCTCCAGAGGCCGCTGGAAGCTTGCAAAGAACCTGCCACTCAGGACCATTTAGCCTTGGCTTCTCTTGCCCTCCCCAGTGCTGCCATTCCAGCACCCCGGATCTCCCATCTAAGCAGGGTGTGCTGACCCGCAGGATACCCTGACCAGAAGAGGGTGGCAGAACCAGCAAACCAGTCTGAAAGCACACCTGCCTGCCTGTCCACCAGGGACTCACCTAAGGGCTCGCAGGCCTGACAAGCCACCACCACCTCCCACTCAGCTCTTCCACCTACAAGAGAGTCGTGGTCAGCAGGAAGGCGGCCTGGTGGGCGGTGTCACCCTGCGTGCAATCCGGCTCTCCGTTCTTGCCACTGGGTCTCCTCCCTCCCTCTGCCTCTTTCCTGGCGGCTGCCGCTCTGTTAAGGCCTGCAGGGGCTGGGGCCAACGTGGCCTGTGCGTGGGGCCTTTGTTTCTCCAGGCCAGGAGGGATCAGCCACTGATTCCTCACCAAAATGGAGTGGCCCCTCCCTCGGCTGCTCGACTCTCTCACAGGACCTGCTTCGACTTCCACCACACAATGACTGACCGCACTTTTGGTGGAAAAGGGTATAGACAGAGGTGTTTGCTATCACTTTCCCCAGTCGTCTACACTTTATCCCCAGCAAGCTGGATACCATTTTCCTGAACTTGGAAGGAGGGCAGGCTAAGACGATCTTGAGCTGGTTACCTGAAACCGACTTCTGCCAGGACCAAATTTAGGTTTTGAGCAGAGCTTTGACTGCAAGATTGCAGCTGACAACTCTGCACCACAGGGCTCTTTTAGGAAGACTATAAACGATGTAAATAAAATATAAAATAAAGTAACTGGAGAGATCACAAGCCAACTGGACACCCAAAAGTTGGGGGAATAGACTGATTGTTGGTGACTGAAAATACCAGAAGGGTAAGCCAAGGCCGATGCTTACCTGAAGTTCTGTGCTAAATCCAGGTGGGATATCATGGGGCTGAAACAAGAAATGCAAGGGGAGCACATGTTAATAAGGACCCAAAAACATAAAGCAGCAGCAGGGCCGTTTCCAGACAGCCTGGCCCAGCTCAGACCCTCAGACCACACACAGTCCCAATCCCTCAACTCATTCCTTCCAAGTGGCTGAAGTGGCAGACCTTCCACTAGATGACCACAGCCAGAGAACCTGCTTGCACAAAGCACCCCAAATGCAGCCAGTGTTCTGGCTCCTTTCCCAGGAATCGTTTCTCAGCCTCCGGCTGGCAGGCTATTCTGCAGCACACCCAAGGGCTGCAACACCCTTCCCGACTCACCTGTCGGGGCACCGAGACACATAGAGCAGGATGAGCAGGATGCCCCCCACAAGAGTGGCCAGAGATGATCTCATCCAAGAGCTGAGCTGGCAGAAGTTACAGTACTGGACAATAGTGATGAGGATGGCAGAACACATGAACATGGTGCACTGCAACAAGCAGAAAGAAAAAGCAGCCATCAGAAGCCAACACCAGCTTCAGGGAAGCCCTTCAAACAAACCCAACTTTCCTTCCAGCAGAATAGTGACATGGGGACTCCAGGGCCCATCTGTTGAGTGCTTCCAGCAATACTGGAATAGACGTCCCAGAGATCCTTAGGAAAATCCCCACCCACCCATTTTCACGTTTTTAACATTCAAGTGAAAAGGTGCACAATCTCGGACTCTGGGCAACAGCCCTCTGCTCTTCAGATAACAACCTAGGCTTTAACTAAAGCCAGAATTTTTTTGCAAGGGGGGGGGGGAGATGCCTGCTAACCCCAAGAACCAGGACCAGACACTTCCACCCCAAAGTTTGGTCTACAAAAGCAAGAGAAGTTCTGTATTCAACTAGAAATTGAAAACATTACGGTCAAAGAGTTTACCTGCTTTGAAAGCTTGTCTGCATAATAAACAAACAGCCTAGATGGAGCCACAATGACCCACCAGTCTGAGCACCAGAGCCTTCCCCCCAAGGATTCATGGGCTGCCAGGGTTCCCCCAGGGATTCCCCAGGAGTCATGTGTTGCCAGAGCATTGCTGGATAACTTTAGAGTGGGGAGGTTACCCTATAGAGACACATGGTAGTTTTTCACACCGGTCATTTACAGAACATTGGGGGGGGGGGGGGGGAGAGAGAAGGAGGAGCTGCAGAAGGGAAGGACACTCAACAAAATGCCTCAGATCACGAGACTCAACACAGCACAACTTACATAGATGTTGTTTCTAAACTCAGAAGTGAAGTGTGAGAAGACCGCAATAGCAGGGAGGGAGATTAAGATGGCCCCAATGAAGTGTCGCGGCAGCCAGCCAGCAATCACCTCCAGCAGCCGCTTGGTGCAAGCCATCACGTCCTCCAAGAAGAACACCATTCTGGAAAGTACACACACAAATCCAACAGCTTCCGCAATACGCTCTGCTTTCTCGGGGATAGGGTTAAATCCCAAAGGTACCCTCAAGGCTGGAAGGGCCATCCTGGCAAACTGCTGGCTAATCTCTTTATGGGCATGAACACAACTCCACCCCACCTGTTCCAGGGAGAAGAGGCCTGGCATGCCCAAGCAGGGGCAGTTTCTGGTCTCTGCACTCTCCCTCCCTTAGTCTCACATCGGAGGTGAGAGTCAGCTGAGCTAATCAGGCCCTCATCTTTAATCATGCCTCAAAACAAGCATTGTTTGACCAATACAGGCCCCACTGGAACAATCGTGCCCAGTATAGTTTTGCATTTCCAAAGGAAAGGAGGTAGGCAACAAAATGGACAAAGACACTGAAAAATTGCAGAGGGGGTGGTGCAGACGTCTCTCCATCACTTGGTAAACCCTCGCACAGAGAGACTGCTTGCTGGCACCGCAATACAGTTTAGACGCCAAAGGGGCACGGTCTTTCCTCAGTTGACAGGAGCTTCCTCAGAGCAAAGCAAAGTTCTAGACTCAGCTTTGCCCAATGTACCTAATAGAGACGAAGAGGGACAGCATCTCCAACAGGACGGCAGCAACGACGACGGCCACTGCTGCCGGAGGGGGAGGGGATGCGGTCATCCTGTGTTTCAGGAAGCAGGTGACAGACAGGATGAGGAAGACAAGTGTAGACAGGAACACGTCCAGAAGGGAGCTGAAGGTAGCGCTGGCAAACGTCTTCACTGGCGCGTTTCTTACCACCTGTGAGAAGAAAAGCACAAGGTCCAAGTCCATTTTTAACTCTTAGCAAATGACGATGGTTTGGACCAGGCAGGTAGGCAGGAGGCGGAGTCTGCAGAGTTTTTTCTGCCCTTCCCCAAGTGGATCCCACCACAGCTCTTGTGTCTGCATCTAATTCCTTCACCGCACCCTCAAGTCATACTGCCAAGTCTACATATTAGGACAAATGACATGTCCTCGTATGGGTCATGCCTTCTACAAAGCTATTCCAAAGCAAGCCAATTTAGACTTAAGAAAAACCTGTAAGAATTGGTCTGGCCTTTGTTTCCCCAGAATATTGAGTTCCTAAGTGCGCTCTCTCTCTCTCTCTCTCTCTCTCTCACACAGCTGTTTACTGGATGTAATCTGGGATTATTTTTGCAAAAAGAACTAGATGTTACTGGAAGTGGGATGAACCTTTGCTGTTTGCATATTCCTAGAAGCACCAATGAGAACCCTACGACATTCCCCTGACGATCCCTTCACATTCCTCAGGAGCCAGCATGAACACAATTCAGCACGAAAATCCTGGCAAGGCAGCTAAATGAAACGAAACACAAATGCTCTGAAGAAGAAGAGTCTGGATTCATCCCCCACCTGTCTCTCCTGTAAGGAGTCTCCAAGCGACTTACAAACTACTTTCCTTCCTCTCCCTACAACAGACACCTTGTAAGGAAAGTGGGACTGAGACAGTTCTGAAGAACTGTGTCAGGACTAAGTTTAATTACTCCAAATCTCCTGGTTCCCGCCACTGCAAAGGACCACCCACTCGCACACCCCATATATACTGGAACTGAGGGCAAGAACCCTCAGTTCCAGCACTTTGTAGCTATGGCAACACAGTTCAATAAAGTTTGTTCCTTTTTATAAAGTCGACTTTGTTTGAGTGCGTTCAGCCTTACAAACTGTGACTAGCCCAAGGTCCCTCAGCAGGCTTCATGTGGAGAAGTGGGGAAGCAAACCCAGTGCTCATGTGGAGGGATGAGGAATCAAACCTGGTTCTCCAGACTGGAGTCCACTGCTCTCAGCCACTACGCCACACTGTCTCTCAGCAGCAAGCAACGTGTGGCCCACCAAAACATGTCATGGAGCCCCAGCATCTTGAGTTTGTTCTTCAATTGTAAGGCCTTTACAGCCTTTAGCTCAAACTTGATTTCAACTCTCTCTTGCATTCACTCTTCTAAGTAATCTTTCGAACAGGAGATTAATATCAACCAATACCCTCTGCAAGAACTGCTGTTTTGGAAATATCACACACACAGATAACAGGGTCATGTCCACTTAGCCCTTCCTTGTCCACCATTTCCACCCCAAATCTCCCTCCCTCTCAGATGTTGCTTTTTACAAGGCATGTTTTGACGAGTACATTTTAGGAGGCAGTCACGACAGTCCGCAGGAGAACAGGTGGACTCCAATCTGGTAGCACCTTAGAGACCAACAAGGCTATGGGGGTCTGAGTTTTCAAGAGTCAAAGGTCTCTTCATCAAAGTAGCCCAGGGCTGGGGGTACAGGAAGGAGGACATTTTTAACTGGAACAATGGTGGCATATAAAACAAATGAAAGAAAACAAATAATAAATATATCATCAAAGGTTTTCACGGTCGGAATCACTGGGATATTGGGGGTTTCCAGGTGGTATGGCCATGTTCCAGTAGCATTTTCTCCTGACGTTTTGCCTGCATCTGTGGCTGGCATCTTCAAAGGATCCTCTGAAGATGCCAGCCACAGATGCAGGTGAAACGTCAGGAGAAAATGCTACTGGAACACAGGAAGGAAGGAAGGAAGGAAGGAAGGAAGGAAGGAAGGAAGGAAGGAAGGAAGGAAGGAAGGAAGGAAGGAAGGAAGGAAGGAAGGAAGGAAGGAAGGAAGGAAGGAAGGAAGGGAAAAGAGGGGAAGGAAAGAAGGAAAGAGGAAGGAAGGAAGAAGGAAGGAAGGAAGGAAGGAAGGAAGGAAGGAAGGAAGGGAAGGAAGGAAGGAAGGAAGGAAGGGAAGGAAGGGAAGGAAGGAAGGAAGGAAGGAAGGAAGGAAGGAAGGAAGGAAGGAAGGAAGGAAGGAAGGAAGGAAGGAAGGAAGGAAGGAAGGAAGGAAGGAAGGAAGGAAGGAAGGAAGGAAGGAAGGAAGGAAGGAAAAGAATATCTGCCCCTTTCAAAACCACTCTCCTTGGCTGCTGTTTGTTTAAAAAGCAGCAGATGATACAGGTGTGTTAAGGGGAAATCTGCCCATCAGGTATAGCCAAAACCAAAAGGTCACACACAAACACACACGCAAATACAGACCTCTTCTTGATAGCTGCTCCTATATGCCATCTCCAAATCCTGATCCAGGAAGTTCAGGCTCAGTTTGTTAATGGGCGGTTTAAAAAAATAATCTTTCATCAAGCTAGGAGAGAGATAGATTATATGTTTAGTACATTTTTATGCCACCCTGCCTCCAAGCAGCTCAGGAGTTACACACATTCTCCTTTCCTCCATTTCATCCTTACAACAACCGCACATGGTACACTAGGCTGAGTGGGGTTGGCTGGTCCAAGCCAGTCCCCCAGCAATCCTCCAGAGCAGAATGGGTATCTGAACCTGGGTCTCCTAAATTCTAGTCTGACCCTCAAACCACGACACCATTCCAGTTCCCCTCTGTCCTAAGCAGCGTCTGAAAGAAATTATCAAGGGGATGCAAGTGAGCAGAATGGAATGACCAGGTTCTGGTGTCTGACAAACGGCAGCTTCACCCTCTGATGAGATAAAGTGTGCTTCGACACTGGCCTATTTCCTGAGAAGCGGGGGGAGGGGGGGTACTGACCGGAGCACCGTCTGCTCACAGCCCAGACTCTCTTCCAGAGCTACTTGACCTGGCTGTGGTAATCCCCACCTCTATAACCCCAGGCTTGACCTGATCTATTTATTTAGTTAATTTCTCTCCTGCCCTTCAAATACATCCCAGGGCGAGTATACCACTACATGCTAGTGATTCTGTCTATCAGCTACGTGCAGCTTAGGGAACTAGGCATGTTTAGTCTGGAGAAGAGAAAGGGTGAAGAGGTAACATGAAAGCCATGCTTAGATATTTGAAGGGATGTCATGTTGGTGAGGGAGCAAGCTTGCTTTCTGCTACTGCAGAGACTAGGACCAGGAGTCATGGGTTCAAGGTAAAGGAAAAAGATTCCACCTAAACATCAGGAATAACTTTCTGACCGCCAGGGCTGCTCGACAGTGGAAGACACTACCTAGGAGGGTGGTAGAGTCTCCTTCTTTGGATCTTTTTAAACAGAGCCTGGATGGCCATCTGTCAGGAGTGCTTTCGCAGTATATTCCTGCATGGCAGGGGATTGGACTTGATAGCCCTTGTGGTCTCTTCCAGCTCTTATGTTTCTACGATTCCAACTCTATGATTCTGGGCTGCTTCAAGCATTAGTTTGTAGTCTGTCTCCACTGAGCTAAGACTGTTCAGCAAATTTAAGCAATCCTCTTGACACTGCTGTTAGACGAGCCTGTTCCACCGGCTTTTATTATGGCTGCACGGGCCTCCAAGGAAGAGCCTACTTGGAAGGCTGACACATCCAGACACCAGCTGAGGGCCAATGAGGGATAGCAGTCCAATGCACAAGTCCTAGGGTGGCCCCAGCTGAGAAATAACACCACACTGTACATACTCTCAAGCACTTCATATGCATTCACTTGGCAACCCTTGCAGTAACCCTGAAAGGTAGGCCAGGACTACCGAAGAAGCAGGGCTGAGGTCATGACAGCTGTGGCCAGCTTAAGCCCACAGAGAAAGTTTGTGGAGCAAGCCAGACCCATTGACACTCACAGCTCCGTGGCACATCAGCCCCTTCAGGACACCATGTGGGTCATGACAGGAGGCAAACACCAGACAGAACAGAAAGACAAGAAGAGGGCTTACTGGACCTTAAAAGAACAGACTCGGGTCCCTCCTGACAAAATCAGAGATTCTCTCTTTCTCACCTGTCTTCCTTAATCACATCCACAAAGTGAGCGTCCGTCTTCTCCCGGATGTTCTTGAACCGTAATGGCAGAAGGGCCGATTGGTCCATGCTCACCCCAGCCCACCTCCCTTTCTCCTGTAACATCTCACACAGCGACGTCTGGCTGTTGCTCAGCTTCTCTTCTGGGGGAGGACTCAGAAGCCCGTTCTGGGCCTTCTGACCGCATCCCGCAGGACCCTGATTCAAGTCAAAAGAAGAAGAAGGACAATGCATTGCCGAAATCTTTCATGGCCAGAGTCAACTGGTTGTTGTGGCTTTTCCGGGCTGTATGGCTACAGCAGGGGTCCCCAAACTACGGCCCGGGGGCCAAACATGGCCCCCTGAAGGCATTTATCCGGCCCGCCAGGCATGGCGGCGATGGCTCCATTCATGTGCAGTGGGGGCTCGAGGGAGAGGAGGAACCGGCCCCAACGGCTGTTGATTGCAGTTACATGATGGCACCCCCAAATCTCCATGAATTTTCTGACCCAGAGTTGGAAACCTTACATGTGGCAACGCCTGCTCCGCCCTTCCCTCTCGGCTACTCCATGTGTTGCTCTCAGGCTTTCTGTTCCGCCTCACTCCCATTGGCATCAGCCAGGCTGGCGAATTGCTCGCTGGCTGCTAGGGAGGAAAGAACCCAGGAAGATACCTGATCCTGGGTTAGATGGAATGCTTCATTGGGAAAGTTCTGCTTGCTTTTTTTTTTTTACAGGGGAAGGTATCCCACAGCCTCCGCAACAATATTTGGAGCCCACCCTGTACTTGACATACTTTGGTCACTGTTCTAAGAACAGACCATGACAGAAAGGCTGAAAGGTGAAATCAAACATTTTACAATCATTTGTGCATAGGAATTTGTTCATAGTTTTTTTTAGTCCGGCCCTCCAACAGTCTGAGGGACAGTGAACTGGCCCCCTGTTTAAAAAGTTTGGGGACCCCTGGGCTACAGTCTGGTAGTTTTTGCTTCTAACATTTCACCTGCGGATGCGGGCAAAAGGTTAGGAGCAAAAACTTCCAGACCATGGCCAGCTTAACCACAGCAGTCAGAAGAACACACCAGAACAGTCAGAGGGTTTGCATTATAGTTGCTGTGTTGGAACCAAACTTCATTGGCTCCTGCTGTAGATCCACCTCCCATCATACCTCATGGCCCCCGTTTTCCAGAAACAGCATTTATGGAGCTCCGCCGGCTGTGAGAGGCGGGCGAGGCAGGAAAGTACCATGCCAACGCTGGGAAATTCACCCTAGACCAAACCTACATCTTTACTTGCATTTTGCCATCACAAACTGTGACCTGAGCATTTCTAACTGAGAAAGCCAGAGTATTCAAGCATGGGATGGGTAGACAACTCCAGCAGTGCCAGGGATGGCAGATTAAATGTCTTGCCTTAAAACAGAACCAGCATATTAAATAAGATATTGGACAACATGGAGGCATATTGACAATACAACCAATTATTTAAGATCAGGAACACAGCATGTCCCATCGCATTTATATCCCACCCTTCCTCCAAGGAGTTCAAGGGCAGCCTATGCAGAATTTCACCTTCAAAGCCATTCTGTGAGGTACGTCAGGCAGAGAGACTGTTGTTCACTCAAGGCTAGCCTGTGAGGCCCACAAGTGAAGAGGAGATGCCCCTGGGCCCAGGCCTCTTCCACACTGTCTCCAAACACCCTTTCATTAGAGATGCTCCCAATGAACAGTTCCTTAGAACAAATTATAGCCTGAAATTAAATGAATCACCATGATTCACTCAGATATGAACTGCAGCACTGAGGAACTTTAAAGAGAGACCCCAACTTCCAGAGTCTCTCTCTTCAGATTTTATGGAAAAAAACCCTTTTTTTAAAAAAGAACATCTGCAGTCAAACAGGAGAAGCACGATTTCTCTACAAGCAATGATTCAGTGAAAGGCAAATAAGATACAACAACAGATCAGCTCACTTAGCAGTGTTCAAAATGGTCTGATACAAATTTTTCTGCTGACTGCCCCCACATCGGTCTTATTTATGTATTAAGAAAAAATAAAGCATTCTTATTTCAAATGTTACCAATTTATATACAAGACAAAATTCTGAAAGACTGGCAAGCTCAAATAAATATATTCATTTGGGACTCCAGAAAACATAGATTTAAAGTCATACAAGACGAAAAGAAAAGGTCTTTCTGTGTCTAATATTAAGCTACTGTACCAGGCAGCAGGTTTAGTGGGGATTACAGAGACTGGATCAAAAATCCAAGGTGAAAAATAATAAGCGGATCCAAATAAAGGCATACACAGTTATTTATGGTCAGAAAAATCGTTCTGCTTGAGAGACATAAACAGTAAAGAAAATCATGTATAATAATCAGACTGAAGATTTTTTATATTATTGTAATTTTTTTCTTTTTTCTTCTCTCTTAGTATATGCATTTATATGTTTTTGTCTATTACTTTTTTAAAAATGACAAGATCACTGTTAGAATTAGTTAGGCTGCCCACATGATTAATAGTTAAAGCTGTTTTTATACAGAACATTAGTTAAGGTTTGTTCCTTTGTACTAATAATATTTTGAATGCAGATCCACTCTATACTTAACTCTGATATACATTATACTTGATTTTGATTATGAGTGTATTATAACTAAGTTTTTAATTATGAAGATTGTTACGTTTGCTTTTAACTTGCTTTTTCTGTATCTTTTCTATTAGTAAAATAATTTTTAAAAACTTTTAAAAGGAAAAGATAAAGTAGTTGGGGCTTTTGGTTTTTAAAAAGTGAGAAAAAGAAGTCTGGATTTATACCACACTTTTCTCAACTGAAAGGAGTCTCAAAGCAGGTTACAAACTCCTTCCGACAATAGCACCTTGTGAGGTAGGTGGGGCTGAGAGAGTTCAGAGAGAACTGTGACAGGCCCAAGGTCACCCAGAAGGATTCATGGGGAGCAGTGGGGAACCAAACTTGGTTCTCCACATTACAGTCTACTGCTGCTCTTAACCACGACACCATGCTGAGCTCGACTGTGATGCATAATATGCTGCATGGAGTGGAGAAAGGGAGCCATGTGAGCCCGCTTTTTCTATCTGTTCCACTGTGCCGGAGTAGGGGAGGGGGATGTACCCTATTGAGCCTGAAGTTCAGCAAACTCAGGACCACCCAGAAGGATTCCCTCAATATAATCCTCTGCTGCATCTTCATATCAGGATGGCCACTAGCACAAATAGCTCAAGACCCTCATGGAGATGAAGTTTATCAACAGGCACTAGCCGCTGCTAGCACAAATAGCATGATAGCACAAATAGCATCCGTCATCTGCAGCAGAAAAGGATTCTGCATGTTTCCTTGACTTCCCAAAGGGCTCTTGCGGCCAATCTGAAGGGGCCTCTGATGCGTTGTTGTATCCCTGGAACAATTCCAGCTCTTGGAAGTAAAGTAATTCAGACTTATGCAAATGCAACTTCTGGAAACATCTATACAACTAATTCTGCTAATGGAGATGGCTGGCAGCAGGCCTGGATCCCCTGGGTTACTTTCACGGATGGAATGATTTCCGCTTGGGAAAGGCTACTTTTCACCTCTACTTTCCTGCTGTACCCAAAAATGCCCCCGCGAAAAATGCTGCAGCAGGACGGGGTGGGGAAGGAGGAAAGAATGCTGCACTCTGCAGGTAAAAATTGTTCAATTCACTGAACTGAATGATTACATCTTTGTACTTCTCTCTAGCAGAACAACAACCTGTTTCTGTGGCTTGGAGCTGCCACACCAGTTACACAGAGGAGAAGAGCATAAGGAAGGAACAGATACCTTTGTGAGGTTTTTAAGTTCATCCTGACATCCATTTTGGATAGCTGCTTCCTCTACACTGGCTGTACAGCTAGGCGCCAACGTCACACTGCAGGAAAGACATGTCTGAAACCCGCAAAAAAGTGACATAAAAATTATCACTGTTCACTGATAACATTTTCACAGACATCTCCAAACTGTATACATTTCAGAATTCTGAACAGGCTGACCTCAACAGGGAGTTGTTTGGTCTGCAGCAGGGCACCTGGGAAGTTATTCCCTCCAAACATGATATAACAACAGCAGTGCCAATAAACTGAAATTCAGTCCAGATAAGAATAAGATATTCATGCGCAACAGACTTATCAAGGGATTAAATCAGTGTTGCGCATGGGACTGATGGCATTCCTTATGGAACCGTAATATACAGGACTGCCGCTTCAGGGTTCTACAAAGACCCACCACTGTACATTTCTGCTCCTTCTGTGGAGCACAGCACTTTTGCCAACATTGGCTGGCTTTTGACAACATTGGTTGGGTCTAGAGTTGCCAGGTACCCCCCAGCAACCTGTGTGTGTGTGTGGGGGGGGGGGGGGGGCTTATCAGCAACAAACCGAGATCTAGGCCTCTGTTGTCAGCAATGTGGCGATATCACTTCCAGCTTGCACCAGAAGTGACATGATCACACCACCAGCAAAGTTGGGATGTTCTGGTATTTGGTCAAAAACTCTATGGTAGAACACGACAACACAGATTAGAAGCAAGTGAGGGGGTTGCCTCAGCTGACTCGTGGCCCTGATAAACCCCCTCACAGGAGCAGATCCTGCCCCCGGATGATACACTTGACATTCCTGCCTCAGCTGATTTTGAAGAAATTATTTTAAGCAAGTAGCGGCAAAGCAAGCAGAGGGCTGACAGTGGTGGATCAGCCGGCCCTCAGAAGAACAAAGAAAACTTCAAGCTGAAAACCAGTTTGGATCAAATGTTGCTGAGTCCACTCAGGAGTCAGAGGAACCCCCAACCTGGAGCCCATGGGGTCTGGAGGCCAGGAGCCCAGTCACCAGTGCTTAAAGCCAGTTACTTTTTTTCAGCATATTTATTATGAAGGTATGGTTCATCTCACCCACCCTGAGGTCACATTGTTACATAGGAGAAAAGCTCCCGTGAGCCCGAAAGGGGGGGCGGCAACCTATGAAATCTAACAAAATTAATTTTAAAAAAATAGATTTCATCCTGTTATGTCAGAAAGGGTATGATTACCTCTGTCCCTAAACATCAACAGTATTCATGTAGTTTAGGGAACCTATTTGGGGTAAATCTTCAAGTCCAGGAATATGAAGACCCGATAGTTCAGAGGCCAGGTTGACCATCAGTTTTTTCTATGACCAGATCTACACCAGTTAATTCCTACAGAACAAGAAACAACTTTCTTAAAAATCCAAATACTTCTGGATTTGAAGTTTTATCCAGAAGTATTTGGATTTTTAAGAAAGTTGTTTCTTGTTCTATAGGAATTAACTGGTGTAGAGTGCTGCTTTGTAATTTCATATATCCCTCAGCTGAAATGAAACAGCAAGTTTTGGGAATAATGTCAGACTGGAATATCCAAACATACTTCTCCAATCAGGAAGCCAAACAACTCATAAACCCAGACTGCCTGCTGAAACATCCACAAAATCAGGCTGCTCGCCATAACCTGATACATAAAGTCTGTGACTATCTCTGCTCAAAGCTTTCCACTGATCAGCCCACTACTTTGCACAACCTGCAAGGGTGTCCCTAAGGAACACTGCCTGATGCAAATCCTAACAAATCCTAATGTGCTGACATTTTTAGCAAGGATTTATTGTAGTTGGAGAAAATGAGGTGGCTTCACTTGAACAGACAATGGACTGAACAGCCCAGTGACTCACAGCCCAATGGAACGCAGCTATCTATCACCCACCATGTTTTCTGACTGACAAATTCTCAATTTCAGCCAAAATGACAAAACTAACCAGCACAAATAATCTTTTATCTTTTATGGTGACCACAAGAAGGACAGAAACCAGATACCAAAGAATCTACACAATCTGTACCAGAAATATGGGGAGTCACCACTTTGAGAAATGCCACCTAGAAACTGAGGATTTGAAACTGGTTTTATCGAGGCCAGAGTTTTTTTCTCAAGAAGGATCTCATCATTCAGCTCTCATCAGCAAGCTCTTAACCAAGAATTATGACTAGTTTGTGCCCTTCCATGAGGAAGTTCTCCTCTGCCAGATTTACACAGCTGGGATGGAACACGATGGACAAGACCAGTGGCGGGCTTGTGTGACGGATTCACCCAGAAAAGGGTTAATAGTTTTGCTAAGGTACAGCAAAGCTGGCCTAAACAACACGCTCCTTAAACGGAAACACCTCCTGATTGGCTGGCAGAGGCACAGTTCGCCTAGAGAGCCACAGGTAGGGGGAGCTGAGGGATTATAAAAACAAGGAACAGCCGGTCAGTGAGAGATTGATTCTTCTGATTTGATTCTTCTGCTGTTGAAGTGGTCAGAGGGAGCTCTCTGAGCTGAGGAAGCTTTTGGGAGGCTTCTGATCAGAGTGCAGCTTTCTGAGACATGCAGCTCGGTATTCAGACAGAGTGCCTGTCAGCACACACTTCCAATCAGTCTGGAGATTGAGTCCAAGGGGGCAGTGAGGCCCAGTAGGGACAGTAAGAGGAAGGCGAGGGAGCCAAGGTCCTCTAGGCTCAGATTGTCAGGGAGGAACAGTGGGTGTGCTAAAAGCTAGATAGCTGGAGACTCTAGAAAGAGGGAAGAGTTCCCTCAGTGGATGCCTGAGTGTGACCAAGTCAGTTATATAAACTGCCTGTAACATCTGTGAAAGAAACATCTATCTCTATGAAACCGCATGCTTTTGAAACCTCCCTGTGCCATCTGAGAAGCTGAACCATTCTGTATAATATTTGGTCATTGACTGTAAATAAAGTTTTCTTCTTCTTGTTTTTACACGTTACCAAGGGCCAGCGTGTGTCTGCTTGTCTGATCGGGGTAGTGCCTGTATGTTTTCAAAATCCAAGTCCCTCAAACAGAGTTTCCCTCCTTTTTAAAGAGGCTCTGTTTTCTCCTCAGCGGCTGTGAGTGGGGTGTTGGTGCAGCTTGCCTCCAGGTTTTCTGAGTGTATCTTCAGGTCACAGAAGCAAAAGGACATTCATCCAAGCAAGCCTAATGGAATCCCCAGGAGGACACACTTTCTGTGAACAAAGTCCAAGTAGAACTGGTCATGGCTAGTTGTTATACATGAAGCAGTCGGTCAACAGCTTGTAAAGAGTTGCCACCAACGGGCAGAGAAATTGAAGACCTCATATTGCCTGCAGCAGCATCACTAGGCAGCAGGGTAAAGAAGCAACGGTGGCAGAAAAGAGCGGTCTTTGTCACTTTCACCACCACATCACAACCTCAACTGTGAATTCTTGTGCTTGATCAAACTTGGCAGGAACAGCTTCCTGCAGTTGCTCTTCCATTCCCCCAGCATATCAGATAGCTGGGGGAGGTAGGAAAAAACTCCGGAGCAATGTTAGGACCAACTTCATGCATTGCCGGCATGGCCTACCAGGGACCCACCAAGTGATGGACATGACTGGCAGCCATAACAGCAGGGAAATTTCCCAGAGACAACAGAAAGCTCATCAGAGCCCATTCCTCTCCAGGGGCAGCTGGATTAGACCCCACAAGGCAACGATCTATTGATAACAACAGTCATCTTGAACTCTTCCACCAGCCCCTTATCGATAATCTCTTGTCCTGCACAGACCATCACATCAAAGAAGGAATGTTCAGTTATATCCCTTGGACTCAGTGTTACTTGAGACAATATCACAGTTGTCATGCTCTGGAAATAAATACAGCATGGATGTTGAAGTCTCCAGAATGGTACGTCAGAGGGTCTTCAACACCAACTGTTCCAAAGAGGATTAAACAGTACACCAACAGAACCTCCTTTTGGTGAGCACAATTTCAGATGTGTTCACTCACAAAGTCAGCTTGGAGAACAGAAATAGATCATCTTCTGTTGACAACACTTCCAGTTTCACCAGCTCGAAACCAGTTGAGAGCGCCAAACTAGAACTACAGTGTTCCACCGATTATCAGTGTTTTTATCCAGGGCTAAAATCTGAACTAAAAACGTTTCTAGTGGAGCTACCTTGCATTCACTGGTGATTTTAGGGTTGGGCAAGCAAGGGCAAAAGCCCCAGGCACTACTTGCCATGGGGAACTCAGCCACCCCTTTGCAAACCAGTAAGCGGCTGCCGCTTGGAAAGCTGGTCTACATATCATTAAGCAGAAACAGGTAGACCAGGTCTACCAGAACGTCTTAAGAGTGGGTAGACCAGCCCTCCAGAGGGATGGCTGCTCACAGTTGAAAGTAATGGGCAGACCTGATTTCTGTGAAGGTCAGATCTGCCAATACTTCTTAAAGGCAGGTAGACCAGCCATCTGGAGAGCTGGTTACTTGTAACTGAAATGAATGGTAGACCTGATCTCTGAAGAACTGGTTCCAGGATGGGGAAGTTCTGACAGATTTGGAGGGGGGGGGGGCAATTTTGGTGCTTGCCCTGGGGGCCCTTTCTGTAGATACACCCCTGCTTGCATTTTAAACACAGTTTCTTTGGCTGGAGAGAAGATCCAAAGGAAAGCAGATTCCTCCGAGTTTCTGCTGCTTCCCACTGCCTCAGATCCAGGGGGTGGCAATGTGATTGCTGCCCTAATTAGCGTCTCACGAAACATATCTTCCCTGTGGGGTTCAATAAGCAATAGAACTACTGAAAAGAATTTACACTCCTAAAAGTCATCTAAGGGACAATTTAGTACCAGGAGATTTAAAACTCAGTAAATTAAACCCGCCAAAATTATGAAATAAAACTAAAAACCAAAAACAATGATGAAATTATTGGGAAAAAACCCACAGCAATGGAAAATGTCACACTTTTTGATCACCTGTTTAAATGGAGAAGTGACATACTGATTATACCCTTTTTTTTCTAAAGTCTACAGACAAATGTTTGTGGCAGAGGGCGTTCCTCAATGGAACACATTTCACTTTAACAACAGCTGCTACCATAGATACTTAGCAAACCATTGAAAAAATTGTTGCTTTCCAAACACAACATGACCTGACTCTATCTATGGTTCAGGATACCCTCCTCTGACGTGTATTTATGAACGTACAGATTAACCCCATGCCCCGCTTTGCCTGTCTCCAACTGCTCAGAGCAGCAGCATTTTTATCTTTCCAATAACCCAGCATGGGTTCCTGCATGGCAGGGGGCTGGGCTTGATGGCCCTTGATGGTCTCTTCCAACTGTATGATTCCAAGGAGGTTGAGCCAAGACACAGAGGCTGGCCCAAATTTGTTCCTGAATGGGGAGTCCGATCTGGGTTGCCACATCCAGCTCTGTTCTCTCCTCCAACCTTCCCCTTGACCAATGCAAAACCTAACTGCAAAGGAATAGAAAAGAGTAAGACTCCAGCAGCAGCTTTAAGATTAACAAAATTTCTGGCAGGGAACGAGCTTTCGTGAGTCACAGCTCAGTTCTCCAGATACAAAGAAACAGACTGTTCATTTTTTCATCTTCAAGAATTCACAGCAATCAACACAGCTGCAGATTTCCCCTCAATGTCAGCTACCTAAGCTGCTGCTCTGCTCCAATGTATGTTCTCTTTTGGAGAATGGGGAACATGCTGGCCTCTAATAATTAAATAATGTAAAAACCAGGAATAAACACAGAAAAGACAAGCCAAACATAGACCATATATATCCATCTGAATCACAAGAATACAGAACTGCCCAATTAAAGATCTTTTTGACGAATTATGAAATTGCGTCTTTTTTGGTGGGAAACTGAGCTTCAAGTCCCACCCACCCCTCCGCGCAGCTGCTAGGAAAGTTTGCTGGGTGACCTTGAGAGTCACCTGCTCAGTCTAACCTTTCTCTCATGATGGTGAGAACAAACTGAGGAACGGACAACTGCCCACATCACCTTGAGTGCCTGAGGGGAAGTCTGGGGTTCAATGTACTGATTCATGTTCCCGAAACACATTTCCAAGGACACACCCCAACGAAAGTATGAAGAAGGTATTTGACAAACCTTGTTTTTCTCTGGTTGTCTGAAAACCTTTGCTAGGTCACCAGCATTCTCCACTGATGAGGCTCCCTGTAACTTGCTTCTGTCTCCTGCTTCGAGGCCCGGAAGCAGAGTCTGTGAGCAGCTGCAAATGGGATCCTTAACTTTCAAACCAGATATCAAATATGTTTTCAAACCTACGGGAAAGTTACAGTTAGAACAGAAGGAAAAAAATCTTCTATCTATATCACAACAGAAACCCTCGTTCTACACACAGGAGCTCAAGAAATGCAATTAATGGCCTCTAGAGCCAGCAGAGTGGGTCGCTTACGCCACCAACTCTTTCTAGAATCAAAATTAGGCCTGTCCCTTGGTAACAAAAATGCATTTCATCAGTGGTTCAGTTAACCTTTGGGGAGTTTTATTTTCCTCGGCTTCTTTTCTAATCCTCCTTTTAAAAAAAAAAACAGAATTGCTTCCTTGTATAATACACCGCATGACAGCTGTTAAGTGCCGCTGCTGCTCATTAGTCAGCTGCCGAGCATATTGGCAGCACAAATGTTCGCTTTAAAAGCTCTGCTGCATCTTCTGAAAAATGGAAAGCTGGCACTGCAGCACTTGCAAGGCGGTTTTGTTCCGCTGTGGGAGAAGGAACCAGGAAGGACAGACCTCCGGGTCCCCTCGTGCAGCAGCAGTTGCGTCGGCACTGAACAA
This sequence comes from Sphaerodactylus townsendi, assembly GCF_021028975.2. Taxonomy (NCBI): domain Eukaryota; kingdom Metazoa; phylum Chordata; class Lepidosauria; order Squamata; family Sphaerodactylidae; genus Sphaerodactylus; species Sphaerodactylus townsendi. The sequence goes on from NC_059428.1 coordinate 138,707,056, forward strand.
TACAGTCAGCACAAGAGAAGAAGGTGGCTCACCATTCAAATGAAGTATATCTATGAAGTATGAAGTATATCTCCAGTATATCTAAGCTGCTCCTCCGGGGATTTGACCCCATTCAGTTCGGAAGGGGGTGCTGCTTCATCAATTATTTCAGCGTTCTGACAGTACTCAGGAACAATTGCCTCAACTCAGCCCCTCTTGTTTTGTGGGACTGGACAGAACTTATACAGAAGCTATGAAGAAATGCAGATATCTTTATACTGCATTGTTATGACCCCATATAAAGTCAATTCAAAGTTACCCATAAAATAAAGGCTTTTATTTGAACCATACACATTTAACCATAGTGTAAACTGCAATTTGGAATAAAAGTTTATGGCAAACAAACATAAAAGGGTTTTCACATCAATACACTCCTCTGCATACTTCCTATTCCTTATCCTGTTAAGTTTATAAATTTGCTACTAAGGCATCTAGAAGAGGCAGCTCCACCTTCAGTCCCCAGAAGTTTTCCGCAAAGGCCACATTCATAGAGCTGGGCCAGACAACCAGAGGCATAGCTGGGGCAAACTGAGCCTGGGGCAAACTCTGCGTTTTCTGCCCCCCCCCCCCAAGCATTTTTCACCCCCCACGACCCATGCCCCCTTACCTGGCAGGGCAGGTCACTCACTGGGGTGGTGCACCAAGGAGGCTGGGGCAGCACATCTCTCTCTCAGCGAGCCAGCTGCACCGCGGCCGCCCCCTCTGCCCATCTCTTGCCCCGCAGTCACTCAGCTGGGCAGAGGGGGTGGCCACGGTGCGAGAGGACTGGCCAGGTGCAAGAGCCTGCTGCGCCACGGCCACTTGGCCAGTCAAAGGGGGTCTAGATCAGGGGTAGGGAACCTGCGGCTCTCCAGATGTTCAGGAACTACAATTCCCATCAGCCCCTACCAGCATGGCCAATTGGCCATGCTGGTAGGGGCTGATGGGAATTGTAGTTCCTGAACATCTGGAGAGCCGCAGGTTCCCTACCCCTGGTCTAGATGGAGGGGCAGGCCAACAATCTGGCCGTGGTGAGGAGCTGCCTGGGTTGCTCTAGCTGCTCTGCGCCATGGCTGGGTCATCTGCTGTCTGAGGGGCGGGCCAAGGCCTGTCTCTTGGCCCAAAGTATGGTGGGCAATTCCCCTCCCCACGTGACTCAACAAGGCGTGCCCAGGGCATTTGTCCCCAGATGACCCCATTGCAGCTACACAACTGCAGTCAACAGTAATCCTGGAATAAGGAGAGCTATTATAATATAGAAATAAACTGGCATCACTCTATTTTACTGAGCATCTTCTGCACTTCTAGTAGGGAAATCAGCAATAAGCACAAGGATTTCTCCAAACAAAAAACAACGCTTCAGATTCTGTTGCTGTCCAGGATTCCAAATCTAGATGGCCTTCATTCTACTTCAGGCCCTGGATATGACTGAAAATGCTGGCAGAAAGCTGCACATTCCTGGCTCTTCTAACCAGGAAAGGCCCGCACTGTCAGATTAGCCTCAGGAGATTAAACGTTTGATTTCATGTCATTTTCCACTCCAAGCCCCAGCCTTTATGCTCAAAAGCCCAGTTATTTCACTACCTCCTGAAGAACTCTGCTCTCACCTAGTTTAAAAACAAAATTTAAATGCACAGAAATTTTCAACACTAGAAAACTTTTTTGTGAGAAGGAAAGGAGACATTTTAACATATCAACATTAAAGCAGTGTGTTCCTCAGCTTTTCTAAGTGTCATGTTTCATTACAAAATACTATGACTCACCTGCCTCTTATACACATGAAAACAGGAGATTTAAAGCAACAGGGTGGAGATAGCCAATCACTAACTCATGCATGAGGGAAGGGCGAAAAGTCGAGTCTTAACAAGTATAACAAAGATATTCAAACTAAGGCCCTCTTGGCTGAGAAGAACTCCAACTACATACTAGCAAGATATTTGGCAGCTATTTACCCACATCTTATAGAGAAATGTAATTTTTTTCCCAAAAATTATATTATAAATCTTATTTATGTCTATTTTACTATTCCAATAAAGGTTTTATTGACTGACTGACACTAACTCATTATGTAGGTAAAACTATGTGCAACACGGCACTACAACATTCCACCATAGGCACATGGGAATCTGAAGTTAAGGGAAAGCCAAATGCAGGTACCTTTCAATTGGTCTGACACCACACTCTGGCCGACCCGCTCAATCACCCTGCCGTCCTCCGTTTCGTAGCGGTCATCCAGATATTTTGCAGTCGCTTCCGAAATGTGGACCTTCCCAGCAACACCCAGCTGCTCCATCAGGTTGGCCAAATTGACATCATTGGACCACACATCAAATTTAAACCGCCGCATTCCCAAAATGCCACACAGGACGGTCCCGGTGTGAACGCCCACCCGCATGTTCACCATCTCCTTCTTCTCCTGGCAGAACTGCTCGATGGCTTTGATCATGCCCAGGCCCATCTCGATGCAGCAGTAGGCGTGGTCCTCTCGTGGCTCAGGGCACCCAGCCACGCAGTAGTAACAGTCACCCAAAGTGCTGATCTTCTCACATTTTGTGTCCTCGCACAGGCGGTCAAAGCGACCGAAGAGATCGTTCAAGAGCCCCACCAGGGCGTGCGCAGATTTGTTGGCGCTCATTTTGGTGAAGCCCACGATGTCTGCGAACAAGATGCTGACCTGTTCTATCTGCTGCATTTTGAAAGGGCGGAAGACGAGGGGGTTCTTCTGCAGGGAGGGCTTCTTCTTGCGGCTTTTGGGGCTGGAGGCGGAGTGGCGTTTCCCCGAGGAGTTCTCGCTCTCATCGTCGCCCTGCTTCATGAGGTCATCCGCGATGATCCTGGGCATCACGGAGTGGATCATGCGCTCCTTGAGGGCCTTCTCCACTTCCAGGTCCTTGCCGTGCATGATGGACTGCCCCACCTTCAGGAAGGTGCTCCTGGAGCGCACCTCCGACATGATGAACAGGTGGACGCCCGTGGCGTGGATGCAGAGGTGGAGCAGGGCTTTGCCCAGAAGCTCCCAGTGCAGGAGGTCCAGGGTGGGGGCGGCCCCCCAGCAGCGCGGGTCACGGAAGCAGTAGTAGTCCAGGGTCTCGAAGAGGGCAGAGTAGGCGAGGCCCAGGGCCAGGCTCAGGTAGAGGGGCAGGTGCATGACAGCGTAGAGCAGCAGCAGCGCGGCCGTGCCCATGGAGAAGCGGCCCACGGGCGAGAGGCAGGCGGTGGCGGTGGCGGCAGGCAGGGCGGCAGGGGCGAGCGTGAGGGCGAAGAGCAGCAGCACCAGGGCCAGCGAGGCGCCGCCACAGTGGCGCGCGTAGGCCCGCGTGAAGGTGAAGGCCAGCAAGGCCAGGCACGCGGCCCCCGCCCCCGCCGCCACCCCTCCCAGCGCCGCCGCCACCCCCTGCCGCCCTCCGTTGGGGGCTCCCAGCCGCGCGCCCAGGTAGGCAGCCCACACCAGCGCCGCCGCCCCGACGTAACACAGCGCGAAGCGGAAGCGGCGGCGCGTCTGCGGGAAGCAGCGCTCCAGGCAGGCCTCCTCCAGGTTGCCCGAGTCGAACCGCGGGCTCCACCACCGTCCCGACGACCGCTCGAACAGCTGCGGCAACCGCCGGCCACGGCGCCCCCCTCGCCGGGCCCCCCCGGCGGCTCCTCCCGCCCCCGAGTCCCCCCGCCGCCGCCGCCGCGCCGCCGCCCCCGACGAGTCCCCCGAGCTGCTGCAGCCCGACGAGATGCTGGCCTTGCCCGGCGGAGGAGGAGGCGGCGGCGGAGGCGGAGGGGCGCTGCGCGGCTGTAGGCGCACCGTCACGCTGCTGCCGTCGCCGCTCGAGTCGCAGCTCACCTCGGTGCCCAGCGGCCGCCGCGACACCAGCGAGGACGAGGCCATGGCGCCCCTCCCCCCGCACCGCCCGGCGCTCCCTCCTCCGCTCAACGCGCGACTCCCCCGCCCCCGCCGCCCGGCCTCATGACGGCGCCCACCGGCCCCTCACGACCCCCGCCGTCGCCGCCTAGCATCGCCGCCCGGGCCGGGACTCCCTCGCCGCCGCCGCCTCCTCGGCCGCCTGCCGGTGCTGCTCGCCCGCTCGCTCAGAGTCCGCCGGGCCCTCCCACACCCAAACGCGCCTGTCACCCGGCGCGCCAACGCTCGGCGCAGGCGCAGTCCCTGCGGTAGGGGAAGGAGGGGGTGCCCCAGCAAAGCGACGCAACCAGCCGGGGGCGCGCGCGAGGCCTAATGGGGTGCCTGGGAGACCGCGGGCGGGGAGACGCGGCCCTGGCGGGTGGGGCGCATGCGCCGCTGGACCGCCCTTCCTCTCCCTCGCCGCCGGCCGGGGCCGAGGCCGGGGGCGGGGACCGCCGCGGAGATTCCCGCCCAAAACAGACAAATCTCTCCAGTGGACTGTCGGGCGGGCGCCTCGCTCTGAGAGGCAAGCAAAGTGGCCCTTCCACACGAAGGCATCATCATTCCTCCCCTTCTATCCTCACGCCGCCCATTAAGCCGCCTGGAGCTGAGAGAAGGCGGAAGCGCTGAGGGGCCCTCGGACATCCCGTCGCCACACCGCGCCGGCGGCTGCTCCCCTCAGAAAGGCGGCCCGGCCGCCGCCAGTCTTCCCCTCAAAATGAGTAGCCCGGTCACGAAACAATCCAAAAATACAATAACCCTATAAATGCCTCCTGGGTGACACCGAGGACTTATAAGCTTATGCCGTGACTCCAAATAGCACACGACGTTTTCCACCAAACGGGTCCTCTTTTCATTGTTGTAAGCATTATTATACCTCGGCTAGTGCCGGATTTCTGGGACTGGCCGCATTTCTCTTCAGAATCGCGTTGCACAAAGCAGCCAGGGGCGTCGGGCGCCGCTGTCTGTTCGTTTCCAGAGCCCCATGTGCCATCCTGCTGCTGGCAATGATGCCGTCATCTATTCATATCTGTCCCCAGACCTGCTTTTCTCTCATTAGAAGTAATTAATTGCTGCCGGAGCGAGTAAATTGTTCAGCAGGGGAGAAGCAAGCAGGTTGTCTTGCAGCAGCACACAGCAAGCGGCAGGCGCCCATCAGGGAGCCGTCATCATGCCAAGGCTGCAGTGCTGCCAGGGTCCCTCCCCGTGGAGAGAAAAAGGTGGGATGAGCATCCACAGAGGGATACACATGTGTGGCGGCCGCAGCACTGGACCCCAGGGTTTCTGTTCTGCCTCTTTCTGGAGCCCATTTTCTGCAGCAGTCCATGTGGCTTTTGCCTGTCTTTGCCTTGCATCCCGTTACCTCTCCCTGCCTGCTGGTTCCCATGCTGTCCTGGTTTGGTCTTTGGTCTTTCTCCTTTTATTTTCTCAACCTGGCTGTCAACAAACTGAAAAATCACTGGGCCTAACAGCAGACAACCCATGTTCTGAGGTGACAGTGGCAGAATACTTTCATTCACACATTATTCACAGAATCATACAGTCAGAAGAGACCCCCAAGGGCTGACCAGTCCAACCCCCTGCAATGCAGGGACACACAATCAAAGCGCTCTTGACAGATGGCCATCCAGCCTCTCTTTAAAACCCTCCAAAGAAGGAGACTCCACAACTCTGAGGTAGTGCATTCTACTATCCAACAGCCCTTACTGTCAGGAAGCTTTTCCTGATATTTAGGTGGAATCTCTTTTCCTGCACCTTGAACCCATGACTCTTGGTCCTAGTCTCTGGAGCAGCAGAAAACAAGCTTTCTCCCTCACCAACATGGCATCCCTTCAAATATCTAAACATGGCTTTTTGATGGTGTATCTACAACCCCACTCTCTATTGCCTCAGGGTCCAAACAACATTCTGGATTCTGTGAGCATGTGTGTTAAAAAGACATGAAGAAGTCAGAGGGGTTGCGATGTCTGTAGCAGCAACATAGGAATCTGGTGGTGCCCTAAAGATGAAGGAGGGAAGAGGTCACTATAAAGAGAAGCCAATGTAAAACAAGACCAATCAAAAGAATAATAATGACCACTCCTAGTGGTGGGTAGGTAACATGGAATTAACAGGTCTAATCCTGAAAAATACGATCCAATTAGAATAATACAGAGAACACAGAGAGTTTAGTGGAATTGGGGTGTTGTGGGGTTTCCAGACTGTATGGCCGTGTTCCAGTAGCATTCTCTCCTGATGTTTCGCATGCATCTGAAGATGCCAGTCACAGATGCAGGTGAAACATCAGGAGAAAATGTTACTGGAACATGGCCATACAGCCCGTAAACCCCACAACACCCCAGTGATTCCAGCTGTGAAAGCCTTAGACAATACTTTCGTGGAATTGATTAACATCTATACATGGTGGCCAATACTAAGATATAAGACCTCTAGTGAATGGGAAATCCCAAACCCTTATTTATATCTGAGGGAATGTGAGGAGATAATATGGGACTTTTTAATGAATTCTAATTCCACATTTTTACACTCTTCCTTTGAAGTTCTTCTGTTGGAGCATAATGAGGTTTACATCAGTGACAGAGTGCCCTGCAAGATCTCATGCTGCCCCACTGGTTTCTGAATATTGCTGTTTGTAATGTCAATTTGCCCCATTTGTCCAATACAGAGAGCAGAAGTGCATCATTGACACATCAGGATGAGCCTGAAATAGCATAGCCATTGTCATAAGATCCTATGATTTCATGGCCTGAGTGTATATGGGGACATCTTGCTTTGTTGGAGGGTCTGCCTGTTCCTGGATTTGTATCCCTGTTAGGTGGCCTGTGGGTTAAGGTGAGAAGCTGGTTTGCGTTAGGAAATTGTGAGGAAACATCAGCCACCCAAGGCCTGTGTGAGGGAAGCACAGCTGGGCTAGAAGTTGTTGACGAGGCTTGGGCTGGCTTGAGACCAACAGTGGTGCTCTGCTATTATCTCCGTTGGACCTATGTTGTAACAAGCTATTTCTGGGTCCCAGTCTGTCTTTGTCAATCCATTTCTTTAGTTAATTGGGTGGGTATTGTAATTCCAAGAGTGTCTTCAGTAAATCCCTCAGGTGCATCAGGTAACTGATGAAGTGAGCTCAGGAAAATGAATTAATTTTGAATTAATTTTGCTAAGTCTTTACAGTGCCACTGGACTCCTGTGTACAGTCAAGAGTGTGGACAGATGCTAAGTGAACATTTAGGGTTGTGTTGTCCAGATAATTGGGGGTGGGGGTGGTTGTGGTGGTCAGACCATCTTGGCCCCATCCATAGAGGGGAAAGGTGAATCCAGCAGACAGCCTGGAGCACCTTATGTGGTCATGGCCTTTAGGAGTTCTGTCCCCAACTGACCCCCTGCCCCACCTGCTCTCACAGTGATTGTCCTGACCATCATCACTTTGTGGGGGTTTTTTTTCTTCAAAAGGCAGGGAAGCATCCAGCCACCATCTCCATCTCTGGGTCTGCTGAGACCTCCTGTACCACTCACACCTGTAGCAGGTTTCCATTTAGGGTTCTCTCCAACCCTCGGGGCTGTATGGCAGGGCCTATTCCATTCTGAAAGGAGCCTGCTTTATCAGAGACACCTGAACCACTCTGACGTAGAGTGTTTCAACATACATGGTTGCAGAAGGATGCCTTGGGTTTCCTGGTGGGTGCATAAGGGTTCCTCCGGGATGCTTAACTAGTCCAGTTGGATCAGTTTGGGGATGGAATCTGTGGCATTGGTGCCACGGGCCCTGCCCCCTTTGGCTTCACCGTGGCAATGGTGGCTTCTCCAAATCATGCCTGGTGTTGCCACAATCAGCATCACTCGTCAGACACCCTCTTAAGGGGGAAAGGGGCAGTGCTGAAACATCAAGGGAGCAGGCTGTCTTTGGGTACACATAGAGTGTTGGGGGTTGGGACACTACTGTTCGTCCCAATGTCCTTGCTCCTTGCCAATATGTCACATCCAGGGCTGTTGCCACCTGACCTGCAAGGGCTTCCAGTCGCACTCGAGGGAGAGGGAGGACAGAAAGGTTGTTGTGGGGTCCATTGCCTGGCTTACCTATCACGGGGTGTCTGCCCTGTCGCCAGGTCCTGACTGTGCAGCTGTTGTTCCTGAAATGGGGCTTGAGAGGGAGAGCTCAGGCACAGAGTAGGCATGCTTTGATCTTCCAGGTGGATAAGCCTCCATAGGATAATCTAAAGATATTTAAAATGAGTTGTTTTAGGAAAAATCTTACCTCTGTAAGATTCTTCAGTGGAGCACAGTGTCTCCATGGGACCTTTTTAAGTTGGGGGAAAGGCACGGTATGGTTCTGACCTGAATTGGGCCCTCACCCATCTTGGAACTGAACTGCTAGCACAGCTCCCCATCAGTATATCTGTCAACAGTCCACCATGTGGACATTGTAATGTATGAACTGGTTCTTCTCTAGATGCTGAGGATTTTGTGCAGCTACCCAAACGGAGAAGGGAGGTTAGTAGCTTGTACGCAGTGCCAGATTGCATAAGGAGCCCCAGAATCCACTATTTCTGATGGGAGACATCAATCTTTCTGCTCGATCCAACACTGTTTACAGACATCTTTCCATTCCTTCTAGCTCTGCACATCCAGGTCAACAAAAACGTCACAAAGCACATCTGGCTGCCATATGAGGTCCCCACCCCTTGACAGCACGAGAGACTCAGCGCTGGAGCCAAGCATGTGAAGCAACCAAAGTCGAAAGGAAGAATCTCTGCAGCGCCCGATTGTGGTCTAGCCACTTCCTGACTGTAGCTTGAATACTCTCCCATAATAACTTCCTCCCTCTTTTCTCACTGTAGAGGGGAAACCCCTTCAATAATCTCACTGACATCCTAACCTCGGTCACTGTGAAACACTGGATATGGCTTCTATGCCACAGAGGCACAGGGGGAGTCACTGGAGGAAGAGGCTGGGCCCAGCTGCTGTGTGGATTTATGTAGGCCTAAAGTGAAATATCTACTGTGCAGACCCTCTGGGTGGTTTGGGGAAAAGATGTCTTCCATCAGTTGAAGTGAGTAGACAAGGGTTCAGCCACGAGCCCTTTAAGCCTATTTGTTGGGGTCCAAACCTTGTTATTTACCAGTCCCAACCATTTCAAAGAAGAGCCAAAGAGGTGGATCAAAACCGATCACAATTTATTAGAATGGCTGATGTGTTATTATGGTCTCTCCAAATACAGATTATTGCTAACAGGAATATTTTACAGCTTTGTAGTTCCTTTAAATACATCTGCCCAAAATCCTGTTCAAAAGAAGCACGCAGCAGAGGATGGTGGGGGTTGATTTAGCAACTTTACCAGTGAGAGGTGCCCAGAATCCCTCCTCCCAAAATGCAGTTTCCCAAGACTGAGAAGGGCCCAGCTGAGACCACCAGAAGCTGGATTCTCATTCCTTGTCAATTTAGGTGGTCATCAAATGACTCCAGCCATATGCTCAAAAGAAACATTTTCTCCAGAGTGAGTGATTCCAGACCTGGCAACAGCCATCTTTGTGGTTGGTGCCAGAGCCACTGCATAGGGGCTGGGACACAGGAATGTGGAGCAAGTATACCACCAAAGAGAACCGGAGCCCACATTGTGAAGGTGGACGTGGGGTGACATCAGGGCTGATGAACCGCAGGCCAGTTCAGGATACCAGAGTCCTCACAGATTGGGCAGATGTCTCCCATGCAGGGCAGAATCCCCTTTTTGAGTCCAGGCCAGCAGCCCCTCCATCTGTCACACAGCCCCACCCCCACCCCCATCAGAACCTAATATTATACAGCAGACCAAACACACTGGCTTCCTTTCTCTTGCTGCCACCAGTGGCTCCAGGAATCTCAGCTTCACTGAAACACCTTCGTGCACCTCAGCACCAGAAGTTATAGGTCAGTAGAAAAAGCCCATGTGACACTGCGCACTTGACACCCCACCTGCTTCCAGTTTGTCTCTTGATTCCTGAATTGCACCCTAAAAACAGCAAACTGCAGAGTGTAAAAAAAACCTCCAGTCTCATTTGCGTGTGATCTGCAAGATGCTGTGATTTGTAAAAAGCAAAGGGGACGGACGTCTGGGCCTGCGAATGCCAGCAGCAGGGAGGCAACAAAATACACAGCAGGGAGAGGGAAGAGCAGGAGAAAATATGGGACCTGTCTGAACACACTACTGTGAGCAGCCCCGCTTGTCTTTGTTCCATCTATCAGGGAGACAGAGAGACAGGATCACAGAGGTCATCTGATTTAGAGAAAGCCCTGCAGGGTGGGAGGGAGAAGCTAATATACAAGAGAAGAACGGAGGAGGGAAGAGGAATTGGAGGAGGAGGCAAGTCTCAAGCAACACAAAGCTTCCCGCACATCTACGGTGCTCTAGACACAAGTCCTTGTGATGCTGCTTTGATGGTTTAGCTGTTCCCATCGCTTGCTCCTTTGTGAGCTGTGCCCAGATTTTTCTCTCTGAACCCCCCGCCCCTACTTTGTTCTTAGAGCAAAGCCTGCCCATTTTGGAGACCCAGAAGTCAGCCTCCTCCTGTCGCCCACCTTGTCCTGGCTGCTCAAGGCTGTCATCTCCCAAGTCAGGGACGGCATCAACCATGGGCCTTTCCCCACTTACCTTAAGCCCCGCGCTTAAGGCAGCAGAGTTGTTGTCCCACAAACGTTGAACTGAGGTCTTAAGTATTCCTGCAAAGGAAAATAACACCACCATCCCCTTTTTCAGGAACATCCACCTGGCTTCTCAAGGCACCCCGCCTGGTGATGTGCCACGAGACTCCAGTGGAGCTGGGCTGTTCCTGGTCTTGTAGGGCTTCAGGGGTCAATTGTGGAAATATCATCTCAAGTAAGGGGGAATAGTGCTAGGGGGTGGGAGCTTCTGCTTGCACACTGCAATCCTGACTCCAGGCATGCCTGAGAATTGAGTTCCCAGCGGAGAACTCCCAGAATGTGTTTGTTGACAGTTCACATGTCACCCACCCCATGGACTTTGTAACTGATGCCTTGGCCCTCATTCTTTTAAACTCCTCTGGTTTGTGGCATGTTCCTCTCCATCTTTCAGACTTCCTATTCTCTAAGCAACTAACTCAACCAACATTTCACAGTCATTTGGATTTGCCTTTTTTCCTTCTCTTCTAGCTTCTCCAGTGGTTCAATCATACCTCACCTGGCCTTTTCTTGTATCTGGGTTCATATGAAGCCTTTTATGACAAAGCTGAAAGCTCTTTGCTTGCCCCCTTCCCAGTCCTCCGTGCCCGTCACTGCCTATCACCACAGCAACGTTCAGGGGTTTGCCTGCTGCCACTAGCTCAACGTAACCTGCCAAAAGAGGAGGGCCAGTGCCTTCCCTTTGCAGAACCTGGCACCAGCTCTCACTTTAAAAAAGTAGCTCCTTCCACCTGACCGCAGAGTTAGGTGGTAGGGAACAATGACACAGACTGACAATTGTAAAACTAAAGCAGTCTTCTGCAGTGGGGCATAAAGCCTGGGTTTAGCCCCCAGTTCAGCAGCTTGGGGGGAAGAAAAAAACAGACCGGCAAGCGGGACCGTGGGAAGCAGGAGGCTCCCAGTGATGCAAAGACCCTCAAGCAGCAAACAGACATTGTGAACACATTGCATCCTAGTTGAGGAAGAATTGACAGTCGCACTGTCCTCTGGGCACCAGCAGATTCCTGTGTCCGCACACCTTTCAGATCCATCTGAACTCACTAACATGTGCTTCTAGTGAAGGCCCCTGAACTCCTACCTGCGCCAGCTTATTTCCCTTTTTGATCCAGGTTTCCAAAAGAATTGTATTGACAGATAGGGCTGGACCCAAATAAAACAGCAGGTTGGACGAGGTTTGTTTGAGACAGGGGATAGCGGATGCACGGGGAGGCTAAGATGCAGCCGGGGAGGAGGGGCATGCTCAGGAAGGGCAAGGGTGCCCGAACAGTAAGGCTGTGATGGATCTGTACTCCTTAACCCCACGTACAATAGGCAGATGCTGCAGGAGCAGGCGGTAAAAGGGCAACGGCTGTCCGATCTCACTGCCTGCCTTCTCCCAGAGTGCTGAGAATATGCAAGAGTAGGCCACGCCCTCTACACACACGGCCCACCTTTTGTACTGAGCGTTATGTATTGCCTCCCATTTAAAAACAACAGATAATGAAAAGTGATGAATTCACAGTGTTGTTCTCTTCCTCAGGTGCGTTCCCACCCACCCACCCACCCCCCGGGCCTCCTGGCTGCTGCTGCTGCCGCCGCCAGGGATTCCAGCTCCTCCTTGTATATTAGCTCTTGCTAGTGTGGCATTGGAAGGGTTAACAAACCTTGGCATCTTGGACAGATAAGACATAAGATCATTCACCAACGGGAGCAAAGGAGCCGGCAGTTGTGTGGAACAGCCCGTTAATGTTTCTTGTAACGGTTCTTGGGAGTTTCCCCACAGCCCGTCGTGTCACAGGAGAGGACACTGGGCTTTTTCCCCAAGCCAACGCTCCCCAAGAGGTCTGGCAGCTCGTGGGTGATGGCCCTCTCAATCTTCTCCAGGAAACAGCCTCCCATGTAAGAACACTGCTGAGCAAGAAGCTTGAAGGAGCTGATGGGGTTGATCCCAAAGAAGTCCTTGTAAGCCTCACGGTTGGGGAGGTCAAATTTGCTGACGTTGGTCTTGGCCAGAATAGACTTAAAGATGTAGAATTTGTCCGGATCCTCCACTATGTCCTTGAACACCAGTTCTCCGTCACTGAAGAAGGTCATTTTATCCTTATAGGTTTGTAAATAGCGGTCAACAAGGAGGGCGTGGATGCGGACCCGAATGGCGTGCTGGCGGATGAAGGCGATCTTGTTCTCCAGCCTGTTTTCAATCACCTGGTTGAGGTCTTCTAGCAGTGAGATCTCTTCTTTCAGGAAAAGGTCTCTGTGCGTGTCTGGTTGGTAGTCAAGAGCCCAAAAGGAGCTGACGTAAACCCTTGGGGGCTCAGTGACATTGATCAGTGGGGCCAGGCTCCAAAACAAGGCCCCATACACTCGCATGAGCTCTTGAGTGGCCAGGCTGTCAGCCTTGTTCAGAATGATTCTGATCTGAGATTCACGGCCCTTCAACTGGCGGAAGAGCATCTCCAGCTCCAGCCCCACGTCCAACTTTGTGGGGTCAAATACTACGAAAATGAGGTCAGCTCTGTCAATAAACCACTGGCAGACGTCATTGAATGGGTAGCCTGCAGGAAAGAGGGAAGAAGAACATCACCTGCTTAGAGGATAAAAGACATCCAGCATCAGGCTTATGCAGCCCACATGAAGAGGTCTAGCTAGCCTAACAGACCAGGTGATCGGGAGCAACAGCCGCAGAAGGCCATTGCTTTCACATCCTGCATGTGAGCTCCCAAAGGCACCTGGTGGGCCACTGCGAGTAGCAGAGAGCTGGACTAGATGGACTCTGGTCTGATCCAGCTGGCTTGTTCTTATGTTCTTAGTTCCCCATCACAGAGAATTCAGTCTTCTCAGCCTCCAATACCCAAGCCATAAGAGCCCACCATCTCTTGGTGGGATGGTTTGACCATAAGGGAGGAACTGAAGAGACAAAGAGTCAAAAAAATCATTTGGTCAAGCCTTCATGTCTCTCTGATGTAGATTTTATAAGAAATTATAAGAAATTTGGTGCAGAAACCATTTTGATGACTACTGCTAATAATACCAAATGAATGTTGTGACTATCTGACAGGAAAGTGGGAAAACAGAAGTAATTTTAGCTATTCATAAAATAAGAGTGTCATCATTCACCAAACACTGGGCATTTAATATATACATAAGATTAATGCAACCAGTTTTGCAAAATAACATCTGTGTCAGAGATGTTCTACAATGTTCCCCTTCACCTGCATTTCTACAATTAGAGGCATGGGGGGGGGGATGGCACAGCACCTGCTCCAGATGAAGGAGCAGCAGGGCGGGGCCAAGGGGCTCCTCTAGCTGAAGGAGCAGCCTAGCAGTGCAGGCCTGAGGGGAGGGGTGTGGGGGTCGTGACCAGCTGGCGTGCGTCTGGGGACATGTGACCTCACATCTCCCCATGAGCGCTCTGCCCCTGTCTACAATACCAGATGCCCCCAACAAGATTGTCTCCTCACAGTTCCCACCTTGTGTTCAAAGCACACATTTCCAGTTGAGCATTTTCAACACACATGAATATTTCTGTTGAGCATCTAATCTAGTCTTTGCAGAATCAATATTATACTGTGACTCTCTTAAACATGAACACACCAAAAATCTTTGAGTGTATCTAAATTTTGCTCTCCGCTGTCTGTAAGGAATATCTAGACCCATAGGTCCTGTCCACACCCACTTGCATGGACTGACAGCCGTTCGGAGTGTCACCTGAGCACACAGCTGCGTGGGCCATGCTACAAAGAAGTGGAGGTGATTCCCTGAGATGTTTTTGAGCGACTTTCAGAATTGTGCTTGCTTGTGAAACATCAAGAATTTAAATCTGAATTTAAATATGTAATCCTGAAATTCATGGCATTTTAGACACTTAAAAAAATATCGATTGATTGATTCAACAGATATAAATGTAAGATTCTACACTTAGGCAGAAAAAATGAAATGCACAGACATAGGATGGGTGATACCTGGCTTTACAACAGTACATGTGAAAGGGATCTAGGAGTCTTGGTAGACCACAAACTGAACATGAGTCAGCCATGTGATGCGGCGGCCAAGAAATCAAATGCGATTCTGGGCTGTATCATTAGGAGTATAGTGTCTAGATTGAGGGATGTAATTGTACCTCTGTTCTACATTGGTTAGACCTCACCTGGAATGTGTACAATTCTGGGCACCGTAATTCAAGAAAGATATTGACAAACTAGAATGTGGCCAGAGGAGGGCAACAAAAATGGTAAAAGGTCTGGAGTCCACAACCTACAAAGAGAGGCTTAGGGAGCTGGGGAAGTCTGGAGAAGTGAAGGTTAAGGGGGACACGATAGCTATGTTTAAATATTTGAAGGGATGCCATGTCAAAGAGGGAGGAAGCTTGTTTTCTGCTGCTCCAGAGATGAGGACATGGAGTAATGGATTCAAGGTGTAGGAAAACAGATTCCACCTAAACACAGGAAGAACTTTCTGACTGTCAGGCCTGTTTGACAGTGGAATTCACTGCCTTGGAGAGTTGTGAAGTCTCCATCTCTGGAGGTTTTTAAACAGGCTGGATGGCCATCTGTCAGGAGTGCTTTGATTGTGTGTTCCTACATTGCAGGGGGTTGGACTTGATGGCCCTTGGGGTCTCTTCCAACTCTTATGATTCTATGACTGAAATATTGATTTCACTGTAGAAGTGTAATGCCAAGATAAATCTGCTGCTGAGGACCTCTGAGAGAAATTCAAAGAAATCCAAAAATCACCTCGTTCTTGCTGCTTCCGGTTCTCGATGATCCCAGGAGTATCCACAAAGGTCACTCTCTCCAAAAGCTTATGAGGGACCTCAATACCAATCAGCTTCTCCAGAAAGTTCTGTCCAAACTTCTCCAGCGGCGAGAAGGAGCGAGCGCTGTCAGCGGCCATGACGATGCCTTCGATGGTCTTGAGCTTGGGGCCGTGCATGATGACTGTGAACTCGGAGGTGGTGGGTTCAGCTCCTGTCCAAGGAGGAGGCATGCGTGGGTCAGGAGACAAATAATGCAAACACTTCGCTTCCTCCAGACGCCCCAAAATTGTTTTTTAAAGCAGGCCTCACTTTTAAAAGGTGGTGAAAGAATGCTCTTCTGTCCTGAGTCTCTGCTAAGCCCTGTCACCCCTTTTATGTACTCCTGACCTGCCAAAACCAAACTGACGCCATCAGCAAATCTGAGGGAATCTCCCTCCCAGTTTGGTGTGGTTTTGATCTTCCTGCTTCCAAAAGGAAGAAGAGAAAGCCACCTTGCCATTGGGCGGCCCAGTCTGTGTCCCCTGGGGTGTCACATCCAAGCAAACTGTGAGATGGCAAACCCATGGTTCTAACCCAGCCAGAGCCGTTCGCATCTGTGAGCAATGGAGGGTCTTGGCTCAGGGCTTGACAGCTCCTTTCTACAAGTTCGCAGCTTGGTTCCAACTCAGGGTCTGAGCACACCCGGAGAGAGGAGTGAATTCTAGAGTTGAAACAATGTCTTGTTCCCAGGGGTCTTGTGGGACACAGTTTCCGGATGAAATAAAGGGACTAATTGTCAGCTTCCATTGTCCCCATGGCTCATTCCGCACATGCAGAATAATGCACTTTCAAACTGCTTTCAGTGCTCTTTGAAGCTGTGCGGAATGGCAAAATCCACTTGCAAACAGTTGTGAAAGTGGTTTGAAAACGCATTATTTTGCGTGTGCGGAAGGGGCCCATGTTTCATCATGAAAGGTAGGGGGTTCTCCAGTGTGCAGGAGAGAAGCCCGTAGCCATCACTCTACTAGCCTTGTGTCCACACAGGAACTGGAGTCAGGCACTCTGTCTCTGGAGGCCATGACGTGTCCTATAGCTCCAGGGCTAGGTGGACTTCTAGGCGCACAGTTTGCCAGGATCCCATTTGCCCAGTCATCGTGCATAGAAAAGGAAGCCCATGTAGCTCCTCTCAGAGGTTTTATTTCACTGGTTAAATTAATTCAGAAATCCTCTGCTGGGCCGCGACTGGAGCTCAAAAGGGCTCGGAAGTGGGGGGTGGACAGAGGAGGAAGAGAGAAAGATCATCCCAGCGCCTGTTAATTGGCTCCATGCAGGGAAGCCGGACCCGGTGCTTCTTTCCTTCTGCTTGCTGACTACGGTTCTATCTAGGGCTGCCAATAAGTCAGGGAAGGGGGCGGGAGGGGAAATCTCCTGTCCCCTTAATAGAGGCTTACTATGTGGAAATGGGCAGCAGAAACTTTTCATGGGGTGGAGGCAGTGGTGGGATTCAGCTGGTTTCCACCACTTCGGCAGAACCGGTTGTTAAAATGGTGTTTGTAAACAATCAGTTGTTAAATTATCTGAATCCCGCCACTGGGTGGAGGCATAACATCACATGGCAAATAACACCCCGTTAAGCCTCTGCCCAAGGGATGGGACTTTTTTTTTTTTTTTTGGCCCGGAAGCTGGTAATCCTAGTTCTGTCTGGCAAGTAGGGAGCACTGCAGTGAGCCCCCGGGAAGCGTTTCATGCAGGAGGGGTCAAGCCCCCAGAGAAAAAAGGAGCGAACAAAGATTCTGTCAGGCCCTGCACCAAAGCGAGACCCGGGTGGGGGGTTCTATCGCCCAACGGTCGGTCCCAAAGACAAGAGAAGGTGGAGATGAGGGCAAGGAGCAGATCGACAAGCAGAACTTTTGAAGAAGTAGAATTTGGATTTATATGCCTTTTTCTCAACAGAAAGAAATCTCACAGCGGCTTACAAACTCCTTCCCTTCCTCTCCCCACAACAGACACTCTGTGAGGCAGGTGGGCTGAGAATTCAGAGAGAACCGTGACTAGCCCAAAGTCACCCAGCGGGCTGCATGTGGAGGAGTGGGGAAACAAACTTGGTTCACTGGATTAGAGTCTGCTGCTTTCTACTTTGTGGAGGCGGCAAAGGTAGAAGGCCAGGTTCCCACCAGCCTACCTGTGCACAAACTGTCACTCACAAGGGTTCTGATGTCCCGCTGCCTAATGTCTGGGCGCACACAGTCCCAGGGCGAGACCTGCAAGCCCGGACTGTGGGGGTCCCAAAGGCCTCTTTGCCAGGTGAACAGGACAGGCCCCAGGGGCCTGAGAATGGTACAGAAAGGCGCAAGGAAGACCAGGAAGGCAACGCTACCTGTATAAAGCTGGTAAGGGGTATCATCCAGTCCCAAAAGATAGTTGATCATGGTGGATTTGCCAACGCTCCATGGCCCCAGGAACAACACCATCGGCTTGGAAGTGATTTCTCCATCTGGAAGGGAAAAGGGAAGAGAAATGCTCAAGGATGCCCCTTTGACTTCCTCCAGGCAGGAGTTGGTCCCTATAGGCAGTGGCGTACCGCCTATAGGGACATGGGGTATAACCCAAAACCCTGGGCGCATGCCTTTTGGTCATGTGGGGGGAGGCACTGGGCACTGGCTGGGTCACAGCATCCGACCTCTCCCGTGGCATAGCGACCTGGCCAGTGCCCGGCAGCTCCCCCCATGCCGTGGCACTGCTCAACAATGCCCAAGGGCGGGTCCAGCCGTGCGGCTGGGAGGCCTCACGCACCGCAGAAGTGCAGGTGAGGGAGAGTTTGGGTGCGCCAGCACAATCCCTCAGCAGGAGAGAGCCCTCCCAGCCGCACAGCGGGGAGATCTCTCCCCCGCCGGATATCTGCTGCAATGTCCTCCCCCCCGCCTCCCTGCAGGTCAGCTTCTGCCCTCCCTAGGGCCTGGGGAGGACAGGAGGCAGCCTACAAAGAAGCAGGGCAGCTTGGATGGGCGCCACGGCAGCAGGCCTGCCCCTGAGTGCTGGGGGGGGGGGGCATTTAGAGCAGGTGTTGTCCCCGGGTGCCATTTCCCCCAACACACCTCTGCCTACAGATGGACACTCCAAGTTCATGGAGACATTCCCCAAATCAACCCACCATCCCCAGGGGCAATGCAAACCAGGGACAAGGCACAGCAACCCTGGCTTGTGGGGCAGAGGGATGCACACACCAGCTCCACCCGCAGCTAGCTGTCCAGCATGCAATAGCAGGAATGGCCCCTTTCCGCCAGGGCCCCTGTTGGCTACACCAGCCCTCTTCACGGTTGCTGGCCTCTAGGTGTGGCCCTGGAGATGCCTGCTGGCCTCGCCCTCTTCAACAAAGTGACTCCTCCCATCCACAGAAGTCTCAGGGCACTTGTCACGTGACGAATTTCCTCCACTTTCATTGTTCTCTTTACATATTACCTTTGCTGTTTGTGTTCACTGCCACCATACAGTGAAATGCCTTGAGCCCCACCTGGCTAGCCTGATTTTGCCATCTCTCTGAAGTGAAGCAGGGTCAGATGTGGTCAGTACTTGGATGGGAGACCACCAAGAAAGCCCAGGGATACCCCACGGAGGCAGGCAATGGGAAACCACCTTTGTTCGTTGCCTGCCTTGGAAACCCTATGAGGTTGCCATAAGTTGGCTGCTACGTTAAAGCACCTTCCATCACCACTTGGTGGACATGATTGGGGGCATGTGGAATACACACCACCTGGGCCCATGACCTAGTGGCTGAACATCGGCTTGATGCAGAAGGTCCCAAGTTCAGTACCTCGGCATCTCTAGCTAAAAGGATCCAGTAGTTAGCCTGAGACACTAGCGAACCCCTTCTCTCCAGGGACTGGCTGGGGTAGACCCCTAGTCTGGCTCCGCACAAGGCAGAGGCAGGCAGGCATGTGCTCCCGACATTTGCATTCATGTATAAAATGCATCTTAAAGACACAGCAGTGAGCAAAACACAAGGGATTTAGTCTTGGGATATAGGTAGTTCCCTGGGATTTTGAGTGAAGGGGTGAATGACTACAGTGGATACAATGCTAATATAGTGTACTATCATGTACTACCCAATGTTTTGCTTGAATTTGTGGCGTACTGCCTGTGTGACATCATAAATCCAAGATGGCTGCCTCTGGATATTTGTTTGCATTCCAGACTATAACTCCTTTAAGAGTGATCCTATGGAAAGACTCCCAGATCCCTTTCGCATGTAGTGTTGTCAAGCCAGGACAGGTGACACCTGCCTTGACAACACTACATGTAAAAGGGATTTGGGAGTCTTAGTAGACCACAAGCTGAACATGAGTCAGCAGTGTGATGCAGCGGCCAAAAAAGCCAATGTGATTCTGGACTGTATCAATAGGAGTACAGTGTCTAGATCGGGGGATGTAATTGTACCATCTACTCTGCATTGGCCAGACCTCACCTGGATTATTGTGTACAGTTCTAGGCACCGCAATTAAAGAAGGATATTGACAAGCTGGAATGGGTCCAGAGGAGGGCAACCAAAATGGTCAAAGGTCTGGAATCCATTCCCTATGAGGAGAGACTTAGGGAGTTGGGTATGTTTAGTTTGGCAAAGAAAAGGTTAAGAGGTAACATTATAGCCATGTTTAGATATTTGAAGGGCTGTCGTGTTGGTGAGGGAGCAAGCTTGTTTTCTGCTGCTCCAAAGACTAGGACACAGAGTCATGGGTTCAAGGTGACGGAAAAGAGATTCCACCTGAACATCAGGAAAAACCTCCTGACAGTAAGGGCTGTTGGATAGTGGAATGCACTACCTCGTTCTTTGGAGGTTTTTAACAGAGGCTGGATTGTGTGATCCTGCATTGCACGGGGCTGGACTTGATGGTCCTTGGGGGTCTCTTCCAACTCTATGATTCTGTGAAAATTTTACTAAGGACATTTTTTGTTAAACATAAAAAAAGAACCAAAAAGGTTATCAGCAACATTTCACTATTGTTAATTCAGGCGGGAGCAGCTGTCGTTCGGCCGATGGATCACTTCAAAGACTGGCTCCCTGGCGCCTCCCTGTGGCGACTGCATGTCAGAGGAGCGAACCAAACAGCCCAGACATCAAACAGCCACACGGGTCAGAAAGGTCCGCAGAGCAGGCAGCCTTCTCCCAGGTCTCCCCCCCCCCGCCCCCCCACTTGTAAAGAAGGACTTTGAGGAAGGCAGTGGGAAAAGCCCCCGCAGGCAAACAACTCAGCAGCAGAAGGGCCTGCCATCCTTGCTTGGGGGAGGGGCTGCTACCAGCCACGCCAGAAAAGGGGGTCTCTGGCCAGTGGAGAGAAGCCAGCTGGGAGGAGGCTGAGGGTCATGCAACCAAGAGGCAGCCCATATACCCACCTGTGGCTGAAGAGGCCAAGGTGCGTCCAGGGTAAGCTGGTAGGCAGCAGGAGGGCCAGGGAGAGAAAAAGCAACATGAGTAGGAGGGAAAGGGAGAGGCTGGGTTAGCTGTCAGTCAAGCACAAGTGAAGGTGGGTGGCAGCTTTCTCCAGGAAAGGAAGCAGAGCGATGGGTGCTTCCAGTGCCTCCCTTCCCCAAGCTGGGATCAGAAACATCCCTCACTGTCGTAGGGAGCTCAGGCACCCACACCAGGGCTCCCCACGGGAATTCCCAGGCAAGGACCATCCCGAGCGGAGGGTGCAGACTGCCTTGTCTCCTCCATGCTTCTGCTGGCGGAGACACACTCAACAGGTCCCTTGCCCTGGTCACCCCTCCAACAGGATAAAAGGGACACCGCAGGAGAGGAAAGGCTGCTTTGCTGAGAATCCAGTGGGAGAAGAAACCCCCGGGAGAGACAGGAGGCTGCTTGACTGACATATATTTGAGGGCTGCTCTTTGCAAGCATCAGCCATGGCCAGGCCTCTGCCTTTGGCCAGTGGAGAAAGGTGGCTGGCGAGAGGCTTTATTAGCAAGGAAGTAGCCAGCAGCCATGCCCACCCGGGGCTGAGGAGCCCAAGGGATGTGTTTGCATGGGGGGGGAGGGTATGGAAGGGGTCACGGGGCTTATGCAAGGTATGTTGCACGATGCCTCCAAATGCTGAGTGGGGCTGTCTTCCGCTTGCTGGCTTCCCTGTCTGCCAGTCCTACAATAATTCTATTGTATTTCTATTCTGTTGACATTTATTATCCACTCTTGACCACAGTCTCAGGACTGTAAAAAAACATGCAACATTACAAGCAAAAACACAACAAAACTCAATTCTAAAAAAACCATTCTAAAAACAAACCAAAACCCCCATTCTAAAAACCCAGACACAATCTAAAATCTCCCACACACACCCCTGCCCACACCCACAAAAAAGAAGGGGTGTACAGATGTCTTGGGCCCACAAGGGGGAGGGGTATCAGCCAAATGTGGAGAGGTGAAGGGGATGGTCTTCGCCTGGCGCTGAAACTCCAAGAGAGTAGGTGCCTGGTAAACCTCTGGACGGAGGGCATTCCAAAGCATAAGGGCTACTGTGGAGAAGGCCCTATGGCCTGCCCCCACCCCCCTTACCTCTGATGAGAGCAGGACAGCCAGGTGGGCCTCCCAGTGGTGGGATCCAAAAATTTTAGTAACAGGTTCCCATGGTGGTGGGATTCAAACTGTGGCGTAGCACCAATGGGGCTGGGCGAGGCACGACGGGGGTGGGGCATTCCTGGGCGGGGCTGTGGCAAGGACGCAGCTGTTGTGCCGGTCCTTGGGCGGGAAATGAATGCACGCAGGCGCAGGCTGCCACGCACGCCAGTGTACCTCCTGCTAGACTGCTTCAAGTTCTGCGCGCTACTGCTGAGAAGAGGGGCGTAACTAAGGCAAAAATCACGTGGCAAAATCACCAATTAGTAACCCCCTCTCGGCACACACAAATAATTAGTAACCTACTCTCAGGAACCTGTGAGAACCTGCTGGATCCCACCTCTGGGGCCTCCCCCTCTGATCTCAGTGTCTGGGCAGGAATATATGGGCAGATGTGCTCAGGTACCCAGGACCAAAGTCATTTAGGCAGTGGTGGGATTCAAGTAATTTAACAACCGGTTGTTTACAAGCACCAGTTTAACAACCAGTTCTGCCGAACTGGTGCGAACCTGCTGAATCCCACCACTGCATATAGGGTTAGCACCAGCACTTTGGACTGAGCCTGGTAGCCTGTCGGAAGCCAGTGCAGCTTCCTCAGAATAGGGGTGATGGGATCCCAGTGAAAAGCACCAGTTAGCAGACAAGCCACTGTGTTCTGCTCGAGTTTCTGGACTGTCCTCAAAGGCAGCCCCACGTACAGCACATTACAATAATTCAGTCTGGTGGTTACAGAGCATGGGCAACTGTGGCCAAATCATCCTGGCCCAGGAAAAAGCTGAGTTGGCGCACCAGCTGGAAGTGTTGACGGGCCCTCTTGGTCGTCGCTGCCATCGGGGTTTTCAGAGACAGTGCCCCATCCAGGATGACTTCAAGATCCCACACCCGGTCTTCCCAGGATAGAACCACCTCTTCCAGCACCAAGCGTCTCTTGATTCCCCCAAACTCAGGAGCTTGGCATACAGAGTACCTCTGTCTTATTGGGATTCAATTCAATTTACTGACCATCATCTAATCCATGGCAGCCGCCAGGCAGCCTCACCTGATGCAGATGGAATTGAGAGGAACAGCTGGGTGTCATCAGCATATTGGTGACACCCCACACTGTATCCTCTAAAGACCTCCCCCTGCAGCTTCATATAAATGTTGAGTAACACAGGAGACAGGATCAAGCCCTGAGGAACTCCACAAGAGAGCTCGCAGGGGCCCAAGCGACTGCCCTCCATCTCTACTTTCTGGAGCCTGCCACTGAGGTAGGACAAGAACCACGGCATTACAGTGG
The DNA here is from genome assembly GCF_021028975.2 of Sphaerodactylus townsendi. Lineage (NCBI taxonomy): Eukaryota > Metazoa > Chordata > Lepidosauria > Squamata > Sphaerodactylidae > Sphaerodactylus > Sphaerodactylus townsendi. The sequence continues at coordinate 138,730,223 of NC_059428.1, forward strand.
ACCCCAGTCGTAACCGATGCAGCTGCTGCAGAAGGACACCGTGGTCAATGGCATCAAAGGCAGCTGAAAGATCTAGAAGTACCAATAAGGACAACTGATCTCTGTCCATTTCCCTGAGGAGGTAATCCATTGGGGAAACCAAGGCTGTCTCTGTCCCGAATGCACCCCCCCGAAACCCGCGTGACATGGATCTACAAAATCAGTTTCCTCCAAGTGTGCCTGCAACTGCGGCGCCACCACCCACTTCCAGAACCTTCCCCAAAATGGGGATATTGGCTACTGAGCGACAGTTGTAGAGATCTGCTGGGTCCAAGGATGACCTCTTTCGGGGGGGGGGGGGACGACGTACCACGGCCTCCTTCAAGACTTGAGGCCCCTCCCCAGCTAGATTTAATTAGCCAGGATGGACAAGGATCCAAGGAACAGGTGGTCGGCCACTAGCCCTGCAAGCAACTTGTCCAAATCCTCAGGCCGTAGCTATTGAAACTGATCCCGCACAACCTGACCAGACGGTTCTCTGGAGGTCATCTCAGGATCATTCCAAACCACAGTCTAACTTCATACGAATCTGAGCGACTTTACCCGAAAATATTGTGCAAAATCATCATAGCTGACGGCCAGTCCTTCCCCCACCCCAGGCCAGGAGGTGGACACCAACCTATTCACCGCTCGGAAGAGTTCAGCTGGACAACTAGATGCAGACTCAGTGGAAGCAGAGAAGTGAACCCTCTTTGCCGCCTTCGCTGCCATCTGATAGGCTCGATGATGAGCTCCCACCAATGTCTGGTCAGATTCACAGCGAGTTTTCCTCCATCTGTGCTCCAGCCTAGCTACATCATATCCTTAAGCTCCCCCATATACTTACTAGGGGGCTGTCCGGGCTCTACCAGTAGGCTGCAGCACAATCATGTCAATAGCCCTGGTCATCTTGCCATGTCGACATCATTCCATAGCGCGACCAGGGCCTCGACCAGAGCACCAATCATGTGGGCTGGAAACTCCCCCAGGTGCCCTCAGGAATCCTTCAGATCCCATCTTGCTCCAAGGGTGGACAGTCTCAATCAGTCCCACACCCCTGCAGTGGGCAGGTGGTACCAATGGTCCAAATTTCACTAAGGGGTGATTCGACCATGACAACGGGCAAGTCTCAAAGCCCTCTACTAACAACCCACGGTGGCTTTGTTACGGACCCCAGGTCAAGAGTGTGCCCAGCTTCATGTGTAGAGCCAGAAACACATGTAGACAGCCCCATAGTTGCCATGGCAACCTTGAGGTCCTCTGCTGCCCCACACGAGGCATCCTTGGCATGGACATTGAGGTCCCCCAGCACAAGAAAGCTGCCCCCCCCCAACACTGCCTCTGAGAGTGCCTTGGTCAGCACAGACAGGGATGCTGTTGGGCAGTGGGGTGAATGGTAAACCAACAGTAACCCCGTCCTGCCTCTCTGGCCCAAGACAAGGACACACTCTCTACACCTGGAACAAACACAGAGGGGCGTCTGGTGACAGCAGTCGGTTCTCTATGGCCTATGGCCTATGGCCACCCCCATCCTGCCCCTCAAGTTGGGGTTGGTGGTGTACAAGATACTCTGGGAGGCACAGCTGGGGCGTGCCAGTCCACCCAGCTTCCCGGCCCAGGCCTCTGGGATATATGCCACATCAGGCCTTCCATTCACAATCAAGTAATGGATGATAGACGTCTTATTCTGGACCGACCTGGCATTCACCAACAGCACCCGCAGACCTGAGGGCTGGGAACATGGTGCCCTGAGAGCCGGGAGGCAAAACAGGAGGAGTGACAGACTTCAATCATCTAACACCCCTTCTCTGCACAGAGCTATTTTGCCACCCTCCGCCATACCGCCCTTTGCCCATGATCACCGAGATCTTGCCCCCTCTTCTCTCTCTGCACTGCATGGCTGTTCCGTTCTGTCCAGCATCACAAAGGGGAACAGGAGCCAGGAGTGGTGATGCGGCACCTCCTTGGCACACAGAAGGTCCTAGCCCTAAACTGGGGCATGTCCACTTAAGGCAGAGGTGTCCAACTCTGGCGCTTCAGATGTGCATGGACTACAGACATCTGGCCATCAGCCCCTGCTATGGGAATTGTAGTCCATGCACATCTGAAGCGCCAGAGTTGGACACCCCACTTAAGGGATCTTGTCTGGAAGGCCTTGTCCCACACGAGACGTAGGAGTTACCTGGCAGGCCAGAGGGAGCCAGATGATGGGCAAAGGTCTGAGCTGCAAAAGGAAGGCTCATTCTCAGATTATCTTAAGGTCCCTAACGGGCCCTCACCACTTCTCAAGCTCTCTCAGTCAATCTGTTCAAAACTGTGCAAGTTCAGTTGCCGCTGTTTGCTGCTGCCGCCATTACTCATCGTCCCTGCTTCGTGCAACCCTCTTCTACCTGGTTAAATGGGCATCCCTACCCTCAAAGAATCCTGGGTGTTGTAGTCCTGTGAAGAGAACTTCACCCAAACCCTCCTCTGCTCTAATTTGCTCCAGTAGTTAAGTACTTATGCACAATGCCAGCTTCACTTCTGGAATAAATGTTTGCCTTTCATACCACAACTTAAACATATTTTAAATAATTTAAGTCCTGTCCAACATGGTGGCCTAGGTGTTTTCTAAAGAACTAAAGCCCCAGGGTGCTAAGAAGAAGAAGAAGAAGAAGAAGAAGAAGAAGAAGAAGAAGAAGAAGAAGAAGAAGAAGAAGGAAAGAGAGAAGAAGAAGAAGAAGAAGAAGAAGAAGAGCCCGAGGGAGGAGGAGGGAGGAGGGAGGAAGAGCCGAATTGGGTATAAGCAGACCCAAGCAGCTATAATAAACCTCCCTTCCCCTCTCACAACAAACACCCTGTGAGGTGGGTGGGGCTGAGAAGCTCTGAAGAACAGTGACTAGCTCAAGGTCACCCAGCTGGCATGGAGTGCACGAGCTAATCTGGTTCACCAGATAAGCCTCCAAATGGTGCAGAAGAGTGGCTTGAAGGATTCAAACTCTGTTTCCCCAGGATTAGAGGTAGACCTGTTCTCTTAGCACCACACTGCACGCACTGCTGCTCTCTTTGGAAGAAAGTTCCTGCACCAGCTACAAAAAGTTTATATTCTTTTGCACCAGAACATCGCCTGAGATAACCAAAGCTTCTCTCCAGTAATGTCCAGAGTGCCTGACACATGAATTGTTACTATGAGAAGAGAATTTGGGACACAGGCGGTGGGGTGGGGGGAATATGTTTCTCCGTGTGATGCCAGCGGGGTCGCTGGTTTCTCCAGTCCCCTTTCTCCCCTGCTGCGGATGGGCGCACTGGCTTCTTTTGGTTGGCTCAGCTCCCCTGTGTGCTCCTTAGCCTTGGGATCCGGCACGCAGCCACAGCACTCAGGGGCCCCAGCCCCGCCTTACCCGTGGATCACTCATGCTGCCAGCTCATTGTGTATCTGTAAAGACTGTTCCAAGGGCTTGTCTGATGTGATGTAGTAGATTCTTCACAGGTAGCTGCAGGGTGGCTGTGGGGCAGGAGGAGAGTGAGAGGAACAAGCCAAATGCCAGCCTTAACACACACCCCCCACACATATTTCTCCTAGTACTCAGCACCAGCCTGGGAGGGATAGAAACACATACCCAATTCATGGGTGGCCTGTGTGGAGCAGCTCTTCGCCTTGCTGGAAAAGCTCAGGGGAGGGGAGGGGAGCTCTCCCCTGCAGGGCTCCTCGTGGCCAGGGGCAAGCAGAGCCGGCACCCCTGTAGGCTCCACTCAGCTTGGCCTTGGGCTGCAGCAGTTGTGGCTGTGGGGACAGGGGCAAGCTGGCACATCCACGGCCAAGCAGGGCCTGCCCCAATAGCAGATTGGCTGCCCCACAGCAGGCTGAGGAGCAAGATGCAACAGTTGTTTTGAAATAAGGAAAAATGCTGCCCTTCAGCAGAGATAGAGCTGGCTCTTCTGCAGGTTCGGTTCCGTCCTTTAGGGGAGGTCTGGTATGGGGTAGGGAATCACTCTGTCTCTAGTGAACTCTTTCTCTTCTATGCTCATTCCCCAAACCCCCATCCCTGCCTGTCCCCTGAGGCGTCCTCCAACAATGGGCCATCCAGGTAGGGGTAGATCAGCCAGGTGCCCTACAGAACGGCATCTGGTGTGTTGGCCTCAGGTTCTGGAAGAATCAAGGCCCTGCCAGAGGTTCTGGCTCCTCACCCTAATTCTGAGCATGTGTCTGGATGGCTGCCAATTCAGGAAGGGGAGGCACTTTCATGCCAAGGCATGCGTCGTGCACAGGGCTGTTCTGCCTCAGACAGAAGGGGTGCCCCCCTTTTAGCTCCCCCCTCCAAACATCTGGGACCCCAATGCTGCCCTACCCTGGTTATTGATTTGCTCTGTCCACCAATTACAAGGGGGGAAAGTGGCAGGCACAGATGTGCCACGACAGTGGGGGTTTTTCACCAGGGGCCCCTGCTCTCCCAACCCACAGTCCTTCCTGCTACCCTTCCTGGCAGAAAGCCAAAGAAGCCCCCTGTTCTCCGACAAAGCTGCAGGCCGCTGGAAGGAGAGAGCAACTGGGCTGAGAGGGAGGGGCTGACCTGTGGGCCGGAGGAGCTGCTGCCCATTCAAGGGAGAGGGCACGCAGCTCTTCCTCAGCTGCCTCCTCTTGGCAACCCAGTCCTGTGGGCTCCAGACACCAAGGGAGGGGCGTGATTGAAGGTTCTCATTTGGTGCTTTGATTGAGGGTTCTCATTTGGTGCTGTGCTGGGAGACATGCCCCGTGGCTATAGATTTTTTATGCGTGGTGGGTCTGTGGGGCCATGCCCTCATTCGCCCCTGAGAGTGTGGCCATGCCTCCCCAAGCCCCACACCCAGCCTCCTTCAGATGCTTGCAGCAGCAGCTCTCTGAGGGCAGGGGACGCAGAACTCCCCTGCTCCCACTCCCCACCACGCTGGACCTCCCAGCCGGGGCAACCAACCAGCAGTCCCTTCTACCCCTACCCCTCCGGCAGAGTATGAGCTAGAGAAAATGGAGTCTGTGCAAAATCCTGAGTTTGCGCCCCCAGCCCCCTGCCCAAGCACCCCTTGCTGGCGGCCACTCAGATGTTGGAATCCACCCCCAAACAGCATCACTTTCAATGGTGTTTAGACTAGGGAGCCCAGATTCTTCTTTTAAATCTACCTGTGAATTGGGGTCCCCTGAAAGAACAACATAGTGATGGTCCTTGTTTGATGAAAGTGATGATACTTTCACACCCTGAAACAGCATCACTTTCAATGGTTAAACTGGGGACCTTGGATTCTCCCTTTAAATCCATGCCGAGGGTTGTAGATTTAGGGTAAGGAGCAACCTGGGAAATTAGCGCATGCCTCCGCTTTCAGGGAATTGCAATTGTTAAGCTGGGGCAGCACCAAGCTTCTCATAGCCTTTAAGGAGATTCTCTAGCTCCTATTAACACCCAGGTTTGGTGAAGTTTGGTTTAGGGGGTCCAAAGTTATAAACCCTCAAAGCTGTAGCCCCCAACTTCTATTAGCTCCCATTGGAAACAATGGGGGATGGGGCACCCCCTTTGGGAGTCCATAACTTTGGACCCCCTGAACCAAATCTCACCAAACTTGAGTGGTATCATCGGGAGAGTCTCCCAACAAATCCATGACATTTCAGTGCTGCTAACCTAAAAGCTGCGCCCCCTACAGACCACAAACTGAAAAAACACTAAAAATACAAAAAAACCACAAACTGGGGGCGGAGCTTCGGACATGTAATGGGGGGGTTGAACCCAAGAACCCCTCCTGATCTATGTCCTTGCCCTGTGGCAATCTCTGACATGAAAGCCCCACTCAAGACCACCCAGATGGAGAGGTGGGAGCGGTTCCGATGTGGCCAACCAAACAGGGCCACAGCGAAGAGGTCAGCGGGCATCCTTTCACGCCGGTACCTGAGTAGTCATCGACTGGTTTGTCCTCCTTCAGTTTCAAGGTGCTGTCAATGTGGGAACGATCCCTCAAGGCGGCCTTGGCATCCTCTGCTTCCTCTGTGGAGGGAGAGGAAAAACCGAGAGACTCAGTCATGGGTCACACAAAAGACAGCAGGGGCTCCGCGGTGGCTCGGAAAGGTGGGACAACTTTCTCATTCAGGTCTTTGACACCCTGTGCAGCTGTTTCCCCTGCCCATCCAGTGTGACTGGAGCTTTGGCAAGGGGCCAGCATCTGCCAGAGGAACCATCTTCTAAATTTAGAGTCTACAGCACTCTGACCATACAATCCATGGCGAGGCATGCCTGGGTGTGTGTGTGTGTTGATGTCCCAGGACCTGGAATGACAGGTAGGCCAAAGGTAATTTTCACCAGCTGTGACTGGCGTCTTCTGAGATCTTCTGAAGATGCCAGCCACAGATGCAGGCGAAACAGGAGAAAATGCTGCTGGAACACAGCCATACAACCTGGAAAACCTCCTACAACACCGTAAGCTTCTGTTCTTGAACAGGCATTTTAAAAAGGACTGCCAGAGGGACTGTTGAACTTAGGATGGTGTGTGCTGCTTTTACAGCAGACCCAGATCCCCTTGGCTTGTGTTGGAGCAGCACATCAGAGCCAATGTGGATGTCTGTTAATGACCAGGGAGCTTCCTTTTTCTTGCTCCACTCCTAAAGGTTTCCTACCTGGATCTATCCCAGTGGGCAGTGCGGGGTGAGCCGTGGCTGCAGGTGTTTCTAGGGCAGGGATTCTCAACCAGGGTTCCGTGGCTAAGCACAGGGTTCCATGAGCACATCCCAGGGTGGTTGAGCACAGGGTTCCATGAGCACATCCCAGGGGTACCCTGACAATGCTACCGCCTGCCCCCCACCCCACCGGAATCAAATGGATTTTGAAGGGGCGGGGGGAGGGGGGTTTGGAAACCTCATGGGCTTCCTTTAAACATCATGTAAAACTGCATTTTTTTGTTTGCCTCAAATGCGGTATTGGGGTGACCAAGGAGTTTCCCTTTAAATCCCCCCAAATCCATGCCGAATTGAGGCAAACAAACTACATGGCTGTCAATGCTGCTTTCCCTCCCCTCCCCTCCCCCTGCTTGCCACTCCCGCCACCTACAGGCCAAAAAAGGAAAAAGCCCTAAAAAAATTTTTAAAAAATTCAAATGAACCTCAAAGGTACCCTGAGATATGAAGAGGAAGGTCAAGGGTACCGCAACGTCGAAAAGGTTGGGAAACACTGTTCTAGGAGGTGTGGACTGCCACATAAAGGTGTCAGAAGGGCTCAGACAGAGCTCCCTGTTTCTGTGTTGTTGCATGAATTAGGCCCAGCCCCAATCTCTGTTTCTTTGGGTACAAAAAAAGCCCAAGCCACAGGATCTGGGCTGTACAAATAGGAATATAGTGTCTAGATCGAGGAAAGTAATTGTTCTACTCTACTCTGCGTTGGCCAGACCTCACCTGGATTATTGTGTTCAGTTCTGGGCACCGCAATTCAAGAAAGATATTGACAAGCTGGAATGGGTCCAGAGGAGAGCAACCAAAATGGTAAAAGGTCTGGAGTCCATGCCCTATGAGGAAAGACTTAGGGAGCTGGGGATATTTAGCCAGGAGAAGTGAAAGTTAAGGGGGGGACATGATAGCCATGTTTAGGTATTTGAAGGGATGCCATGTCAAAGAGGCTTGTTTTCTGCAGCTCTAGAGACTAGGACCAGGAGTCAGGGGTTCAAGGTGCAGCAAAAGAGATTCCACCTAAACATCAGGAAAACCTCCTGACCGTCAGGGCTGTTCAACAGTGGAATGTACCACCTTGGGGGGTGGTACAGTCTCCTTCTTTGGAGGTTTTTAAAGAGAGACTGGATAGCCATTTGACAGGAGTGCTTTGATTGTGTGGTCCTGCACGGCAGGGGGTTGGACTTGATGGTCCTTGGGGTCTTTTCCAACTCTACAATCAGAGTGGACCTCCGCATGACCAAGGCTCTGGAGAGCTGCAACCGGAATTGGACAGTCCCGAGCTAGAGGGGCAGACTCCATGGAAGGGAGCTTCACACATTTGCATTTGTGTACTTCCTGCTGGATTTGCATGGGCACTTCTGGCCCTTTCCCACTCTGGAGCACTGAGCCTGACTGTCTCTCCCCACAGCTCTCACAGGCCAGTTTCTTAGGGGCTGACTTGGAACTCACCTGGCAGATCCACACTGAGCGCCTGAGGCAAACCGCTAGCCCTGTCAAGCACACGTGCATTCATGCATTAAGCTGCGAGCAGCGAGGCTTTCCCAGTTAAGTGAACGAGTGCAGATGGGAAGACACTCCCTTCGTGCATCTCCCCTCTTGGCACATGTGTGTGGACCAATGGTGGCATTCTGCCTCTTCCAGAGAAATATAGGGGCTTAACTCCTTTGTGGCTTCACTCGCCTTGACCTAATTCCTTTCCAGTGGGGCTCAGCGTGGGTGTGGAGCAGGTCTGTTTGGCCGGAATCTGAGCCCAGCCAATCAGAAGGCTGGAGACAGCTTTCCTTAGTCCCCAAAATAGATGTTAGACTCAGCTCTGGTTACACTTTGGCACCAGCTGTGTGTTCAAGTGCAGTCGGCACCGAGGGATGTCCCTTCCCACTGCCACCACCCCCCCATGCCAATGACAGGTGATCATCCGATCCCGGACACATGAAATTTAAACACACATGTAGAATTCTTCTGGCTGTTCTGACAGCAGCTGTCTCTAGAGGACAACGGCCATCTGAATTCTCCACAGCAGGCTGGAGGGCAGCTTCAGCGGGATGAAAATCCCATTTTCTTAAAACCCACAGCAAGAAACTTAGAGGACCAAAATAAAAGGCATGTGGGGCACCTAAGGACTAACACACACCCCTCCCACATTTCAACAGGAACTTTCTTGAGTCACAGCTCAACAGATCGAGGCACTTGTGGAAGTTCATTCTGAAATACATGTTGCTTTCTTTTATTTGGCGATGGGAGACTAACACCCCCACCCCCTTCCAATCATCCTTAGAGGGTCAGATGCAGAGGTGGGATCCAGCACGTTCTCACAGGTTCCTATAGAGTAGGTTGGCCACTCATATTTGTGTGTGTGCCGAGAGGGGTTGGCCAATTGGGTGATTTTGCTACTATGGATTTTTGCCTTAGTTACACCCCTCCTCTCAGCAGTAGAAGACAGAACTTGAAGTAGTCTAGCAGGGTGGTGCACTGGATGCAGGCAGGCAGCTCATGCCTCAGGCATTCAAGGTTTTTCCTACCAAGGACTAGCTGCCAAGGCCCTTGCCACAGTTCTGCCTAGGAATGCACCCTGGCCCTGAATGCCCGTCACTGCCACGCTCGGAATGCCCCGCCCAGCTCCATTGGCGCTATGCCACAGTTTGAATCCCACCACCATGAAAACCTGTTACTAAAATTTTTGGATCCCACCACTGGTCAGATGGATGTTACAAATCCCTGAAGCACCTTTGAAAGGATGCTGGAGAAATTTCCTTTAGGAAATTTCCTTTTTAGATACAAGTTTGTTCCCTTTGCCTCAGCCACTGAGCAGCACTTAGCTGTTGAGGTGCTTTATCAGTAACAAATATTAGTCATCAATAAAGAAGCAGCTGTCCCTGAATTCAGCCAAGACCCCCTCAGCTCTGCTGGACCAGCAAATGCTTTGTGCATCACCAAAGTGACCCACAGGTTACCTCTGGGATGCAGAACAAACCGCTCTTCGCTGATAGCTGGACCTTCAAACAGGCCAAGGAACTTCTGGGAGGCCCACATTTTCTCTCCAACTGAAGCCCAGTCTGTGTGGACGTGAACAAGCTGTGTTTTGCCCTGGCTTGTTGAAGCTCCAGCCATCGAGTGGAAAGCGACTCTGCACCCAGATGGGCCCCGTCCCAACCAAACCCTCAGCAGCTCCTACCCCATGACCCCTCCCCAGATCACGCTAGCGAGTCAAAAGATTAAGCATAACACGGGGGCCTCCAAGGAGGTATGGCGGGGGTGTGGGGGGGAGGCAGAACCTCTTCGGGTGAGCTGAGTGGCAGCATCGGCTCCTGGGATGGCTGCTTTGGTCAGAGGGTCCCCAGCCAGGGCTGGACTGGCATCATCAGAAGGGGTCCCGCCACCTCTGGGAAGAGCGTCCCCGTTGCTAGTCAAGCCAGCTTCACTGGAGTCATCCGCTTGAGGCTGGTGGGGGCCCCCAGGAGCCGGTGGGTTCAGGCTGGGTGGGTCTTGCCCATCTTCTCCAGCCTCAACGGCAAGGTCGTCATTGTCCTCCTCCTCTTCCTCCTTATGAGAAATCTCTCCTCCTGCCAAACGGACACTCTCCCCTTCTGTTCCTTCTTCCTCCTCAGCATCTTTCACATCACTGGCCAAGGCTGCCAGGAACTCCCTTGCCATGATGACAACTTCTTCTTCATCATTCCCATCAGACTCTACTGCCTCAAATACCCCAGAATCCTCCATTGGTCTACTTCCTGCCACTCTCTTGCTCAAGCGGCTTCCCCCTTCCTCTCTAGAACCTTCCTCTTCTCCTTCCTCCAGAGACTTTACAACCTCCTCCCGTTCCGTTTCTTCCATGTCCTGCAGGGTTACGTCCAGCGCCTCCAGTGGGTTCCTTGTGGTGGGGCCGACGTATAAGCCTCCCATATCTTCACCCAAATGTGCAGCTTGGGTGCTCTGAGTCCCCTGAGGAGATGGTTCCTCTCTGGCCTCTGAGGACTCCACGCTTCTTCCTGGGGTGGTGGCTCTGCTGTGCCCTGGACGCCACTGGGCCCCACCTGCATTTATACCTTCCTGCTCATTCTCCTGAGATTTGGGAGCTCCCTCTGTGGCAAGGGCACCTTCTGCTTCCTCCTCTTCTGCAACATCATCCTGGGCACGGGGCTCTCCGCGTGCGTCCTGGTGGCTAACTGAATGCTGGAGGAGGAATCCCTTTCCAGGAAGCTGAGCAGCGTCGCCACAGAGCATCCCCTCCTTCTGGGCTAGGCTTGGGTCTCCAGACAACAAGTGGCCCTCGGCCAAGCTGGCAGCCTCTTCCGTGCCATCCGGGGCAGAAACTTGCAGTTCTAAATAGTTAGAACATGATCAGTCAGTTTGATCGGCCCCCTCGCTTCAAAAACAGCCCGTGTTTTTACACTGCGTACGCGGCGTCTCTCAGGGCCAAACTCCCTTTCCAATTAAAGGGATGTTGAAGTGGAGGCACATTTTGAGGCTCTTAAAAATACATTTGGAATCCTCTCCCAACCACCGAGCCTGGAATCTAGCTCGCTTTTCCTGCTGCTATCAATAAACTCTGTGCAAACAGGTGCTGCTGGGGAGGACTCTCTCATCCCATCTCATCCCAAAGAGATCACTCTTCGGCAAGCCTCCCAGCCCACCCAGCTGTAGTCCAGGGAACACAGGGGATGGAGCGGGGGTGAATCTGTAGGGTTTCTTGTCCTTCTGGACACCAGCAGACCTAAGCAGCCAAACAGAGATGCCAGAAGTATGAAGAGGTGGCCCTAAGAGCCAGACAGCAGAAGGTAGTTTAAGAGACTGGAATTCCAAGACAGGAAAGACGACAAAAGATGGCTGCCTTAGGAGTGTCCACCACATCCTACCCTTTCCAGCAGGAAAAGAATCCTTGCTAAGTTATTTGTGATGCAGCCAAGAGTCCAAAACCTGCCCGCCCACCTTGGTGACCCCAGACCCGGGAGCAAAGATGGCGTCTATCCTGGCACGCTGCCAGCAGCCCCGCCATGGGACTGGCTGGGTGTGCAACAGCTGGGCACAGACGGCAGCCTCTCAGTACCCCACAGAACTATCCCTCGTGCTGGCATGGAACGCGTCCCCTCTTCCCTCCTTCCCCTCCTCCCTCCAGAGGCAGGATGGCGTCCTATGGCATCACCCAGACAGATGCTGCAGCTCTCTAGGACGGACGTGCCCCGTCTTTTTGAGCCTGCAGGCCCCTTTGGGATGATGAAGAAGAAGAGTTTGGATTTATATCCCCCCTTTCTCTCCTGCAGGACAATCTCCTTGCCCTTCCCCCCTCACAACAAACACCCTGTGAAGTGGGTGGGGCTGAGAGAGTTCCGAGAAGCTGTGACTAGCCCAAGGTCACCCGGCTGGCATGTGTGGGAGTGTACAGGCTAATCTGAATTCCCCAGATAAGCCTCCACAGCTCAGGCGGCAGAGCGGGGAATCAAACCCGGTTCCTCCAGATTAGATACACGAGCTCTTAACCTCCTACGCCACTGCTGCTCCTGGAATGATGGGTACAGCCACTAAGTGGCACCTGCAGGAGGTGGAGCAAAACACAAAATGGCTGCCAGAAGAGGCTGGGCCGGCCGGCCACCCAGACAGGAAGACGGTCATGCCTGGGAGAAGAGGGGTCATTTGAAAAAGCACCAACGTTTGGGTGGCAGGAGCCGCTAAACCATCATTTTAATCTTCACAGGCAACGGATCTCCCGTGGGCAAGAAGCAACCACTTTCAACAAACACTGGGCAGGGCAGGCCACAGGACAGGAGTCTGTGAGTGCCCTGGTGCCCACAGGTACCATGTTGGGGGTCCCTGCTGTAAGATGGCACAGGGGTTGCAACTGCTTTGGGCAGTGAATTCCAGAGGGGCCACCCCCCCACCCACCCCTCTCAGGGTTTGGAGAGACTGAACCCCATGGAAGGGGCTGGCATCATCCAATTTCCCACCTGCCATAATGTCTTGTCCCTCAACAAAGCCAGAGAGCCACCAGTGTTCCTCCTGGGGATGTCAAACAACCCCCAGCGAAAGAAGGGACTTGCAGGCCAGCAAAGGACCCCACCCTTCCTGTGACCTTCGAGGGGTCATATAAAGGACCCTCCCTCCCCTCCTCCTCAGCCCCAAAGTGAGGAGAGCCTTTAAATACACCAAGCGCTGAATTGTGCTGACCTGCACATGGCAAGCGGATGAGCTCCCTCCAGCAAAATGGGCTGAAGGTTACGGGCTTAGCACCCCACAAGCTCCCTCATGGAGCTAAAAATACACCCCCGGCAGCCAGGGGAGAGGAGGAGAATCTGCCGGGAGCCACCAGCAGTCAGAGAAACTCCCTCCATGGCTCCGTCCCCTGGTGGGACCCCCTCCCTGAAGGCCTCTGCCAAAGGCAATCCCCCTTCTCCTTTCCCCGGGTCTGTGGGAGGAAAAGGCTCAAGTTGCAGGTAGAGACAGTGACATCTCCAGCAGGCCCTGCAAAGCCAGGGGAAAGCTGACCCTCCAAGAGGCATGTGCGGGGGCGGGGGGGCGGGGGCTGTACAGTAGACTGCGTGCCCTGTGCCAAGGAGCCAAAGACCTCTTCAGCAAGAATGCCAGTCCTCTGGCCCAGGGCCTCCGGAAATTACCGGAGGGAGAGGAGACTCCCACCCCACGCTCCTCCACGGGGAAGGTGGCCATGTCTACAGCAAACCTGCCTGCCCCTGCTGGGCTCCCAAGCAGTGTTTGAACACAAGTGGAGAACACCCACCCGGTGGTGGTGAAGAACAAAGATCCACGTTCGTTAATCACTGACCAGGTCCCCTTCGATCCCCAAATGCCTCCTCCAGCCTGGAGAAATTGTACCAGAGAACCACCCCCACCCCCCTCCGCATTGCTGACAACCTCCAGAACCCTAGAGATCGCCTCACAGCCCCACTGGCTTGCTGCTGGGTAGGGGCTGATGGGAATTAGAACTATAACATCTTGGAGGCTGGGGCACCAAGCACCACTGTGTCTCCTAGAGGTTAGACCCAGAGGACCAGCCTCTCACTCTCTCCCTCCCTCTCTCTCCCTCCCCCTCCCTCCTCTCTCTCTCCCTCTCTCTCCCCCCCTCTCTCTCTCTGCCCAAGGAAATGCTTCGTGGCCTGCTTCTCTCTTCCCACATATTCTCACAACCTCAACAAGTTAGGACCGGCTCAGGGTTTTTCGTTGTCCCCAGAAAGGAACTGCCCTGACTGCTGGGGTTTGTCCAGGCAGCCGCCAGGCAGGTGCAGGCGTAGTCCCAGCCTGCAGCCATGTTGGCGCAGAGATGCAGGCCCAGAAGGGCATGAAAAAGGAGTGTGACAAAACCTCTACCACTTCACACCTCTTCAGAGGTGTAGCTAGGGAAAATGGAGCCTGCAAGCAAAATCTACGCTTTTAAGCTATGCCTCCCTTATGGATGGGCGGCCTCCCACGACCAAGAGCCGCCCTCCCCACTTTGCCCCACTATGACCAAAGAACAATTTTTTGCACCATGTCATCTCAAAGTCACAATCACATTATAGAACATGCCCCAACTCACAAATCTGGACTCCCTGGTTGAAACAACATTGAGAAAGTGATGATGTTGTTTGAGGGTAGAATCCGGGGGAATCCACTGAAATAACAGTATCATCATGCCTTTTTAATGTTGTTTAGACTAAAGAGCCCAGATTCTTCTTTTAAATCCACCTTAAAGGGAGAATCTGGGCTCTCTAGTTTAAACAACATTGAAAGTGGTGCTGTTTCAGGGAGGATTCACCCCCCCCCCTCAAAAAAAGCATCACTTTCAATATTGCTTAGACAAGGGAGCCCAGATTCTCCTTTTAAATCCACCTTAAAGGGAGAATCTGGGCACCCTAGTTCAAACAACATTGAAAATGATGCTGTTTCAGGGTAGATCCCCCCCCCCCCCGCAAAAAAAAAAAACAGAATCACTTTCAATGTTGGTTGTTGTGTGTTTTCCAGGCTGTGTGACTGTGATCTGGTAGATCTTGTTCCTAATATTTCACCTGCATCTGTGGCTGGCATCTTCAGAGGTGTATCACAGAGAGAAGTCTGTTATACACTGTGTCCAGACTTCTCTTATTACAGACTTCTCTCTGTGATACATCTCTGAAGATGCCAGCCACAGATGCAGGAGAAACATTAGGAACAAGATCTACCAGACCACAGCCACTCAGCCGGAAAACCCACAACAACCAGGTGAATCCATCTGTGAAAGCCTTCGACAATACTTTCAATGTTTTTTAATCGAGGGAGCCCAGATTCTCCCTTTAAATCCACTCAGAAGGGGCCAGAAGGAACCAGAATCTGGGGACAATTTGAGGGTGCCAGTTAGGGGAGCAATGTTTAAGTTAGAAGTACCAAAATTTCAGGCTACTTTCAGGCTACTATCCTGATGATACCACCCAGGTTGAGTGAGGTTTGGTTCAGGGGATCCAAAGTTATGGACCCTCAAAGGGAAGCCCTATCTACTATTAGCTCCCATTGGAAACAATGGGGGCTGGGGAACCCCTTTTGGGGGTCCATAACTTTGGATTCCCTAAACCAAACTTCACCAAACCTGGCTAGTATCAGCAAGAGAGTATCCTTATGATACCACCCAGGTTTAGTGAAGTTTGGTTCAGGGGGTCCAAAGTTATGGATCCGCAAAGGGAAGCCACATCTACTATAGCTCCCATTGGAAACAATGGGGGATGGGGCACCCCCTTTGGGGATCCATAACTTTGGACCCCCTAAACCAAACTTCACCAAACCTGGACAGTATCATCAGGAGTGTCCCCTGATGATAACCTGAAATTTTGGTGCCACTAGTCTTAAAAGTGCGCCCCCTGCCAGCCGACAAAGTAAAAACAGTAAAATATTTTTTAAAATACATTTTTGAGTTTTGGCGCCCCCTGCAGGCGTGCACCCGGTGCAACGTGCCCCCTGTGCCCTGGTGGCTACGCCACTGCACCTCACGCTTGCTTCGATGTGCAGCCCCATGCTGAGAGCATCACAAACAAGCCAGAGCATGAGGCCCCCACTGATTGATTGCACCCTCTCTCAAGTTGGTGCCTCTTTCGACCACTTCCTGCACTTATTCAGGACAGAGCATCAGCACACAGCAAGAGAGTCGGATCAAACGTCTCCACACTGGCCAACTCTTTCCCTTCCCTTATTGGAGGGGGGAGCCAAGACACAAGCTGTCTCCCCCTTCCCCAACACACAACAGTCCACCACTGCTGCAGTCCGTCCCCCTCCCCACTCTACTTTGTCACCCCCTCCCAGGCGGGTCTCATGCGCAGCCTCAACACTCTGGACTCTGCCAGCCCTTCACCTGCCTCTGCGAGGATGAAGGATTCAATCCACTGGTGCTTATATCCACCTGGAATAAAAATATAGACCCCCCCCTCCCCCACAAGGCACCAGCCTGTATTCCGTTTTCTTTTGCATTAATATCTTAATATCTTGAATTAATATCTTCCCTATCTTCTTTTGCATTAATATCATTCATTCATAACCCTGGAAGTTGCCAGAACCCAACTTCTCAAGTGACAAATTAAAAGATGTCCTCTGCAGGTACACACAGTGGAATCCTGGGCCAAACTACTGCCTGAAATGCCCTGTGTGAAGGACTCTGCCCCTCTAAAAACGGAAGACAGCGGCTTCTTTTACTGAAGAAGAGTCTGAATTTACACCCTGTTTTTCTCTTCCTTTAAGGACTAGCCCCAGGTCACCCAGCAGGCTTCATGTGTAAGAGAAGGAAAACAAATCCACTTCACCAGATTGGAGTCCACCCCTGCCATGGAGCAGCATCAAACCCAGTTCTACAGATGAGAGTCCTCTGCTCTTAACCACTACACCGGGCTGGTTCTCTGCCAGTGGCATAGCACAAAGGGGGCGGGGGGCTGCGCACGTGATGCACCGGGTTGTGTGCCGGTATGGGGGCGGGTGGGGGTGTGGCAGGGCACAGGGCGCATGCGTGCCCTGGGCGCAGTTCCCCTTACTCCGGCCCTGCTCTCTGCATTAACCTGCAACTATTCCAAAATTACATCAGTAGTACTTAACATAGTCACCCTACAGGCAGAGGTGGGATCCAGCAGGTTCTCACAGGTTCCCGAGAGTAGGTTACTAATTATTTGTGTGTGCCGAGAGGGAGTTACTAATTGGTGATTTTGCCACGTGATTTTTGCCTTAGTTACACCCTCCTCTCAGCAGTAGTGCGCAGAACTTGAAGCAGTCTAACGGGAGGTGCGCTGGCGTGCGTGGCAGCCTGCGCCTGCGTGCATTCGTTTCCCGCCCAAGGACCGGCGCAGCGGCTGCGTCCTTGCCACAGCCTCGCCCAGGAATGCCCCATCCCTGGAATGCCCAGCCACGCCCCCGTCGTGCCCCACCCAGCCCCATTGGCGCTACGCCACAGTTTGAATCCCACCACCATGGGAACCTGTTACTAAAATTTTTGGATCCCACCACTGCCTACAGGGCAATATGATTGATATTGATGTGTGTGTGTGTGTGCGTGCGCGTGTGTGCGCGTGCATATATATACACACACGTGTGTGTATGTGTGTGTGTATGTATGTATGTATGTAGTAGGCAGTGTCTGACCCTCTTCCACTTGCTGCAGAGAAATCCCATTGCCAGCAGTGGCCAGTGAGGGCAAACAGGCGCTCCCTGAAGCAGCCACCATGCACACCACGCACAGCCATCCACGTGGATCCGACTACATGGAGGTGCATGGAAACAGGGATTTGCTTTAATTGCCTGTTCCTTCATCTCCGTGTAGAGTCGTTCTGTGCATGCTCGTGCAGATGTGGATCCGCAAGGTTAAAAATACATTTAAAAATCCCACCCCAACACAATGCAGCAGCCAATCAGGATAGCTCCTGAGCAGATTGCGTGTTCAATCTGCCTCAGTGGGGAATCCTTCGTTGCTGCTGCATTTCTGGGAACAACTATTGTTTGTGGGGCAGAAGCTACAGTGGGGACGTTGAAACTATACTCAAAAGGTCCCGGTTTTTCCCAAACCGGTTAGTATCTACGTTCATTTTTCCGGTGGGGAATCGACCCATGAACATCTGAAGTGCCAAAGTTGGACACCTCTGCTTTATTATGTCCCTGGTATCTCCTAAAAATAGCTCTGCTAGGCCAGGCTGTCTCTGCACGGCTGCTCACTGCACACCCGCTGGGAGCCCCAAGGTGGGGGGGGGGCACTTGTCTGCTCTTGGAGACAAGCTTCCTAAAGCGTGCCGTCTGTCAGCATCTTCCGGGCTGCTGGAGCTACGCCCTGGCCACAGCGCCCCTCCCCCAGCCAGAGCATGCCCATCTGCACAGTTCTGCCAACTTTCCTCTGGAAGTTTAAGGGTTGTGGACACAGTGTATAACAGAAAAAAAATGTGTGACTTTCCTCGTGCACTGGTACTGTACCCTAGCAAGTTTTTTTAAGTACTATTTCATTGGCGGTAGCTGCTGTTAACGGCACCTAGAAAGACACAGACAGCAGGTGCACTTGAAAGCGTTGCAAAGTCATGCAGACCTGTTTGGGGTGAAGTACAGATAATAACTGAAGAAGTTACTGGCCATGAGCTTAGACCAGGGGCCCCCAACCCTGCGGAGCCCACAAGCCCTTTCGGACTCCTGACACAGCATGGTGGGCACCGCCACAAAATGGCTGCCACAGGAGGCCCAGCTAGCCACAAACATGGACGCCTCAGCTTACCTTCAGCCACACAGAAAAAATCCTTGTGCTGTGGTAGCAGCTCCACCAAGACAATGTTTTAGAACATCTGCACAGCCAATCTGATGTGGGACAAGAGTCCCTCTTGGCTAAGGTGACCAGATGGTCACATTTGTGAACCGGGAGGGGGTAGGTGGCTGCGCACGCGCGCAGCCGCAGGAGCGCACGGCCTTCTGGGGCGCGGCCGTTTCCCGCCCTGTCACAGGGCGGGAAACAGCAGCACCCCAGAAGGTCGTGCTCCTGCTGCCAGGCGCGGGAGGCTGCCACACTGCCTTGCGCCCCAGAAGGCAGTGCGGCAGCCTCCCAAAAATTGGGACAATGGAACTAACCCGCGGGACGCGGGACAAATTGTGTGAAGGTGGGACTGTCCCGCCCAAAGTGGGACATCTGGTCAGCTTACTCTTGGCTGAGCTCACTTCCTTTTTGCCACTAAGTCACAGCCAACTTACGGCAACCCCAGCTGCCTGCCTCCAGGTTACCCCCTGGTCTTCCTTGGAGGTCTCCTACCCAAATACTAGCCAGGGCTAGGGCTGGGACTGAGAGAGTGTGACTGGGCCAAGGTGACCCAGCCAGCTTCCATGGCATGAGTGAGGATTCGAACTGGGTTCCAACCTTAACCACTGCACCACACCACACTGGCTCTCAGGAAGCCCTGCTGAAGGTGATGCAACGTGGGGTTATCTCCCCACACAAGGTCAAAAATGTTCACACAAAAAAAATTAAAAGAATGTTACCGGTTCCAGGGAAATCAAGATGCAGCACCCCAGGAGTCTGGCCACATTGCTGGGTACCCAGGTTATCCTCAGCAACCATGCGGGGCAGCGAAAGAATGCGACTCAGTTCATGTGGCAACTGGGAAGACTCGCAGGGAAAACCAACGAGTCTGCCAGACGCTGTAGAGGGAGGACCCACCTGTCCCTCTCCTTCAAGCGCTGCGAGGGACAAACATGGATGCCACCTAATATCCTGTGCCGGACACATCCTGAGCCTCTAAAGCTAACGCATTCAAAGGCGTTAGCAAGTTTGTTAAAAAATGGATTTGCCTGAGAACGTTCTCTTCAAAGTCAAACGTGCCATTTAAGGGCCAAGAACCCTCAGTGCTAGATTCACTGATGCAGTTGGTTGGTTTTTGTTTTTATTTACTTCGTTTTTGGAAAATCTGCACAGCCAACCAAATCTCCAGTGCCCATCAGGAGCAGTGGCGTATCTGCCAGAAGGACAGGGGGGGGGTTTCAATTGACCCTGCGCGCCACCCATTAGATCACGGGTGGGGGGGTGCCTGGAAGGTCGCGGCAGGCTTAGGAGCCTGCTGCAAGAACCGTCAGGTGCCCCTCGGCCCTGCCTGGCCCAGCCCTGCCAGGCTGCCCAAGACCACCACCGCCCTCCTCCACCGGCTAAGGTAAGTGGGGTTTGGAGGGGGGGCACCGGGAGCCATTTCCCCCGGTATGCCTCTGATCACTTGGCCCTGCTCGTTTTCTACAAACACTTGGAGGATACCTGGGAAGGGGCTGTTGGCTCCGTGGTGGGGATCTCTTTCCCCTGCCAGTCTTCCCAGCTGCAGCATGAGCTGGCTCCAGTCCTTGCATCATCCCCCTCCTCCACTTTCCACTCACAATGACCCTGAGAGGTTGGTTGGGCTGAGTGAGGGCGACTGGCAAAGCTGCCAAGGTGCAAACCCAGGTAGCCCAGACCCTCGTCCAGCCCCACAGCCGCTGCATGGCACTGCCCCTCTTGTGTTCCAGGATTCCTTGGCTGACAGGAGGAAAAAGATGCATGCCAGGTAGGGCAGCCCTCAGCTTCCTCCACCAGGAGGAGAAATGGTGCTTGGTGGGGGTGGGGAGACATGGAGCAAAACCTGGTTTTGGGGTTGGGGGGGGGGTCTGTGCTCTTCACCCACCCTATGCCAGCCCTCTGAGCATGCCTTGACCAGCTACATGCAGCGGAGACTCTGGCACCATGCACACAGCTTTCTTTTGCTAGGCCAGGGGTCTGCAACCTGTGGCTCTCCAGATGCTCATGAACTACAATTCCCATCAGCCCCTGCCAACCTGGCCAATTGGCCCTGCTGGCAGGGGCTGATGGGAATTGTAGTTCATGAACATCTGGAGAGCCGCAGGTTGCAGACCCCTGTGCTAGGCTCACCGTTCACATATTTATTTATTAGATTTATTAATCGCCCCTCCCATGTGTGGCTCCGGGTGATTCACAACCAGAATTTCAATACATAAAAACTGTTTTGACAAAAGGACCCACAATTTAAAAGATAAAACAGTATGCAAAATAATAAAATAAAATAACCCACATAGTCAGGAATTAATGAAACTGGACTACACTAAAATCAAACAGGAGAAGTAAAACCCACCTTTGAGGTAAGAAAACACTTGACTGGTGGTCAAAGATCAGCCTCAACAAAATGCCTGGCAGAACAGCTGCATTATGCGGGCCCTGTGGAACTCCATAAAATCCCGCAGGGCCGTGATCTCCTCTGGGAGGCTGTTCCACCAGGTGGGGGCCAAGGTTGAAAAGGCCCTGGCCCGCGTTGAGGCTAAACAGACCTCTCGTGGGCCAGGGGTAATTAGGAGTTCATTGTATCCTGATTTTAATGTCCGCTGGGGGTTATCATATGTTGGGCAGTTTGTGGACCTTATTTGCACGGGCCCCCTCCAGTGGTGGGATCC